>NC_133576.1:83471896-83816063 GCF_964106895.1 Numenius arquata
CAATGGGTAATGGTTTTAAAGTGAAAGAAGATTTAGATTAGATATGAGGAAGAAATTCTTTACTGTGAGGGTGATGAGACACTTTAACAGGTTGCCCAGGGAAGTTGTGGATGCCCCATCCCTGGAAGTGTTCAAGGCCAGGCTGGATGGGGCTTTGAGCAACCTGGTCTAGTGGGGGTGTTCCTGCCCATGGCAGGGGGCTTGGAACTCGATGATCTTTAAGGTCCCTTCCAACGCAAACCATTCTATGATTCTGTAATTCTCATCAAGCTCTGCTTCAAACAAGCCTCATACACCTCACATACCCCTACATGTGTGTTTTTGTGTTCTGGTGGTATGGTCAAAGTCAAACAGTGATTGGCAGTCCACTGCATTCATAAATCCCAAGTCTATGATCGAATAAGAGGTAATTAGTAACCCTGTGCCCACACAGAATATCCAGTTCATAAGGTTTTTATCACTGCCCCACTTGCTGAAGAAGGGGTTTCTACCTGGGGGTGCAGTAAGGAGGTGTTTGGGGTTTGGCCATGAGGCACGGCTGGCCGCGTTGAGTCCCCTCTGGATAGGCACTGCAAGGGGAAAAGAGCCCTTACAAAAGCAAGAGGGAGCAGCCAGCAAGCTGGTGGGGAAAAGGTAGAAATGTCTTCTTGACTGAATTAAGAAGGTATAGTGGATGGAGCTAGAGGATGATTTTAAGCAAATGGAAAGCTCAGAAGGACCAGAAGTGAATTACAAAAGCAAGTGTGCTTTCTAATATGAAGTGCCCTCCTGCAAATATCCTCAGACCCCAACTATGTAGATTAGGTGTTTATAGCTTGTCACAGGTTCTGGAGGGCCTTTTGGATGGCATCTTGAAATAACTACAATTTTCCTGCCTTTCTATAACCTGTGGTTTGTATGAACTTCAGTGACATTGCTGTCTGCTTTCCATATGTAAACAAATACATGTATTCACTTTCATCCTAACTTGTGTTAGTGCTGATTTCACCGTAAATCTGTAGTAGGATTGATAGCTGGAGAATGCAGTGTCTGATAGGGGTTGGGGAGAGAATGTAAACCGCACAATATGGAAGATTGTTTTCTTGCCTGTGCTCTTTTTTCCATCTGTAGATGCAGGGTTGTTACATAAAACTGTCTGGTTATCTTTGAGAAACAGCGGGTCAAATAAAATCAGTGATTTGCCTAAGGCCTAAAAAACAGTTGCCAAATCATCTTTGGAGTACCAGTGTTGAAAGTCAGAGTCAGTTAGAGCTCCCTTGGAAGGGGGACACAGAAACAACCCAATGCAATTTGTTAGAGGAAGCTTAGCAATAGACTCTTTACATGTGTGTGTTTCTGTTCCGGTGTGTATAATGGTCATTAAACTCAGGTAATACAATGCTCTAGAAATTAATTTGAATACATTTTGCCCTGGTATTCAAAGCATAGAAGGGAGGATCTGTGCTGGTTGAGAAGAACCTGCAGATCAACGTTGTTCCGCTTCAAGTCCTACCAGAGTTTGGTGAAACAGGTTTAAAACTTATTTAGGTAAAAAAAAGTTATGAAAGAGAATCACGAGGGATTCAAAATGTTCCTAATGCAATATGATTAGAGAGTCTGCCATGTCAGGTGCTCATTCTCACCTGGTACAAGTTTGAAGCCAGTGTGGGAAGCAGCCAGAAACTATGCTGAAGAAGCAGGTATTGGCACCAAAGATGGTTTGAACAAGTACCCAAGGAGAGCTCAAATAGATACAGCCACAAAACAGTCAGCAGCAATGTTGGTGTTGCTGGATATTGCCCAACCTCTGCGGTCTGTCTCAGTTTAAAAAAAAAGAAGACAGTACAAAGTACTGAAAACTATTCCATGTGTTCTGAAAGAAAGGAAGATGTCATTAAATAGCAGAAATCAAAAGGACTACCTTGACCTCTTCTAACAGCCTAGATCCAAGCAGTGTGTTAAACTGTAGTTTATCCAAAGAAACTACTGACATTTTAAAACTCGGACAGATTGAGAAATTGGAAATTCAGGTCTTTGAAAAGCAGAAGCTTTATTAAAGTATCTATTAAACTTCACAAGTCTGCTAACGAATGGATTATAAAGAAAGGGTGAGCTGGGAAACAATGATGTTATTATACCTTAGGAACACTACAAGGTTTCTGCTAGAGTAATAGGAGATGTGGGATAACGGACAAAATGAGGAAAGGCATCTCAGACTCTTGTAAAATACTTTCTGGTGCTGACTTACAGGTGAAGGGTTTGATATGTATGTATTGCAACCTTCAGACGCAAAGGATAAATGAAGGGAGAGCAGAGAAAAGAAAGAAAAAGAAAAGAAGATAAAGAAAAATAAACCCAAACCTAGTTACTAAGCATAGTAACAGGCCTACTGCATCCAGAGTCCTTAAGGTGTCAGCTCTACCATATGAGGAAATCTACCATACGTTTAAAGAGCCTGTTGATGGTCCATATGGATTCCATATCCTCTACATATCACAAAAATGCAGCCATGATAGCCTGAGGGGCCAAAGAGTTTAAAAAGTGCATAAAGGCAGATTTCCAGCAAAAGTCAACAAAATCGAGTATGTTGATGCCAGTGGCAAGCTGTGCTCTAGCAGGGGCTGTCCAAAGCTATCTTGGCAGAGCAAACTATCTGCTAAGAGGATGCAGTGTCTGAGAATTGTTCTGGCCAAAATTTGGGGTAAGGCAAAGAAGTGCAAGCCTGTGAAAACTGGATTACAGTCTTCACAAAGTCTTCGTTCATTTCTTGTACTCAGAACTCGGGAAGGGCATAGTGGTCAGTTCCCATGCCCAAAACACTGGGGGTGGGATGCTTGCAGCTAAAAAGGGTGCTGATGGAGATGTTGCTCTTTCAAGTCTACTCCAGGAAGCCCTGACTGGTGGCTTTCTGCTATTTTTCTGCATTGAGAAGGAACAGCTGGGCTTGACGGAGGTGATACAATTGTGCCTAGCCATGAGATGAGAGGAGTACTAGGGTGGTAAGCATGCTGGGAGTCTGGAGAATTGCCATCAACCACAAATGAGATCAAAAATTCTTGAATGGGAACTTTCTGAAATCATTTAAATGGTTAATGAGCTTATGACAAGACAGGGAAGCTTCACAGAGCTTATACGGCAGACCCTACACGCAACAGATTTGAAAAGCTTCTGTATCTGCAAAGATGCTTTGAATTTATGTGAAGCTGGGAAGAGGCATCCCTGCTGCCACATTTACTCAGTGAAAGTCAAGTATCCCTTAGAGGACATCGGACTGAGGGAATTTTGCTCCTCCTAGAAAGAAGAACTCATAGGGACTTCTATATATGTCTGGGAATATTTTCTGACAGACCAGATATACCTGATAAAAGAGTTCACACTAACCTAACCAGAGACCACCAGGCAACGTAGAATGAAGTGTACGGGGCTGGGATAACCTGTGGAGATAAGTGACTACTCAAGCAGGGATCTTCCCAGTGGTCATTTTGCTGAAGAGTGATGAAGTGGAAGAAGTAGGAGACAAGGTTTTTGTGATTTGATTACAGAATTAATTACAGAATTACAGAAATACAGAAATACTACACTGAGGCTGTGCCCGCTGTGTGATAAGACAAGGTGGATGATTTACTGGGCAGCCTGAGCAGTACTAAGTGCTACGACCTGCCAAACTTCACTATGCTGCACATGCAAATCCCACTGGAAAAATAGTAGTTTGTATTCATCATGAAAGTAGGCCTGTGAGTTCAAGACAAGACCATGTGATTTTGTTAATTTAGGAGGTACCTTTCCAACACTTATGACGCAAATGTTTGCAAGGCTGCATGACTTGATGTATTGACAACACAGAGGTTGGGAAGAATGCGGAAAACATGGGGTTTGTATTGAAAAAAATGCATAAAGCATGAAATATAAATCAGTTTTTGTTGATAACAGCAAGAGGTGGTAGAGAGACGTGTAACTACTCTCTAAGAGGCCAAAATAAAGACACAGGGGATTAGCTTGTACCAAAAACCAAACAAAAAATTGATCATTCGTAGAATTCCTTTCTTAGAACTGAATTCAATAATACAGAATTTAATTATTATTGAAGATTTATATATGGCTTCAATGGTATTGTTGCTTTTATTAGGGCAGTTTGTCAAAAGCGTCAGCCTGACAAGTTGGTCTGAACAGAGTCTTGTCACAGAGGCTTTAAGCAAGGTAAGGAAACTTTCTGACCCTCCCTGTGTTAGCCTAGACTACAGTAAAATACTTGAATGACTTGCTAGTGTTTCAGATGCAGGTCTATGGATGACACTTTTCTCAGCATGGAAAGGGAACATTGCTTTTAAAAGCAAGATATGAACATGAACAGAATTACTCCAAAATGAGTACATTGCCATTGTGTGGGCTGTTAGATGAAACACCATTTCCTCAGTCGTAAATTCAGGGTCCCCAGGGAATGAGTAGCCGTGAGATTTTTGTCAATGTCTCATAATATCTACGGTAAATGTCCTTTATCCCTAGAGGGCAAACTTGACAGCCTCAAAATGAATTCAGTATGAAAGAATGTAGTTTTGAATGAGTGAATGTTGGCAGGTCTGATTACAGATTTATTTCTTTGGCGAGCCTCTGTGCTCAAAGCGTCTTGCCAGGCTGCTCGGGAATAGGCAGATTCACAACTATTTTCATACGATCCTATTAGTTACTCACTATCCTTTTTATTGTATAGCATATTTTATAAGTACACAGAATGAAAGTAAAGCGATATTTTTTTTCTGAGGCAGTGAACAAGATAGTGTGGAATACCTGCTGAGCTCCTGCCAAAGATTTTGCTTTTCCTCCTGAAAAAGATGAAAGCTGCCTGCTGTATCCAGATGGTAACTTAACAGCCTCCTTGCTGTCAGCTGTACTTCAGGTTTGACAATTCACCAGGTATTATGCAGAAATAATGTAAAATCATGAAAACCATTGTGGAAATGCACTACTACTATATCTAGGTTGGCTTGCCAGAATTCAAGATTCAGCTGTAGTTCCTGCTTCCCCCGGAACTGATTGTGCCTTACTGTTGCACAACTTAATTTCTCCTTCCAGTTTCCCTATGCGTGGGAGAAAAGAAATTGCTAAGTAGTCAAAATTCAACCCATTTTGCTAAATTTGTAGAAAAATAGACCTTTCAGCAGGAGACAAATTTGCAATTGTTTGTGCATTAGACAGAGCATTAATTGGTTTGGCACATTAGTTGGCTTGTAATTGGGAAATCTATTGGAAGGAAACATATTCTGTAAGTACATAATTATAACATAGTGCATTTCCAAATTACTAAGATTTACGTGCCCAAAACGTGTTGAATGTCAAATTTCATTTATTCTATGGTTTATCTCATAAATCACTCGCTAATTTTTTGCATGTAGTACGTTGCATTTGTCACACCTTTAGAACGTTTAGCTGCTGTTAACCCTATTTCAACACATCTCTGAAAGAACATTTTCAGATCTTTAGATTAAAGAAAATTTAACTGCAAATTTTAAAGAGCCAGTATTAATAAGGGATTAAGAAAAACATAAAAAAGTGACTCATTGTAAAGAAGAAATCAAATAATCCATATGGAAAAAAAAAGACCTGAAATCCAGTCAGTTAGTTATAATCTTTGGTAAGCAGAGGGAAGGACATATGGACACAAGACTACAGGTAGAAAATTAGGTGTGATTTGGTCATGTGATAGAGTGGCAAAACCACCGATGTACTTTTGGGTTACTGTGACAGAAGCATTGCTTCCTGGAGTGAAGAGATGATCCCTGCTGTGGAAGCATCACCTTGTGTGATCAGAGGAAAGCAGCAAGCACAAGTGCAGATTACAAGTTGTGTATGCAGCATTTCCATTCCCTTTGATGAAAACTGAATGTGCTTATCACAGGAAAGACTCTAACCTAGAGTTAGGGGACTGGGAGGATGCATTTAAAAGGAAAAGCTAGAAGAGATAATCACCAACTACCACGATAGACATTCCAAACACAAATTAGCCTGTTGAGAGTTATATGAAGTATTACATATCTTTACATATCGGCTAAATGAAAGCAAAAAAAGTCCTTTGGCTATAAATTCCCCTTGAACTTCCCTGATCATATGAGGTCACGTATGTAACTAACTGTGCTGTAATGTTGATAAAAGGGTCTGAAATGTGTTTGCACAGGAAAATTTAATTTCACTGTTTTCCAAATCCTGAGTGCTTAGCTTTGTAAACTTAAATATTTTTCTAGACTTTTATTAAAAAAAAGTAAAAAGTCTATCATATGAGTTTAAGACAGAACATCATAAAGGGATGGTCTTCCCTCTGAACTGGCTTTCCAGTGAGCATTTGAACTTGTCTCTCTGTACTCTCTAGGTCCTACAGCTGTTAACCTGAGCAAAGCCATCTCAGATTTGCTCTGGCTGTGTAAAAATCCAGCTCAACAGTGGCCTATAGGATTCTTACTCTAATCAACATTTTTGAGAAATTTTCTTGAAAAAGTCATAACAAGTCTCTATTATTTTTTTCAAGGTTGAGCAATATTTTGAAAGTGTGCTAGGTTAAAATCGCTTTTTCCAGAGACATTTTGTGTCATATAATTGCATTAAAAAACTTCCCCAGTGCAAATTTCAAGGTCTCCCAAGCAGGCATGTCTCAAAGAAAAACTTGTAAGAATTTGTTAATGTGGGCAAACCAAAATATTGTCCTTTCGTCCCATTCTTGGAAATGCCTCACTGTTCTGCATGAAATCAAGATTAAAGTGGTTGATACAAACATGGAAAATTTTACTACAGGTTGTAGAGTTTGATAAAATTTAAAAAGTAGTGGGGTACCAGATGTATCATGCTTTAATTACCTTTTTATTTCTAAGATACATAGTTGTGTCATCTTGTATAATTCTGACATCATCCAGCCATTAGATTCCATTCTTGCCTGTGGCTCCTGGGGTCTGTTAGACATAGAGTATGAAGTGGCATTGGTTCCACTCACTTGTTTTTCATTATCCCTTAGAAACGGAAAGTTGTTCCTGAAGAAGAATGAAGGTCAAATTGTTTAATTAAAAGAAGATTTGATTTTTTTTTTTAAATAGGGATGGAGACTGAGAACAGTCTGCAAGACATACTGAGCTCCGAAGAGTTTCAGTTTAATCTAGTTTAGATTTAATTTAGTTTTAATTGCCCTGGATACCAAACTTATCCTAGAAGTCTAGAAAGTGCTTTATTTTTCTTCTTGTCTCTTTTAGCTTCCTAACATTACATTTCTCTAGTTCTCTTTCATCAAATATGTCTCACATAAGCTATTTGTAGTTCAGGTATCTGTATTCTTTGTGCTCTTATTGAATTTATTTGTTCAGAGTCTGTGATTCTTTTTTATGCCAAAGATAGGGCACAGTATTTGTCATTTCAGTCAAACTGAAAAGATAATATCAGAATTTGAACAATATATTGTTGTATCACACACGCTATTTGGGAAGAAATGTACAGTATCTCTTCTCTCTATGCTAATGGTTGTTTCTGTCCTTTATAGTTTACAACAACTTCTCCTCCTACAGCTCTACCTGAACACATTTTTGTTGTATTTTTTAAGAAAAAGCATTTCAAATATCTCTGTTGTGCTTTACACCTTAATTAGCCTAAAATGTCAAGGTGCCAAGATGTTAGTTTGCATGTCAATTGCTTCTTACTAGTGTGGCAGAAAAAATCAAGATCAGTTTCTACAGCAACAGGAATATGTTTTTAGGAGTATTCTCTTGTTCTGGTCTAACATTTACGTGTTCTAATATAATATGTAAATAAGTGTAAATAGTACAAAGACTTTTTTAACCAATGCGTTGAAGGGCTGGGTGCCTGAAAATACATGTTGGACTTTTTTTCATATGGTTCAGTAAAACATATTATCTTTTGCTTGCCTTCTTTCTGGGGGTGGGGGGGAGATTGAAAAAGATAATGCAAACCATAAAAAACTCGCAGAATATCATCCATGGCAAGGGGTGATGTGTCAATGGTAGTTTGCTGTGGAGGTTTTTGTGTAAGAAGGAGATGAAAGACAGATGTTTGGTGAAACAGTTAATGAAAAAGAATGATGCTTGGAAGAGTTGATAAAACTACTGCCAAAGGGACATGTCCTATTGATAGATGGTTTATCTCTTTCAAGTAAGCTATATTGCAGGTAATAAACACTGGCAAACAGTAATGGCCATCTAAACAAAACGTTTAGAAATCACCATACCTCTGGTTAACCTTAACAAAGAAATATTTGCTTGATTTTGACAGAATCTCATTATGGGTAAATAAAGATCTTTCAGGAAAGATCACACTTACCTAATGAAATTAATGAAAGATTTTTTGTGAGGCAGGGTATTTAATTTCTGATAGTTTTGGTAAATAAAGTCTAATTAACTTTTTTCCCCAGCATTTCTATTGTTCCTAAAATCCAATCGTGGCAATGACCAAATAAAATAATTGGAAAAAATTGGATGAACATGTTTTTTCTTTAAGATTAATGTAGGAAAATGGAATAAAAATTATTGCAAGAAAACATGATAAATTTGCAGAAAAGTCTATTGCAGGGTTTTTCTTTGTTTTTCTTTTTTCTTAAGATGACAATGACCGTTCTCTTTTTTTTTTTTTTTTTTTTTACTTGCTGATACAAATACTTCAAAAATGGAGGGACAGACACATTCTGTTCATTCTGTTGTTCTTAAAAATTCTCGAAGGAAATCAATGACACACTGGGCCAGCAAAGACTCTGCTCCAGATTTTTCCCCTTAGGCATATAATGCAATATAAAGATAAAATCTATTGAAAAAGTGGTTGTGTGATATTTAACCTCTGTTTTCTGTGCTTGTTATTTGGATGCTGGGCACGTTCCAGTCACCGTTTTTGTTTGCTACAGTCCAAGTTTCAGGTCCTGGATGTGTTACAATTGTAGAAGTCTTCCTAGGCAACCCATCCATAGCTTGGAAAGTAGGTTGTTTGGAAAAAGGGACAGAAAGAGAACCATTTTCATGACTCTTGCTATATTTGGCCTCCTTTGGTGCCATAGTCATAAATAAATGTGCTTTCCTTGGGAGGCTATAATTCTGTTTTAGAAAATAATAACAAAGATCCAGAAGAAAAAAATAATAACTAACCCCTGGGAAAATTCAGTGGTGGATGTGGCAGGATGTGTTCAAAACTTAGAATTGTATTAGAGTTCCTTCTATGAATCTGAAGGTCCTCACTCCCATCTTCTCCCCTGCATGCTTTGTTCCTATGTGGTAAGGCATATCTCCTTATGCTGAGCGCATCATCCTCTAATATCAAGCATCTGCCACACGCCTATCTGGAATATCTGTCCATGGGGGATGACAAAGCATCTGAAACATTCAACTGGAGGCATTAGGGCAGATGCCTTTCTCCAGCCATTAAAAATAGAAGTTTGAATGTTCCTTCCAACTGTCTGATTTCCCATGAAATGCGTCTGGGTTTGCTTCCCATTACAGAGAAGGTGCCAGGTTAGAAGAATTGTAAGCTGGACTCAGTATGGCAATTTTTGTTCTTAATGGGAAAATTTTTAACATAATGACTTGGTTGTTTATCAGTTACAGAAAATATCACCTGGAGGGTATCCTGAAGTTATATTCCAGAAGGAAACACTCTTTCCCCGAAATAGATTATGGATTCAAATAGGCCTCTGCTTATCCTCAGCAATGTTAGGCAAGAAACCAGCATGCTGACACAACAGCATCCTGCTTAGTATGTAGCATTCTCGAGGCAACCAGCAGCTCTGCCTTGCTTATACTGAGTAGTGCTCCCACATCTCAAACGTCATTTACACGCCACAGTGCAAGTGAGTTGTCCGATGAAAGCATCTGCTTGTGAAGTGTATGTTTCAAGAACTTTTTAAATGGTTAGATCTAGAAAAGTGTGAGGATCCAGCGAGGAGAAGATTATTTTCCTGCAAAATCAAGGACTGCAATACTAATAGTTCAATTTCCCAGGTAAAACACAGTCTAATTTCTGTGATAGCAACAAGCAGCTTTGAAGACACAACAGGCAAGATGTGGTTGCTTTGACTAAGAGCACACATCTTGATATTTTAGGCAAGAAAATGCTTGACCATGATTCATCTTGAGTATTAGCCCATTTTAAGAAAAATCTGCAGCCTCTGAGACCACCACTCATCTGGATTCAAGTGATCAGGCTCTGAGGGCCATCAGCGTTGCCTCTCATATATATGCAGCAGAAGCAGCTTCCATGCTATGGCTTGGTTCACCTCGTCTTCTAGACATCTTATGCTGTGTGAGGTTTATTTCCATGCTAAAGCTACTCAGAGCCCGTACAGCCGGCTCGCTCTTCCCTCCAGCAATGTTGCCACCTTCCTTGAAGTACCTGTGATTGTCAGCAGTCTACCCACTTGTTTGTACTGCATGGCTGATGTGATGACAACTAGCCTCCTTCAGGGTTGGCAGTGGGCTTTGGGAGGTCACACAGAAATTCTGCATCATCCTGGAAGTGTCTTTGCCTGCAGAGGGTCCGTGTCCTGATGTTAACTGTGGGTGATGCTGTACCTTGCAGCTGTACCTTGTACCTGTACCAACTAGAGCTGCAGGCACAAGTTGCTGTTATCCGAGTGCCTTTGTGATGGGAAGGAACAAATTTCCTGCTAAGAGGAGAAATATGTAACATCAAGGCTCAGGAAAAAGAGGCCTTCAATGAGGAGGGAGTTTCCTCAGGAAGCTGTAGAGAGCAATGAGATCACCCCTCAGCCTCCTTTTCTCCAAACTAGACAAGCCCAAAGTCCTTAGCTGCTCCTCATAGGACATGCCTCCCAGCCCTTTCATCAGCTTTGTTGCCATCCTCTGGACACATTCAAGGACCTTCATATACCTGCTGCCTGCAGTGCCCATCTTGTCTTCTGTCCTTTTTAATCCTTTTCTGTACTTACAGTGGCAGATCTCCCCATGAGGCATCTGTTTGGTGTTTAGTTACTGCAGGCTCCCTGTTTATTCAAAGAAGAGCAGTAGCTGCTGCCAAAGGGCAGTTCAGTTCACTTGGCTCTAGGATTATCCCAGGGAGTTCCTCTCTTCCTGTTGATGAAGCCCAGGATGACAGGATTTCCAGCATAGGTATGCCATTTAGGTGGGATGGGTCTAGATCCTCTGTCACATTGCATGGGAGCTGAAAGAAGGAGGGCTGCTTTCCTCCCTGCTTGCTGGTGCTACCAACAACCCCATGTCTTGAAGAGCTGGTGGACTGGGAAACCCTGAGTGCAAGGGATTTGGCAAGGTCCTTACTCTGGCTGGGCAGTTGGAGGAGTTGCTGACTGAAGTCGTGTACGCTTGTCTCTGTGCTGGAAACTACAGAAATCCCGCAAAGGGGTGCAGTGCTGCAGAAATCAATGTGTAGACTTCACATAGAGCATGCAGAGTCCATTGCTGGTTCATGTTTCTGTATGAAATATCACTGAGGAGCCTGTCTGGACATCAGTTTGAGAAGTAGCCTGGTAAATTTAGCTCTATTGAAATAACCACAATAGTTTTCAGTGTCAGTTCCTAGAAAGGGAGAAAGAAGAGCCTGCTGAACAGGCTCTTCTTTATTCTCTGTGGACTGGGATGCAGTAATTGTGGTTGCATGCTAAGGACCTTTTACAAGAGTCTGCTCTTCCTTCTTCTTCCAGTGAAGCCAGTCTTCTTCCTGTGAAACAGGTCTCCTGGAAGAAGCACATCATGGAAGCAAATGAATTTGGTGTCTAGTGCAAGGCTGGGTAAAGGACAATAGGAAGACAGGTCATAAATAAATCAATTCTGTCCTTACCCTTTTTATGCATTGCATGAAATGAAAGAATATGAGTCATAAAGATAATTCCCTCTCTGGCAACTAACCCATGAAAAGGGGGAAAAGATACTTTCTCAGTTTTCAGGAACAAGTAAGGCTTGTTCATGGTGGGGTGTGCTTACCTTTGCCATTTACTCTGTGCAGGCAGATCCCACAGATGAATGAATATGGCCAGACTATATTTACTTCTGACAGAAAGGTATATGTCTTTTACATACATCAGCCACACCAAGCTCTCTTGTTCTGCCAATGTCTTATTATTGTACAAGAGGCAGATTTCCCTCCTCTTTCTTTTGCCTTCACCTAACTCTGTCTGTAACGCTGCAGATGTGTACATCCATTCTTTCAGGTCTCTGATTTGTGAGAATTTCTCTTTTCTACTTAGAAGAATAGTAGTAACTCAAGACTGCCTTCCCGTTGGCAACTTTGAAAAATACCTTATTGTAAGACTTTTTTTGGCCCATGCAGAATGTAGCAAGAAGAGGCATTACTCTATCTATGAAATACGCTATATCCTATCATATTCCTTATAATTTTATAATTATTCTCAAATATAAAAATCTAAATAAAGTATTTTTTTCTTTAGTGTCGCTTTGCCATCTTTCATAACTGTAATAACAGTAAAGTTTGTGAGAAACTGTGATATTAAATTATATGTTCTAAAGAATTCCTAGTAGAAATATTAGGAACTTTTACCTTCACAAACATTTGTATTGGGTTTGCATGGCAAGGATTTGGTAGCAGGGGGTCTGCAGGGGTGGCTTATATGAGGAGCTGCTAGAAGCTTCCCCCATGTCCGATAGAGCCAATGCCAGCCAGCTCCAAGACAGACGCACCGCTGGCCAAAGCTGAGCCCATCAGTGATGGTTGTAGCACCTCTGTTAACAAGGGGAAAAAAACAAACCTGTATGGCAGTATCCAGAAGAGTGAAAACATATGAGAGCAACAACTCTGCAGACACCGAGGTCAGTGAAGTACGGGGAGGAGATGCTGTAGGTGTCGGAGCAGAGATTCCCCTGCAGCCTGTGGCGAAGACCATGGTGAGGCAGGCTGTCCCCCTGCAGCTCATGGAGGGTAACAGTGGCACAGATATCCACCTGCGGCCTGTGGAGGACCCCACGCTGGAGCAGGTGGATGCCTGAAGGAGGCTGTGACCCTATGGGAAGCCCAAGCTGGAGCAGCCTCCTGGCAGGACCTGTGGCCCCATGGAGAGAGGACCCCACGCTGGAGCAGGTGTGCTGGCAGGACTTGTGACCCCTTGGGGGACCCAAGCTGGATCAGTCTGTTCCTGAAGGACTGTACCTCATGGAAGGGACCACAATGGAGCGGTTTGTGAAGAACTGCAGCCCATGGGAAGGACCCACATTGGAGAAGTTTGTGGAGGACTGTCTCCCAGGGAAGGGACCCATCCTGGAGCAGGGGAAGAGAGTGAGGAGTCCTCCCCCTGAGGAGGAAGGAGCAGCAGAGGAAACCTGTCATGAAGTGACCACAACCTCCATTCCCCATCCCCCTGCACTGCTTGGGAGGAGAAGGTAGAGAAATCCGGAGTGAAGTTGAGCCCAGGAAGAAGGGAGGGGTGGTGGTGGGAGGTGTTTTAAGATTTGGTTTTATTTCTCATTATCCTACTCTGATTTGATTGGTAATAAATAAAGGTAATTACCCCAAGCTGAGTCTGTTCCACCTGTGGTGGTAATTGCTGAGTGAACTCACTGCCCTTATCTCCACCCATGAGCCTTTTGTCATATTTTCTCTCTCCCTGTCCAGCTGAGGAGGGGAGTGACAGCGGAGCTTTGGTGGGCACCTGGCGTCCAGCCAGGGTCAACCCACCACGATGTTCAGTGGGCATTTTTTTAAGTGTTTTAAGTTAAACTGTTATTCAGTTAGTGTGTCACGCTCCTTGCTGGCTTTAACCCTGTAGGGCAGGAGTCCCACTGAAGTAGCAGGAGATCAGAGAGGTGCCTTCTGATGCAGGATTAGTTGCACTTTGTTTCCACTCTCAAATAAAACATAAAGAGTTACCCTCATCAGTGCTTGAAAGGTAATACAAAGATACATTGAAATTAGCAGGTCCTTCTAACAGGTTTTCAGATCAACCATTTCCCCTGAATTTTACATTATTCTGCTCAGTACCAAGGAAAGTTTTCTTTTGCTGTGTTCTGTCGTAAAAACGTCTTCTGTCACATAAAAATGAAACGTGTATGTCGACAAAGTTCATGTAAATCTGTTTGCTCTGCTTATTCTTGTTTGGTTCTTGTGTACACTGATTTCATGGGTAAAAATATATTTTAAAGTGTTCTTTATCTTTGCTTATTGTCAGAACTGAAATTCTCAAAGCTGCTGGTCACGAGAAGCACCTCTGTTCTGAATACATTTTAAATAATAAGGCTTTGAAACTTTCCTCTCCAGAGCTATCTCAAAATGTCAAGAGAAAAGTTATTCTATCACTTTAGCTGTAGCAGTCACTATCTCAGATAAAATATATGGTTCTATTTCCCTCTCATTTGGATAATTTGATTGGATATATTTTGCAATTTTCCTTTTAATTGGAATTTCTGCTTATTCTTCATGAGAATCATCGTGTGCCTCACCCCATAATTTCCAAACTGTGTATTAGTGTTTTGCTGGCTGGCATTATGATACTGAAAATCCTTTGAATTCTTCCTTTAACAGTAGTTGAATCACCAGAGGCATTTCTTCCAAGTGCAAAAATAGAATTACTAACCAAATTGAGTAAAATTTTAAAAATGTAAATAGTATTAAAAATGAATGATGTCTCATTGCATAAAAATCATACCCGTAAATAGAACTTTTTAGCTGTTCATTAAGATTCTTTTCTTCTTTGCCTGCTGTTCGTTTGAAGCAGCTGAAAGTAAGTATCTGTGAGATGAAACGCAGTTCAGGTTACTCTCAGCTGTTAAAAAAGGAAGATAGGTCAAACGAGAGGCAGGCGTCATCCCTCTGGAGATGACAGCCCCTGATCCTGCCCTTTGCCCCGATTAGACAAAGACCCAGCCGGGATAACTGCTGGGGAGGGATCTGGGATGTCAAAGCCTACGGGCTGGTGAAACGCCTGAAGCGAGCTTTGGGACTGCTTGGTGTTACGTTTGTCGTGTACAGGGAGGCACCGCGAATACAAAATAAACGGTAAAAGCAAACTGGTTGGATATGATAGCGCTCCCTGACTATTAAAAATGTCGAATTGCAAAATGATTCAGCTGGGAAGAGGTCTTTGAAGACCATCTAGTCCAACAGCCTGATCAAAGCAAGACCGACTTCCAGGTTAGATCAAGTGGCTGATATGTGGGTAAACATGTATAAACACAGATTAGGGAGAATTAGCCTTAGCTGGGTTGAAACAGGCATGGACTGGGGTAAAAAAAAAATAAAAAAAAATTATAAACTAACATGAGCATTTAAAGCTTTTCTGGTAAAACTTGCCTTTTCTTCATGAAGGTCTGTATGCCTGTTCCACGCCTGGTCTTTTTGATACCACCGTAAGGCTACCTCCCCTAATGAAACACATCCTTGGTGAAGAAGCTTCCTCTGGGATGGTGCCAGCATACACTACATTCTCCGTCCTACTAACTGTCCTCCGCTGTCCCCAAGCGCGCCGTGTCTCTGTCAATCACCCTGATTATAATTTTGAACTCCGCTGCACAGGAGTCACAATGTCCCAGAAGCGGTTGCTCCCGCTCTTAAGAATTGCTAATTATGGAAGTGTTCCTTTTCCCATTAGCTCACAGCTGCAAGCAGAAAGCACAAAAATTAGGCTAAAATGTAAAGCAGGGGAGGGGATGCTGGATCCTTCCTTGGAAAAAGATGGGAGGAAGGGAAGGAAAAGAGATCAGGGAAGTCCTGCATAACTTGAGGGGACAGGGGGACATGGTGTGGAGGGTCTCGGGTCACCTGCGTGTCTTGGGGCCGCATGTAGTGTGCCTGTGGGTGGAGGGTCCCAGGTCACTGGAGCTGACTGATGAGGCATGGGTTTGCAAGTGTACCCAATGTATCACTCAAGAGCATGCTTTGAAACTCTTCTTCTTCTGATTTCATTGAAATTAGCTGTGGTTTTGGCCCAAATTTTTGGTAGTCAAAATGTTATGCAGGGGACTGGATGTTGTCAGAGCTCAGAGGAGGTATGTTAGCAGCTTCACTACAGACTGTATCCTGAACTCAGAGTAAACGATTTTCTAATGTAAATAAAGTCTTTATTTTAAGGGCTCAAACTGTTTCAATGACTCCTGGTCAAAAAAGAAGCTGATTTTGTGCTGTGGGCAATTCTGTGGCACCAAATTTTGTGCAGAAGTACAGCCTGATGGCAGTGAAAACAAAGAGACTTGGACTTTTGACTTGGAGTTGGCAGAGCAGCTCTATATTGCCTTGTCACAGGTCGGCTGTCACGGGTGTGCAGACAGGGAGGCGAGGAGCAGCAGGCTGTGCGTCATCCCTACTATTTTTGACTGCAGAAGTACCCACTAGTGGCCCAAGGTGGCTAAATTTATGTTAGGACCGCCTGGCGATGGCATGTGGTGTAACCCCTGCATTCTTTTACCTTGCTTTGAGCCCCTTCCCCAGGGACTTGGCCATCCAGGACCTGGCTTGGATACGGCCCAGCTGCACAGCCTTGGCTTGAGCTCCCACCAAAATCACTGACCTGCGAGTAAAACCATGTGAGGTGAGGAAGGCAAAAGTACGAACAGAGGTAGCCGGGCTGTTGAGAGCAATTCAGGAGGGAAAAAGAGCGACATGGAAAGGTATAAAATCCTGAAGAAGTGTAGTGAGGAGGTGGTAGGTCAACAGCACAGAGCTGTGGGGCTGACCCTTCCCCACCTGCCTGATGCCTGCCGGTCCAGCAAAAGCTCATTAGGGGTCTTATCAGGGCGAGGAGCATACTAATGCTTGGTAACTCATTAAACCTCAGCTATCTTTTGTGTGTGTTCACCAAGAAATGGCTGCTGGGTTGATACCCAAACTAAGCTGTGTGTACCTTGCTGGCAGAGCCTCTTGGCGCGTGGTAAGAGCTGGCTGGGTAAGGGAACCCAGAGGGAGCTGGCTGTACCCTGGAGAATGACAAAGAGTCCAAAATACATGTGACGCCAGATATGCTTTGACATGCCTGCAGCTCTCTCTAAAGGCTAACGTATAGTGAGATACAAGCCTGTCATGCCCGGACTTGGTCAACCTTGCAGGAAGCACTGACGGCATTTTCTGAAGTGTCTCCTTCATGGCACTGGAGAGCTGTTCCCAAAGCAGGGTTGGACTTTCAAGGCTCAAGCAAGAACTGAGATACTCTTAAGGCCAAGGGAAAGAAGCATAAGAAATGGAGCAAATATACTCCTTCATCTTGTACTAGTTCCACGTGTAGATGCTGCAGGTTTTTTTCCATCTTAACTATTACTTTTAATACTGATGAACATTTTAAAAAAAAGACCCCAAAACCTGACTCATTTATCCTGCCAGAATTTGAGTAGTTATTGATTTTTAATTCATTTTATTTTGACTTCATTGCAATCCTAAGTGCTGTGTACCATGGTTTAACTGCATGATGTATGAAAAGTTACTTCCTCTTGCTTGTTTAAATCGGCTCCTTACTAACTTCACTGGAAACTCTTGCACCAAGAGAGGCAATGCAAAATCTTTCCATCTTCACCTCCCTTAAGCCATTCATGATCTTAGAAACCTCCAGTGTATTCTTCCTAACATATGCCTCCTAACTTTGTGTTTTTCCAAGAAATAGTAAAAATACCTTTATTTTTTTTTAATGTTGTGCTTTCTAAAGAAGGAAGAAAGGACTTCAGCCCACGATTGTGGTTCTCTCTTTCTTTCTTTGATGATCCATCTGTAGTTTACTATGATAACTACTGGTAACTACTAATGAGACACTGAGATACTGCACTTAAAAAAATGTTAGGTACAGACACATACAGAAGGACTGTTGGGCACAATATTTTATGGTAAAAACCACCCTTTTTATTTACAACATGGAGGCTTTCAAAAGTGATCCTAAATGTCATTGGTCATGAAAAGACACGTGTGGGCCCTGTGTGATAAAAAAGAAGTGCATGATTTCTATGTGTATACAAATTGTTGTGAAATATATCTGAATAATATTTATGTAGATATGCAGTGTTCTCAATACTGACAAAAGATGCAGCATTAACAACGGGTTAATGAGGCTGAGCATTATTATATTATTCAAGGCATCTCCTTGAAAATGCATCAGCTAGGTATATAAGTTTTAGAAATAGAAGTAAGTCTTCCAATTCTTAATGCCGATTGAAAAACAAATGAAAAAAGTTGCATTCTGAGTAGGAATCAAAGCATTACCTTACGAAGTACCAGTACTTTATAGAAGATTTAAATAAAAATGTAATGTTGCTCCCATAGCTTGTAGCTGTAGACACCCATGATTTGCTAAAGTAATTCTCTGTTGACAGAATGATTCTTCTTTAGCGACCAGCTGAGAAAATATGCTTATATACTTTGTCTTTCACTTTATCTATTGATACTACATAAAGATTAAGTAGAAGATTATGTTCCACTCCCACCTAGTGGCAAATAAAACATGAACGGTGTAATTTTTTTTTTCTTTATGGCTACAGAAATTTCCGTTACCCTTCCTAGAAATGACTGCATGGAGACAGTGATTTTACTGCAGCTTTGCTTGTGGCAGAGATTAGTTTTGAGTTGCTTAAAAGTTACATACAAACAACTTCTAAATTAAAGTAAACCTACTTGGGTTGGCAAAAATTAAAAAACCCCCATAATTCTATGCCTGTAACTAGGCAGTTTTTGTACAAAAGAAAATTAAGACAAATTTAGGCCACGGTTTTATGACTTAGCTTTATTTTTTACTTTTAATGTATGTAGTTAATAATAGGATGAGACTGTAAGATGAGAGTTTGTGTATGTGTAAAAAAAAGTGAGTAGCAATTTGTTTGGCTTTAAAATAGTCCACATAGAGTGTGTCCCATTAGCAGCACTTAGCAGGACCCCAAGCTGAATGGAGCTGCCAGTGTCTGCTTGGGTCCTTGCTTGGTGGTCAAGTCCCACCCAGACAGTGGGCCCGGGGATAGGGTTTACCAAATACCATGGGACCAATTCATCCACCAGGGTTTGCACAGCCCTGAAGACATCATGGATGGGATTTTAGCTCTGGATTGAGACCTGAACATCGCAGTCTATAGTTTTGCCATCTGCCCGTAGAGTTGGCGTATACTAGTGCTGCAGAGTCAGCTTTCATTAAAGACCATTTCATTAAAGACAATTCCTAGCATTGTGGTTGCAAAACATACCTATTGGAGATGTTTTTCTAGAAGTAGACTGATGCAACTCTGAGACTAGAATTAAGATGTATAAAGGCATGTTAATTAGCTTGTTTGATTAGTTACATCATCTTGGAAGATAAAATTATATGGTTGGGAGAGGTTCCAAGAGGTCATAAAGTCTATTCCTGTGCCAAAAAGCAGTACTTCCTCTAGCAGTAACATTCTTTAATAAGTAATAACACAACCTAGTCTTTAGTATCTCGAAAGTTGGATCTTCTACGTTCCTGCAACAGCTTATTCCATGCTTCTGTATCCTCAGAGTTCGAAGGTTATTTTTCTAATATCCAATCTGAATCTTTTTTGTTGCAGTTGAAGCTCATTCATTCCTTTATTCCCTGTAGACAGCCCTGTCCTCAGTTTGGGATTTTCTTGAATGGATGTTGTCTTCTCTCCAGATGGAACAACTCTGTTCCTTCAGTCTTTCCTCGTAGGTCATGTTTTCTAGATATCTGGTCATCCTGATTGCTGTCCTCTGGACTTTTTCAGAACTAGCCAGTGTGGGTAGGCCAGATGGGTCATTTAATATTTTTATGGGTTATACTCCTGTTGTTATGACCTAGTGGGATATATAAGTTTGGCATCAGCATGGCATCATTGACTTCTGTTCTGCTTACGATCCACTGAAATGCCAGATATTTCTTTGCAGATATTTCTCTGCTATCGAGTCCAGTCATGCAACTCATTATTCCTGCTTAGGTGTAGACTTTTGCATTTTTCTTAGCATCTTTCTTTTAGCTGAATCATATGCTACTTTAGAAAAAAATTCTTCAGTTTAATAATGACTTTGAATTCTAACCCTGTCAGAAAGCTTATTTTCTTCTTTTTTATTTTTTTTTTCATTTGCAGATTTAATAGGAATATGCTTTTTTCCATCAGCCAGCAATTGATAGTGCTATGTCTAAGACAGCCCTGCAGAAACATATTGTCATTCAGTTTCACTGTGGGTCCATGATAGTTTCTTTTAAAGCAGTTTTTCAATTACTTTTGCTCTTTTCCTACACTAATTTGATCTGTAGTTTACTTATGAGAATTCCCTTTTCTGAGTCCAGCTACATGACATCTGCTATTTCTCCTCTACCTGCAGAAGGAAACTGGTTGAGATTACTATTTGTCCTTGACAAATCCACATTGACTGTTACCTCCTTGTTTTATAGACTGTACTGGGTTTGCATGGCAAGGTTTTGGCAGTGGAGGGGGTACAGGGGTGGCTTCTGTGAGAAGCTGCTAGAAGCTTCCACTGTCTCTAATAGAGCCAACACCAGCCAGCTCCAAGACAGACCCGTTGCTCACCAAGGATGAGCCCATCAGCGGCAGTGGTAGTGCCTCTGGAATAACATATTTAAGATGGGGGAAAAAATGCTGTGCAACAGCAGCCAGAGAGAGGAGTGAGAATATGTGAGAGAAACAGCCCTGCAGACACCAAAGACAGTGAAGAAGGAGGGGGAGGAGGTGCTCCAGGTGGCAGAGCAGAGATTCCCCTGCAGCCTGTGGTGAAGACCATGGTGAGGCAGGCTGGCCCTCTTCAGCCAGTGTAGGGTAATGGTGGCCATTATCATAGATATCCACCTGAAGCTCATGGAGGACCCCATGCTGGAGCAGGTGGATGCCTGAAGGAGGCTGTGATCTTGTGGAGAGCCCAGGACCTGTGGCCCCATGGAGAGAGGACCCCACACTGGAGCAGCTTTGCTGGCAGGACTTGTGGCCCCTTGGGGGACCCAAGCTGGATCAGTCTGTTCCTGAAGGGCTGCACCCTGTGGAAGGGACCCACACTGGAGCGGTTCGTGAAGAACTGCAGCCCATGGAAAAGACCCATATTGGAGAAGTTTGTGGAGGACTGTTTCCCAGGGAAGGGACCCACCCTGGAGCAGGGGAAGAGAGTGAGGAGTCCTCCCCCTGAGGAGGAAGGAGCAGCAGAGGACTTGTCATGAAGTGACCACAACCTCCATTCCCCATACCCCTGTGCCACTGGGGGGAGGAGGGAGAGAAATTGGGAGCGAAGTTGAGCCCAGGAAGAAGGGAGGGGTAGAGGGGAAAGAGTTTTTAAGAGTTGGTTTTATTTCTTATTATCCTACTCTGATTTGATTGGTCATAAATTAAATTAATTTTCCCCAAGCCGCATCTGTTTTGCCTGTGATGGCAATTGCTCAGTGATCTCCCTGTCCTTATCTTTCATTATATTTTCTCTCTGCTTAAAGATACTGGATTGTTTGTCTCAGTGGTTTGGGGGGATTGAAGACAACTAGCTATCCTTCTGTATTTACTCTTAGTTTTGTCTCCTTTTAAAGCTAGAGTGCCAGAGTCTCCCTTTCAAGTTTTACAGTAACTCCTCAGTCCTCCAAGTGTGCTCCAGGTTTGCCAATGTCAGTTTGTTTAATCTACTAGGAGAGTATTCATGAGGCCTGACTGATTTGAAAAAACACTTTTCTTATTTAAATGTTTTCTAACCCATCTTTTCTCTATTCTAAACAGTGATTACTCACTCTTTTTAGTTCATTAGAGAATTGATTTCTGGTTTTGTGTGAAGACAAATACAGAAAGGCATTTGGTCTTTCCTGGTGTCATCTGCCAATACATTGTCTTTCCAATCGAGCAACAGATCGATATTTTTCTTGGTCATCGTCTTGCTACTTGATATCCCTACCGATGGAGTTTGTGTTACCTTTGAAATCCCTCATCTGCTTGCACCTCCTCTTGGTTTTGGTTTTCCTTTTTTGTGTGTGTGTGTTTTTTTTATTTTTTTCTCCTGGGCATTTCTCACTGTCCCCCTAGTTGCTTATGCTATTATTTTGTACACACCCCTATAAGTCTGGTCTATTTTTTGTGGCTGTGGCTTATTTCCTGCATTTGATATTGTTGGAAAGAACTTAAGATAGCTAAACTGATTTTTCATTGCAGCTCTTGTCCTCCCTCTGTATTAGGAAAATCGTCACTTGCAAACTAGCTTTTGTACCCTTACAAGGTTTCCAAGAGACCTTTTTCTCTTTATATTTCAGACCTGTGAGATTTTACCTGTGAATTCTCTGATTATTGAAGTCTGCCTTCCTGAAATCCCTGCTTTATTACCCTCTTCTGCCTCTTCCCTTCTCAGGGAATGTGAGTGTTATCTTTACACAAATAGTCTTGCATTCTCAATCACTTTCTGCCTCTGCTAAGGATAAAAACTACAAAAGCCTTCTCTAGCTGCTTCTTGTACCCTCTTAAAAAAATGCAGCATCTCAAGAACTATGTGCAGCTGTCTTCTTTTTCCAACAATTTTGGGTTAATTGAACACCTTCACTAGTGCTGACTCTTGAATAGTTGCAAATAATTCTGGCTTGCATTGGCCTCATCTACGTTGGTGACCAAGAGTCATCCAACCCCCAATGTTAGCAAACACATTCTTCCTCCCATCTGTTTTCATCAATGCTTATTAAGGTTGTTATATTTATTTCATCAAAGTTTATTATAAAAAGCCTTTCTCCCTCAGTGGTTTGGAGCTATGAGCACCACTGATAAACACGGCAATGCTTTCTTTCTTTTTTTCCAGAACAAACTACACAGCTTATATTAACATCTGATTTCTTCCATAAATCTGATCATGGATGACAATATTGGCATAACCCATGATAGGGGATAATTGCAGTGATATAAAAGTTTCTTTGACTGATGGGATTTATTTCCATCCCTTGTGGGAAGCATTTTGTAGTGGTGTGACTGTTCCACGATAGTGAGGCTGAGCTGCTCCAAGTTTGTGGTTGTGACTAAAGGTATGCAAAATTGGTGTGTTTATGAGGCCTGTGCTTCCTTCTATGTTTTTAAAGCATCAAAGTGCAACTTAACCAATTCCCCCATGCTATGGTTTAGTTTTATATCCAGGATTCTGCAGCACAGTGATTGAAATTTTAAAGACGTCATCTCATTAATTGAAACTAATATCAAGGATAAATTACATGAAATGAAGAGGGCTGTAGTGACCTTTTTGATTGATGTCTTGTATTCAGTAAAAACCTCTATTATTCTCTTCATTGAACTCAGAAGAATCTCAGATCTACTCCGTCCCACTTCCGAGAGTCCAGGTGCTTTGATGTACAGCTCACAGGGATTTTACCACAGACTACACAGACATTGATTGTAATTTATTTATCCAGCTTATGTTCCCAATGTATACTTCATCAAGGCATTACAATACAGATAGAACAATTCAAATGATCAACCTACTTGAAGATAAGATACTCACCTTTTAAAATTATATTCCATTCCTTTTCCAAAATGTTACACTGAAGTTTTACTTTGAAGTGTTTTGTTAGTTCAGTGAGAGGGAAGCATACTCTTAGATGCATGGATAGTAATTCTTAACTTTCATGAAATTAAAATATTTTATTTCCTCAGATGATTCTTTGTATTATTCAGAATATTTGAAGATTAAGTTCAATTCAGATATAGGCTCTCAAAAAAGATAACGCAAGGAATTTCTAAATCCTCATTTGGCTATGCAGATAGATGTGGTGTCAGTGCAATTGAGGAGAACATCTAAGTTTTGGCTTGAAGGCATTGGCTTTCTAGTATTTTAATAGGCAAGCTGTTCAGTAAACAGAAGGGAGCTCTATAGTTCCTCCAGAAGTCTTTGGAGGGATTTAAACCCTGTATATTCTGTTTACAAATATTTGTCATCATGCAGATGGGTAGTGATGTTCTTGCTTTTTAGATTGTTGAAAATATGAAAGCCAGCTATTTGATGCTTAAAATGCATTCGCTTCCCAGAGTGTATTCCTCCTATGAAGTTTTATTCTTCTTGACATCATGCTTATCTACAGTGAGTAATGATATCATGTATAATGGATTACAGTCTATTTCATCAAGAGAAAAAGCAGGTGAATTTTTGAATCCAAATATCCATTTTTCTCCAACTAGCCAAAGAAGGAGAAAGAGAAAGAAAAGAAAAGAAAGAAAGAAAGAGAAAGAAAAAACACAAGAACCAGAAAAACTTTCTTCAAAAGATTGACTGTGTTGTGTCAATAGGACTTTTTTCCACATATGCATTGAGTGAAATTATCAGTAAGATGAAAAGAAAAGCCAATCCACTAAAGAAAAGTGAGATTTCAGAAGCTACCAGTACTCCTCTAGAAATTAACTTCATACAGCAGAATCTTCAGGGGCAAACCTTTTCTCTACATCCTTTCTTAAGCTTAAGTATTTGATCTAGCATCAGGTATTGGAGGATGAAGGGATTGAGAGCAGCCCTGCTGAGAAGGACATGGGAGTATTGGTGGATGAATAGCTGGGCATGAGCTGACAATGTACACTGGCAGCCCAGAAAGCCAACTGTATCCTGGGCTGCATCAAAAGAAGCACGGCCAGCAGGTCAAAGGAGGTGATTCTGCCCCTCTACTCTGCTCTGGTGAGACCCCACCTGGAGTACTGCATCCAGCTCTTGGAGTCCTCAGCACAGGAAAGACATGGATGTATTGGAACACGTCCAGAGGAGGGTCACAAAAATGGTCAGAGGGCTGGAGCACCTCTCCTATGAAGACAGGCTGAGAGAGTTGAGGTTGTTCAGCCTGGAGAAGAGAAGGTTCCAAGGAGACCTGATTGCAGCCTTTCATTACTTAAAGGGGGCCTACAGAAAAGATCACCTACAGGAAACTTTAAATTTAGTTTGTTACAATAGAACAAGGGGTAATGGCTTTAAACTAGGAGAGGGAAGATTTAGACTAGCTATAAGGAAGAAATTCTTTACTGTGAAGGTGGTGAGACACTGGTACAGGTTGCCCAGAGAGGTGGTAGATGGCCCATCCCTGGAAACATTCAAGGTCAGGTTGGATGGGGCTTTGAGCAACCTGATCTAGTGGAAGGTTTCCCTGCTCATTGCAGAGAGCTTGGACTAGATGACTTTTAAAGATCCCTTCCAACCTAAACTATTCTATGATTCTTTGTGAAAAATCTTCCATATGATAAGTTATCATGTTTCAGAGCCATATCATATTTTCTGCATTTGAGATCTGCCTTCATTAGGTTTACTGGTGGATCTTGGGAGGTCATCTTCAGCTGTTCTTTTTGTTTTGGATCTGAGCTCTGCTGAACATGTTTGTCCCTCTGTGCTGTGGTAGCAGAATACCTTGGCTTCCGGCATAGGGCACATGCGTAGTGTGGAAACCTCCAAACCTTCTCCTCGAGTCCTTGGAAGAGGAACCAAATGTAATTTCCTTTTATCTGAAACTTCTGTTTTAACAAAAGGCTGAAAAATTATCTGCAGGTGAAGACGTACCAAAATTTATCCTAAAATGGAAACCAACAGCAGCATGTTCCCTTCCCAGTTCCATGTATTTCCTTTAAGAACTGTTGGTTTTAAAACAGCATGTAAGCGAATGCATTAAGTGGATTCTGTTATATGCTTTTTGTCATGTGGAGCAGAAAGAATATTAAATGGTGAAAAACAGGTGTGAAATATGTTCCGCAAATACACTGGAGATAAGTCTTAATTTGAAAACAGCCTGAGAGGTCTATCAGCATTTCTCACAAGAAAAAAATATTTTCAGGTGTTGATAATTAAATGAAATGGTTTGTTTTGCCACTTCCCCCTGTGGTATCAATTGTGAGAGATTTTTAAAGTAATAATTTTAGTCAGAAATGAGGTCTTGAAAAAAATCGTGTTCTAGTGAAGTTTTCATGTGAAAGGGAATGACATAGAATTACTGTCACAGGCCTTGAGAGTTGTCTGCTCTGAATGCAGAAGGATTTTAGGGTGGATAAATGAACTTGCTTTTCTGTAAAACATTTGAATCTAGGATTCATAAATAAAACAAAACTTCTTGTTTGTTTTTTTTTAATGAAGGTTGACGAAAGGACAAATTAAGGTGGGGAATACAGTTAGGTCCTACTCAGCTCCACACAAATAAAACTCAAAAACTGCTGTGTTCATTTTGGATGTTAATTGAGAGATACTTAAATCAGACTTTTTTTGATATTTCCAGTTCTCCCTAATAGTAATAGTATTTCTGTAATATCTAGCTTTGGCCCGTATTGAAATGGGAATAGATGATCCTGCAATAGTAAATGATATAAGAACATAAATAAACATTTTCAGCTGACACTGCAGTTATTTTGCTTGGGCATAAGGGTTGCTGGGTGCTTAGGTGACTATGGGATGTTAAAGATGGGAAAGAAACCTTGTGTTGTCTCTGCCTTCACATCAGTCAAACACAGCATGACCAGAAGGAAGAAAACAAACCATTTCCTTCAGAAAAAAATGTATTTGTTTTTTCCATTGAATCATTTAGGATGGGTGTACGCTGTGTTGCAGAGTTGCCTGGACTAACATTGGCTGACCCAACTCCAGACTTGCTAGTGGTGAGATTTGCTGAGGTTAGTGGCAGGTAATACACAGCAGGATGCAAATCCTGATCTAAGTATGAGAAACTCTACTGCGTTTATTCTGTCAGACGTGTTGAATAAGTACTTGACTGAGGGGATTTTCCAGGAGAAATCCAGAGGAATAGGGCCATGAAGATCGTCAGAGGGCTGGAGCACTTCTCCTATGAGGAGAGGCTGAGAGAACTGGGGTTGTTCAACCTGGAGAAGAGAAGGCTCCAGGGAGACCTTAGAGCAGCCCTCCAGTACCTAATACCCCCCCCTAAAGGGGGCCTACAGGAGAGATGGGGAGGGACTCTTTATCAGGGGGTGTAACGATAGGACAATGGGTAATGGATTTAAACTGAAAGAGGGGAAATTTAGACTAGATAAAAGGAAGAAATTCTTTACTGTGATTGTGGTGAGGCACTTTAACAGGTTGCCCAGAGAAGCTGTGGATGCCCCATCCCTGGAGGTGTTCAAGGCCAGGCTGGATGGGTATCTAAGCAACCTGATCTAGTGGGAGGTATCCTTACCCATGGCAGGGGGATTGGAACTTGATGATCTTTAAGGTCTCTTCTAACCCGAACCATTCTGTGATTCTATGGTTCTACGAAAATTGCAGTGAGAGTGGATCTGACGATGCCCATTATTTCTATGCAACTGGATCCATGGATATGGCTCTACTAGTAGTTTGTATAGTACTTTTGTTATTGTTGTTTTTGTTATTACTATTATTATTATTTTAGTTATTAATGTTATGAGAAAAAATTCTTGACACTCTAGTGAGATGAGGATGTGAAATATGATGTGAAGGTTGCAGCTGCTTCAGGGTCCATGGTACAACATGGAGAATTTTTACTTAACACTGATAAAATTATTTTTTAAGGTTGGATACAAAACAGTTACATAGAGGCTGGTAAAAGGCTGTATTTGAAAATGAAAAAGCAGACAGAAGGGAGCTTATCAGTAGTTTAAATATCTGTAGTATACAAACAAAATTTGCTGTTAATATAAATGCACTCTGGATACACAGGAGAACTAGAATAGCCAATGTTTTACGGGTTCCCAAGCATGACTTCCCCAATTACTTCAAAGTGGCAAGGGAAATGAGATAAACTGGAACAGTACAGAGCATTTACAAAATGGAAATTCATATTACAGGTCCCTATAAGCTGTGAAAGCATCAGCTGGAAATGGCAGAACCGTACAAAAAATTTCTGTATTAGTTGATTGCAGGTTTTGTGTGAGGGAGATGGGAAAATGGAGACAGTGAAGATGAAAATGTGATCTTGGAGCCTCACAAGCAAAGTATTTCGAGTAGTGATGAAGTAATGTGTTCCAGTGGTGATATTCCTGTGGTACCTCTGCACTTCTGCGTGCAATTCTGGTTACCTGTGTTCAAGATATAGTTTCGAATGACCCATGCTCTATAAAGATGAGTGGAAACTGCTATTTGGACCATTATCTCCTGTTTCATAAAAAGAAATCGAGAAAGCTTTTCTTGCTTAGTCTTCTTAAATGACCTGAGAAAATAGGAGCAAAACTGGTTCAAAAAACTGTATTTGGAGAGTATTATCCTTGCTATACTGCCAGCAAGGAAGGGGCAGTGCTAAGGGTTCAGCAGCATCCGTCCTTGGTGCATTTTGACTCTGTCCTTTTACTAATGACTTAGATGAGGAAATAGGATATGCTTATTAAATTTGCCAGCGACTGAAACTTGAGAGAAATTGCCACAATGGGGTTTGGAGAAACAATCTGAAAAACAGGCAATCTACAGAGCTGTGGGTTTGTTTCCCGTATCTGTATTTGCCCTGCGCATTATATAATCATGCCCATCCATCTTGTTCCCTCTGCCCTCCCTGTGAGGTGCCGTTTCCTCTCACCACGTATTATATCCCAGCTTCGCTTGGCACTGGGACTGGTTCTTCCTCATGTTCCCCAGCTCTGAGTTGGGCAAGGGGCAGCGGGTGACGGGGCTAGCCCTGAGCTAGCCCAAGCAGAGGGGCCAGCTGGCAGACCAGGCAAAATAAATGCCCACTGAGCTCACACCGAGTTCTCTGCAAGGGTTGTAATTTCCATCTTTTTCCTCTATCCGGTCATCGATTTTTGCACACCCTGAAAGAACTTAATACCTTTGCAGCTTTTCAACTAAATCGAGTTCCAAGAGAATTGAAGGAAATAAGAAAAACTATCAGGTAAACAGATAAAGCAGCTGCCTAAATGCATATGTTTTGTTTTCTCAGGAGTGAAAAATAGGATGCAGTTCAATTTGCAGTAACTCTTGAAGTGAAATAGGGAATAATTGCCGTATATCAGCTCTTTATAAAATTGTATGGGAGCTAAAGTTGATCTCAACATAATCATTGCTCAAAAATTCAAACATCATATTATACATATGTGACAAGGAATAGAATATTTCAAACTTCTCAGCATGGCAAGGTCTTGGTTATAGTACTGTGTCTGTTCTTGAACCTTATAGCTCATAGTGATGTGGGCCAACTGGAAACAGCCCAGAATGGCTGGATGTCTCAAAAGTGTGACCTAGGAGAAAAGATTGAAATAATTTTTATGGTTTATTCTATAAAAAAAAAAGGAAGCATGCTAACAGTCTTCAAAGGTTGCCTAAATATTCTTTTTATTCACCATTACTGCAGGCCTTAAGTTGCTGGTAAGACAAGTATTTTTCAGGAATGATATGGATCTATAGTGATGATCCCACCTTGGGGTGGGGAAATCACTTACATGGCATCTTGAATTTCTTCCATCTTTATTATTCTAAGACTCCATGTCTGATCTTGTTGGTGGATGAGAAGCTCAACGTGAGTTGGCAATGTGCGCTGGCAACCCAGAAAGCCAACTGCATCCTGGGCTGCATCAAAAGAAGCATAGCCAGCAGGTCGAGGGAAGTCATTCTGCCCCTCTACTCTGCTCTGGTGAGACTCCACCTGGAATACTGTGTCCAGCTTTGGAGTCCTCAGCACAGGAAGAACATGGACCTGTTGGAATGGGTCCAGCGGAGGGTCACGAAGATGATCAGAGGGCTGGAGCACCTCTCCTATGAAGACAGGCTGAGAGAGTTGGGGTTGTTCAGCCTGGAGAAGAGAAGGCTCCAGGGAGACCTTAGAGCAGCCCTCCAGTACCTAATACCCCCCCCTAAAGGGTGCCTACAGGAGAGATGAGGAGGGACTCTTTGTCAGGGAGTGTAGCAGTAGGACAATGGGTAATGGTTTTAAACTGAAAGACGGGAGATTTAGATTAGAAGAAGAAATTCTTTAGTGTGAGGGTGGTGAGACACTGGAACAGGTTGCCCAGAGAAGCTGTGGATGCCCCATCTCTGGAGGTGTTCAAGGCCAGGCTGGATGGGGCTTTGAGCAACCTGCTCTAGTGGGAGGTGTCTCTGCCCATGGCAGGGGGGTTGGAACTTGATCTTTAGGGTCTCTTCCAACCTGAACCATTCTATGATTCTATGATTCTATGATCTCTGTGAATGCAGAGGAAAGAAAAAGAATTATTTACATTAAGGAACGATATTGACAAAAAAGCCTGTGAAATCTAGCTATACATCAATTATTCTGGAAATTAGAAGAGAGCTTCTAACCATCCAGGGACAGTTTTCCATATGAAATGCAAATCTAACTGGCTCCAAGCAGGAATATGATCTGTGTAGGAAGGTATGCTGCACGTTTTCTTCTGATTCCAGGGGACTTGGCTCAAAGATATAGAAAGACCCTTCTGGTAAGCTTACATATGCATGATCTTTGCTTCCCAAAAGAAGGTGACTGAATGCTTTAAGCCCACAGGAGTCCTGCTATGGCATTCAGCTTGTGAATAAGGCAAGTGAATCTGACTTGGTGCGTAAACTCAGCTCTCCTTTTAATGTGCTGCTTGGAACCTTCTTTTTCAAAGCTTTATTTTATCAGCTTTTACCCTCTTCTGATGTTCCAGTTCAATATCTAGGGTTTTATAATCATTGCTATGACAGTGAAGCATCACGAACACTGGATGGTGGCATTGCAGAATGAATCAGACATGCAAAACAAGCAGCTTCTATTTATACACACAGATATCCCCTTAATCAAGGAAAAGATTTGCAGAGTAAAATGTGTTGTAAAATACTTTATGTATGATTTGCTTTTGGAAAAAGAGCTGTAACTACCACATAAGCTTGTCCAGTAGTTCAGATTTTCTCTTAATAAAAAGATGAACGATTTTGAAAAAAGGCACACTATAATTTCTGGCATTTGTTCTCACAGAATAATCCTTGATTACTTAGCTTTAAGAATAGAGCCTATGCAACAAACAGCATAAAGCAGACAGAGGTTTTATAAAGGAGTTAATCCTGCAGGGAGGAAAGACAGAAATATATTTGTTGCAGGCGTCTTTCATTTGTTTTATTGCAGCTGTTTTACTTAAGCTCTGCAAGGGTGAGAAGCAATTGGAGTTCTTAGATGTTCAGATGGGATACCGGTCCTCTGTGGCCTCATCTCAGGAGGTAGGAGGTAGCAAGACACCTGCAAATTAGGGACAGGTAATATGTATGGCCTTCCTTGATTTCATGCTATGAAAATGCCAGTCTGGAGGGTGTCACCCTGTCCTCCTGTTGTCTGAGATACTTTGAGACAAAAACAATGCAGGTCCAGACCATTCTGAGTCATAGCATGATAGAGGCATCACTCTGACCCTGTGATGAGACGCATGTTCAAGAGTGGCACTGGAAGGATGTAGCCCATCAGCTTTTCGGGGGCTGAGGACTGAGCAGGATAGACATGGCCTTTCTACACCACTTGGCCTGGCCTTTGTATCGGTGGACATAGCACTGCAAATTCACCTACGAGGTGCAGTCAAGTTCTGAGTGGATTTTCAGAGTTCTGATTTTTTGTCAAAGTCATCCACAGCAGCATTTAGACTGGATTTAGGCTTTTAAGTCCTTTTATAGATCTACTCTACTGTCTAGTAGAAATTGCTTTCCACTTTAAATGGGACTAAGCCCCTTGGGATGAAAATTTATTAGTAATATGCAAAACTATATTTCAAGCCCTAAATTGTTGAAAAATGAATCATTATTGCTCAGAATTACTTTAATTTGTTTAATTCAAAGGAACCAACGGATCCAACTTCTGAACACCCCTGTCTTGAACTAATTTCAGGCTCAGACCTTGGATGACAGCAGTGCAGAGACACAAAGAGAGAGACAAGACATAAGTTCTGGCTTGCTTAAACTTCCCTGAAATGAAATGTTTGTGCATTTTGAAGAGCAATTTTGTGTCTGTCAGTGAGAAAGTAGACATTAAATGCACCATTTGAGTGATTTCTCCTTTTGGTTTCGGATGCTGATCAGGGACACTAGATGGCACCTTTTGTTTGCTACGCGCGTGGGGCCAGAAATAGGGCCCATCTGAATGCTGGTGAGAGCTGACAATTATTTTTTAAGCAACTGGTGCATCCATATGGATCCTTGCTGACGAAGGAGACAAAAATATCCTGGTGCTCCATATCCAGAAAAATGGGGAGGACAGACCACCTATTAACTACCTTGTTTCTTCTTTTTATATCTTCTCTGTGCTGCAGCTGGTGGGGCATTGAAACACCCCATTTAGCTAAAGAACAGCCTGGGAACGGTTGTGTTCATGCTGCATTTTAAGGAAGTGGTTTTGGGGAAAGCCGTACGTGATACAGGCGGCTAGGGTAGGATTTAGGCCAATAGGGTATAACACATCACAGCGTGAAAGTGCAGTGTATGGATGTGTGAGTCTGTAGCACTGTTCAGCTGCCTTGTCGCAGTTATCTGGTGCCATCCAGGGTGCCATAAAGGATCCCACATGAAGTCCAGCAGCTGCTCCTGGAAGGCATGGGTTATATCTGCTCAGCCTCTGGGTCTGTGTCCGGGTTACCTCCGCACTGGATGGGTGACTGCACTGAGCACCTATCATGGGTGGTGGAGACTTGGTGAATCAAGGCAGGGAGCTGCTCACCTTACATGAGCACAGATGCCCATCAACCCAAACTCTTTTCATGCTCCATTGACTGTACTGGCTAGATTGCTGTTGACCAGGCACTCAACCCATAGGTAGACATCTGAATTTGGATGACTGCAACAGGAGGTGAACCCCACACCTAGTGAGCAAGTGTGCTCTGTATTTGTCTCCTGCTGATCTTAGAATCATGTAAATTGCTGACCCCACGTGGTAAGCAGAGAGTATGGGATGTATATGTATGCCTCATGACTCCAGCAAGGGATCATGAGGAACTAGCCAGTGATCATCAGTGCTGTTTGCCAGTGATGTGAATGAACATAAATGCAACGCTGCAATGGCACCTTTGTAGGAAGAAAATTTGTCCAAGACAAAGCTATTTTTTCTTAATTCAATGCTGAGAAATATCTGACTGTTCTCGCTAACAAGTTTCTACAGACATGTATTTTTTAGAAAGAATTGCACTAAATAGTTTTTGAAAAATCTGCCCGGAGCTAATCGTGCAATTTCTGCTGTGTTTGTCATGGTGCAACCCCCCATTCCCATCTTCCACAAGGAGGGGGATTATTACTGTGCTGTTTTGTATGACTTGTCAGGCACAGACCACTAGGACTGCCTAAATCATCAGTCCAGTGTCCTGACATCAAAAGTCCTCAGCTGGTTGATGTTTAATCCATAAGGATCTGCAGAATCCCCATTCCCCACAGAGCAGATACCACAAGCCATGAAACATCTCCTTTACCCATTGCAAATGAAACTTACCTTTAGTACAAAAGCTGAAGTACTAGAAATTCAATGAAAGGTCACAGAAAAGAGCAAGGAAATATCTAGGTCTAGAGCAAATGACTCAGACTGCTACAATTGGAGCTGATTTGTAAGGAATAAAGGCCCAGAAGATGCTGGGGATTGGGCCATGTCAATGTTAAAGAGAAAAGCAATGACCCTCACCACCAATGGTGCTGCCACTTTGACTTGGGAGGAAATTCCTTCCTACCACTGGGTCTGGTGATCTGTCCAAGCCTGAGCCGGTCATCAAGACAAATAAACCAGGTTGTTAGACATTTTCAGTCTGTCAGTGTACTCTGCTTTTCATCCTATTTCTGAAACTAGACCATGCCTCGTGCTTTCAAAGGAGAAGGGAAAAAACCTAAGCCAAATTATACATTAACAAGAGTTGCCCGCTGCAAGCAACTAGTAGAAACCCTGAAACAAAGATTTAATTAAAAACAGTGTAAAAATCATGCAAATTTACCCTGTCAAAAAATAGCTGTTCAGTCTCCTTTTAGAGCCCTTGTAATTCCTGTATTCACTCCTACAATCTCCATCTGACATGCATTAAATCTAAACAAAATAATTTTACTACATTAACTGTATCTAAGAAGCTGGTTATTTTTCAGGAAAAAAAAGTTATACAATTAAAGTTGCACAGTTAAAATAAAAAAAAAATAGTATGTGTTTCTCATTAGGGGAGAGATCCAGACATCTCCATATAGTTGTCTATAGTCCGTATGTCTACATGTGAACTAGGAGTGTAACTTCCCATTATAGTCAATTAAGATCTAGGGCTGGATTCAGCTGCCTGTATGTAGGCTTCTGGTGGCATTTGGGATGCCCTTTGGTATCTGAGATGTATGATTTGGGCTGACAGATGCAGCACAGGATCTGTGCCCTTCCAGAGAAGAATATTTGGAGGCCATTCAGGATACCTAAATGGCACTGGATGCCTACCTTTAGACAACTCAGTCAAGCCCTTAGTCAGTACAAGGGAAGCCAGAGAACTATTCAGCTCACGCTGATCTGACCAGTATTTCCTTAGCTTGATAGCTCCACTGACTATAGCAGACCTGTAGATGCCTAGCTCACATGTAGGTGCCTACATGTGGACACCACCCCTAGCTGGTGTGCATTTGCTGGATCAGACCAAAAGAAGGCGTAGAGCCAGGAGGTGCTCTTGTCCAGGCAGCTGTGGTTAGTGCACAGGCCCATCTGTGATCCATCATCAGAATCAGGGTCACACTTAAGGAGGAAAAAAAAAAAAAAAGAGTTGTATCCATGATGTATTGTAGGTCTGAACCACATGCTAATGATTACAGGGAGTATCATTGCAATACGAGGGTGACTGGTAGGATTTCTCAAGCCAGATGTAGAAATGTTTATACAGGCATTTGTAAAACCCAATGAGACAGATATAAATGCTTAATAGTTGTTTGCCTCACTGAAGCAGGAATCCATACATCTTCTGTTGCAGATAGGACTTCAAATCTACTGTTATGCACAGAAGATGTGGAAAAAGTGACACTTCAATCGCTGTATTTTGGATTGTAACTTTGATTATACAGGAACAAAATGACTGCCTTAGTGTCTTGTGATCCTGTCTCACTTCACAGAACCTTTTAAATCTCTCCATTCACACATCCATACGTCACATTTTATGCTTTTCTCTATCTTTTAATCTTTTGCTACCTGTTTTAGTACATACAAACAGATGATAAGGAGCAAAATGTGCTGCTGCATAGAGAAGTTATCATGCAGTGGGCTTAGCACCAGGTCTCTCGTCATTCCCATCTGTTAAAAAAGTAATCAAGGTTACCACCTCCAGAGACCCAGAAACCCCCCATTATGGTTTGGTAGCTGAGGAGAAGCAACTAAAGGCAGAGGACCATGCTCAGGGGATGATGCTCAGGGGATGATGGCTGCCCTGATACAGCCCAGCTGTGTGAACCAATGCAGGCAGGATGCAGGAACAACCACAAAACCATGGATTAAGGGCAAAGAACAAATTTAATCTCAATACCTCATGGATCGGGGAACCTCTGAAGCAGCACCTGGGCAGAGGCAGGCAAGCAGGGGATGCAGGCACCGTGGAGCAAGAGCCCTTATTAGCAAGAGAGTCCTTGTTAGCAAGGGAGTGAGAGAGCGAGAGAGCTCCCACTTGCTGTTTGGGCCTGTATTTCAAGGATTCTGGCAGGCAGAGTTTTCAGCTGTGCTTTGATCTCTTCAACAGCAGGGCAGGAATCTCAGGCGTGTTCGATAAGGTGCCCCTGAGTCCATCCCAGGTCTATGTTATCTAAGTGCAGATGTTCTACTTGTTGAGCACACAAGACTAAGCAACAATTAGTGTGATATATGTGTTTTCCAGCACCCCACATGCAAGTCACTTGAGCGTATTTACAGTCCTCCTCGCCAATCTTCCGTTACTTTCCCACACCAGCCTAACCAGTGATTTTAGTGCAGGAAAGCCTGTATGTGACAGGAGCAGTGGGCAGGGAGACCTGCACACGGGACATGGGGGCTCCTTTCCTAATGGCAAGTTGGAAGGGCTCAGCTTTGACCCTGCACATCTTCACAGAGACCTCTTAACTGCTTGGACTAACCTGGTTGTGGCCTTCTGGGCAGTGCTCAGGGCAGCCCACTCCCCATGATGGACTTACAGAGGCTGCACAGTGCAAGAGCTGTAGGAGGTGCCTTCATCCACTCAGGTGCAAATTTAGTCAAGCAGTGAAAACGTGATAAAATCTTTCATTTAGGGCAACAAAATGTGGGTGCAAGGCATTTTGATGGTGAAAGCTTGGTGTCAAGGGACACATTTCTTGTACAGGGGACTGCTGTTAAATTATTTTATTACGATATTTTATGAGGAACCTTTCACTAACAGCTACCATTATTTGCTGGGTGGCTGATCTTTTAATTGTCTTTGATCCCAGACATTTGTACATAGATAAGCAAATAACCCAGATTTTTTTTCCCCCCAAACAAGGCATAGTTACAACAGTTGACTGCAATGAAGTAAGAAACGCATTTTGTGGCTTGAGCATGATAATTTCAGAGCACAAGGCAAGTTGTTAATTATTTCTTATCAGCTGCAACCTAAACCAAGTAGCTTTAACTATAGCAAAGACATTTCATCAAGATAAAAAGGTGAGTTTTTACTGTTCTTTTCTGCTAAAGGAAGACAAATACATCCATATTTCATTTTTTATTCCATACAAGTGCATCACGTAGAAACATCCCTTGGCCACAGCCCCCCTACCTGCTCTGCTCTGCAGACACACTGAGCAAGCCCTTGGTTTCTCTACCATTTGAACCACAATATTTGAAACACAGATCACTTGGCATCCTCTCTTTAGTAAGTAAATGTGGCCGAAGAGCCCACTGAATAATTTATTGTATTTTCAGAACCTCACTGGTCAGGCCAATTAATATTTAGTGAAAAACATATTCCTGACTTTGAAAGGCAGGATATTGGCAGGGAATGAATGGCTGCGGTCAGTGAGGACCACAGGTCTCTTACAGGTTCTTAACCGACAGGTCAGCAGGAGGAGGCTGGTCTCTCCTGGGGCTCGTATGGATGAGGACCTGCTTCTGGTAGACATTAAGACAAGCACTAAAGTTCAGACCCCTGTGGTACGCTTCGGTGGGTCTCCAGTATGAGAGACAGAGACCCAAGCTATGCTGCAGGACATTTGCACAGCAAAGGTGGGATGAATGGGATGTCTGTCTCCAACAAGACAAGCTGCTGTCTCTTACACACCTGTTTTCCTTTTCTTTGGTGAAGAAAAGCAAAAAGGGATGAAATACGAGTGAGGAATTTACATCTGAGAAGGAAGACGATGGATGCGAATGTGTCTGCAGTGCTCACTCCGGCCTCCAGGTTCTGGAACCCTTCTTGCTTTCAGTGGTGACACTTCCTTTCAGCATCATTTCTCTCCTTGCTTCTCATTTTGCATTTTATGTTGAAAACGTGTTGTACCTGTGTACCTGTGTGAGGGACTAAAATCTGTGTTTTGAGTAGATGATAAATTAGCAGAATTGGGTTGCATTGCAGTTTCATATTTTAAGAATTTCATTAATCAACTTGCAGTCAGTAGACGAACCCAGCAAAGACCACCAGAGTAATATCTTGGTGAGATACCAAAGGCTGGCCTGGAATTGCCTCTTCTTTTCCTAATACTCTCAGGCTTCTGCTGTTGAAAATTATTATAATAGCTTTCGTAATCATGTCTCATACCTCTAGAAAAGGAAGCATTGAGAAAAAGATATTAAAAAAGAGGTATTAAGGGAAAAAGACAATCCACTAGTTTCTGCAATGGGAAATTGTGTGTCACTAATCTGTTAGAATTTTTTGAATCTTTCAGTAATGCAATGTAAAAATGTAAAGCAGTGTAAAGAAAAGTAAAACCAATGTATTTTAATTTTCAAAAGGTGAGCGAAAATGTTTCTTAAAAGAAGGTGTAAAAACATCACCTGTTTCTGTTGAGAGAAGCAATGTTTTGTCTGGGAGCAAAAGGCAAGAAATAGGAAATAAGGAATCAGATGAATCTATTTCCCACAAAACAAAAGATTAAGAGTAGTCTACTCAAGTACTGATCTCTTGAGTAATATTCTTGGAGTCTGTCATGAACTGGAAAGGTTGGTTGGAGCTCCAGAGAACAGAACAAGGATGAACAACATAACAGGTGGAGCTCAGTGTCAACAAATGCAAAATAGTATTAATTGGAGAGGAAAACATGATGTACTCATTAACCTTACACCATTCTGCCTGTGTCAGGTTAGGAAGGGGACTTGGATATGGTGGTGGACAGCTGTGCAAAGCCACAGTGCAAAGAATGAAACAAGTCTATTGGTGGTGAAGGTATGGAAAAAGAAGGCGGTACTTTTATGTGGTTGATGGTGTGATGCTGTGGGGAAGACCATGTGCAGGACTGGGTGCTCACAGTCTCAGGTGACATTACAGATCTACGTCAGCTTCAGCACAGGGTGATGGTAATGATTTGGAGCGTGTAAAAATATTCAGCAGAAACCATGTTTTAAAAGATTGAGATCATTTGCCTTTGAAACAAGGAGAAGTGGGAGTATGATAGCAATACATGAAACACCAGATGATCTGGAGAAGTGAGCTTGGGAACACAAGAATAAGGGAAAATCAGTGGTTTAGACAAAAGCAAATGCAGTTAATTGGGATTCACTTCTAATTTGGATAATACAGTATGTATCTGGCTTTCACTGCCCCAACCTGGGACACCAAACATCTGGGCTTACCCACTGTTTCAGTCAATGAGTCTCACAGAGAGAAAATTACAAAGTGATAGAAGGGAATCTTGTTGCCACAGAAAAAATAATTAGACCGTAAAAATCATTAACCCAGAGTTGTGTTTACCATTAATACTCTATCAAATGTTGATTGTGTGACTAAACTGCAAAGGAAAAGAGCAGCCGTAACCACTACCCAACAATATAAACAAGGTCATCGTTGCTGTGAAAGAAAAAATGAGATGGATGAAAACAGTCCAAAAGGTACTTTCATCTGTAAGTGATGAAAGCGAACAGGTTTTTAGATCCAAATCACTGAATAATTTTTCCTAATTTTCTGGTACAAAAATGATTTAAAAAAAAATAGTGTCTGTTAAAATGTTTATGCACAGAGAGACACATTCCAAAGATTCAGAAGCTGCTTGTGCACATTTAATTTGAACTCACCTTCAAACATTTTGGAAACAGCAGTATTTTGCTTGGTATGAACATGCCTGCCAAGCACATCCACGTGAAATATCTGCTTTCTGCTATCCACTAGTCCCCATTCAACTTTCTTCACTGTTGTCATGGCAATAAGACTGTTTTTGACACTGCCACTAATGAACTCTGAGGGTGAGAAAGGTCCTTCTCCAACAAAGAGTGACACCACCACAAAGCAAATTAAATTGCTCTGACAACGTATCTATTGAGAGTGAGTTCACATGTCACTGGAGCTTTTAGGATCTTATTGATGACTTTGTGGCTGCCAAAAGTCATAAAGTACTGCTGTTGTAACAGGTTTATGTTTATAGACGGTATTTGCTGCATTGTTTGATCACCCTAATGCTGATATATTCTGTCATTTTACCTTGACAGTTGTATTCGCTATTACTCCTCTGTCAGTGAATTAATGAAGGTGTGTGTGTCAGTAATCATTTCTTATCTCCAAAACGGTATAATGTATATGCCATAAACACATAACTAGGTGACAACTGATTACCCTACAGTTAAGTGATAAGAGCAGCTGACAGGAGTAGTTGCAGACCACAAAATAGACATAGGCCAGCACATTCTTCTGGGTGATAAAAGCTGAAAGAAAGGTGGCCCAAACTACATGTGGGTAGGGCCTTTTACAGTCATTTTTCTCCCTGTTCAAAAAAGGACCTACCACCTGCAGAAGTTATAAAAGATATCGAGAAGACTTCTTTTAAATGCCATACTTTAATGTGCGTGGCACTTTACATCAAAAGGAGATCACCACCCTGGCGCGAGTGGCTCACTGATTCAGCAGAAACCTAGAGATGCTGTCTCTAAACCTGTAGCACTGTCAGCTCAGAGCTTCTCAGCTGCATGGAGATACATGAATTTTACTTCCCCTGAAGTAAGTTGCTGAAATGAGTCTGTAACTTTAGTATTTCTGGAAAACAGGGGCAGGGGGATGAGGTGAGCTGTAACAGACAGCCTGACTTGCCATGGTCACTGCTGGAATTGGCATGGGGGGATGGAGGTAACGGATGCTCTAAGTTTGGATGAGGGGGTCCTCCTCCCATCCCAGCCTCCCTACAAGAGGCTGCAGGAGAGGCTGGCTTTCCAGGACACTACATAATTTTTCTTATACTGTGTAGGCAGCTGGATTTATCTGTTTTTACACACATGGCGCTCTTCTGTCTTAAGCGACCATGTACCTCTGCTCGGGGCCAGCAGGCTGTCACGATCCCAACAGATGACTCTCCCATACCTACAAGCCAAAAAGAGAAACCTCATCCTGTCCTGGCAGAGCACACCAGGACTGGCTGTGCATTAACTGCTGCACAACAGTACAAGAGCTTCAAGCCTTTGTGCCTATGGATCTTGTCTGGTATAACCTAGCTGACCAAAAACATCACCATGCAAATTTTTTTCTTTCCCAGTCAGGGAAAAATTAGTAAAACTGCAGGAAAATGTAATCCTGGGGATATTTCTGAGGAGATTACTGGACAGTAAAGTACATGGAGCCATACGTGACTTCTGGCAGCAGCAAAGTCATCATAAGATTCTCTCTCTCAACAGATAACGCTGTCATAGCAAGTCTTGTCCCTGTTACTTGGTGACTCACAGGTGCTCTGATAGACAAACAGCTGATTTGGGTTTGCCATGGCACAGCCCGGCATGGGCTTTCTTCCATGGGGGGAAACCAAATGCTAGAGGTAAGCTAAAGTGCACTCTTGCATCTTGGACAGTTTTGAGGGACCCTGATGGGGCAGAAGGGAGAAGCCTCTGCTACTGCTGTCCAGGCTTCATCCCCACTGCAGACCAACATGGGCAGTAGAGCCATGGGCAAGGTATATGTTGAGGTGTTAGGGTAGACAAAAGGGCTGAGGAGGCATGTGGGGGGCACATGACTGATTTGGATAGTTGTCTGTGACAAATGATGTGAACTGCTTGGCTACTTAACTGGCTACCCGTTGCTGGGCAGCATAGACAAAAGGCATCCACCATGGATTAACCTGAGAGATGTCACAAATACTACATCCTCCTTCACCAGCAACCAAACTTTTCCATTTTCTTTCCAAGCACATTCCTGCTATTCCACCATCTGCTTCCACAGAATGAAGGCCCACTCGGAGTCCTCACTATTCTGATGTGAACCAGCTCACCCAGATCTGCCAAGGATTGTTGAAAAAGAGTCAGATGTCTTGGTGTCCTACTGTCTTGTCCCTCTTCAGTCATATTGTGCAGAGCCTCCAAAAAGCTTCCATGTTCTGCCTTACAGCATCTTCATGATATTGTGACTGGTGCTGGAAAAAAATTAAAAACAGTTGAGCCGTGGATTCAAGGTGCTATGTAGTCAAGAGCAAACCACTCAGCTTTACTGAGCTTCACTCAGCTTAGCTAAAAATCTGGATAGAAAGCAACACTGCACTGGTGATTAGATACTGCACCTGAAAATTCCTTTTATTAGAATATCCAATGCAGTGTACCTTACGTGGGTTTATGGATGGAGCTCAGATTAAAGGGATTTAAATACCCTTTGGTGCATTTCTGTAACTTTATCTTTACAAAAATAATGTAGATAAAATCTGCACAGTATCTAACTAAATAATGTCGTTGCAGGCATCAAGAATAAATTCTCACTGTTAAAGAAATATCATGACTCATAACTAGAGTTGCTTTTCATTATTTGCTTAAGGGCTAGAGAGTACAAAAGATATATTCACGACACTTCAAATTCATGTTGCTTATTCATTTTATTTTTGATTGAACATACCAACCTCAGGAAAACTATGCTAATCTTTTCCACTGGAACTGATCTGCTCTCAGTCTTTGTGTGTGTCTGACACTGCTGGTAACCCCCATTTCAAAAAATAAACACATTATGAATACACACAGGAGAAGGCATCTGAAAGCTCATCTTTGTCTTTATATTTGGTCTTCCAGTCAGATTGCTTTACTCACACAGAGACTCACCCTTTTTAACATCCTTGCAGGAACTGCTGGAATGCTCTGCCACGTGTTTCTTATGTAAGCAAGGCTCCATTTAATAACTTGGTTCCACCCTGAGTGCAAGTGGTGAAATTCAGCATGAAAAATAGTGAGAGAAGACAAAACGCATTCTGTAGCTCTGGTAGCAACACTTGGATTTGCTCTCTGGCTCCATTATATCAGCAAGCCCACCCTTATGCTAATTTGCTGTTTCTTTGGCATTTGAAAAAGAATTTGAACTGAAAAGTAAACAATAAAACCCAGAGCTTGTTTTCTGTTTCCTTCACGGGGACAACATTTGTTCTTTATGACAGGAACGGCTTTTTGTAGACCAAATTTATACTTCTGAATTGAAATTCAGAAGAATGGAGAAAAAATAAAAAGATCATGCAAGAAAACATGAAATTGTCTCCTGAAGCCTCAAATATTATGCAAGCTTATATTTTGATAGAATCACGGAATCATGGAATTGTCAGAGTTGGAAGGGACCTCTAGAGATCATCTAGTCTGACTCCCCTGCTGAAGCAGGATTGCCTAGAGCACATTACTCAGGACTGCATCAAGGCAGGTCTTGAAAAACTCCAGAGAAGGGGACTCCACCACCTCCCTGGGCAGCCTGTTCCAGTGCTCTGTCACCCTCACCAGGAAGGAGTTTTGCCTTGTATTTGAATGGAACTTCCTATGTTCCAGCTTGTGCCTGTTGCCCCTCGTCCTATTGCTGGAAACCACTGAAAAGAGTCCAGCTCCATCATCCTTCAACCCACCCTTTAGGTACTTATAAACATAGATAAGTTCTCCCCTCAGCCTTCTCTTCTCCAGGATAAAGAGCCCCAGCTCTTTGAGCCTTTCCTCATAAGGGAGGTGCTCCAATCCCTTAATCATCTTAGTTGCCCTACGCTAGGCTCTCTCCAGTAGTTCCCTGTTTCTCTTGAACTGGGGAGCCCAGAACTGGACGCAGTATTCCAGTTGTGGCCTCACCAGTGCAGAGTAGAGGGGAGAATGACCTCCCTCGACCTACTGGCCACACTCTTCCCTATGCAGCCCAGGATTCCATTGGCCCTCTTGGCAACAAGGGCACATTGCTGGCTCATGGAAAGTTTGCTATCCACCAGGACTCCCAGATCCTTCTCCTCAGTAGTGCTTTCCGGAAGATCCACCCCTAACCTATATTGGTGCCTGGGGTTCTTCCTCCCCAGGTGCAGGACCCTACACTTGCCCTTGTTGAACCTCATTAGGTTCTTCTCTGCCCAGCTCTCCAGCCTGTTCAGGTCAGGCTGGACGGCAGCACAGCCCTCTGGAGTGTCGGCCAGCCCTCCCAGTTTGGTATCATCAGCAAACTTGCTGAGGCTACACTCTGTCCCCTCGTCCAGGTCATTGATAAATATGTTGAACAGGACGGGGCTGAGTATTGACCCCTGGGGGACACTGCCGGTTACAGGCCTCCAACTTGACCCTGCTCCATTTCAGAGCAGAGAAGCAAATTGCTTTGTGTGTAGACTGTATTTTTGTCTCCCTCATTTAAACTTCAGCTTATTTCTTTGCCTGCCCTCAGGTTTGAGCCTTTCAGAGTAGAAATCATCTTTGATGGAAGTCGCCTGGCACAGAGCTACTAAAGGTGCACAGCAGTGCAAGTGCAACAGCAGCAGTAGCTTTAACTAAAGGCAATGAAAGGACTTTTTATCCTGCTTTAAAAACATGTCTCAGAAATAGGAAAGAATGAGAGACTGACCGATTAATGAGAAAGGGCAAACCATTAACCATATCTTTAAAATTTTTTTAATACTTTAAGAAAAACCTGTCTTGAATAAGAAAATTCAAGTATGTGCGATTAAGAAGTAATGTAAATCTCCTAAGTAAAGACCTGGGTTGAAAGAAATAGGTATGATATGAGTCAGAAACATTTAATTTATGCAAATCAGCAAGACCAGATTATAGCATCCTGAATTGTAAATGGAAGTACTTAATGAGTTTATTGAATCCTTATATTATTTCTGAGCTGTTCTGGTGAGTCGAGAAGGTAACGAACACTGGGCAAGAACGTGGGAGTTGTCTACGTTCATATATGTCTGCGAGATGGAGACTGTTGTGCTGATGGTAGTCAGACAGGTAATGGAAGTGCTAATTTCTTTGAAGTTTGTCTTCTTTAAGTGGCGTCTCATTTTCCCAGACACTGTGATAAAGTCAGTGGGGGACACTGAGGCAGGAGAGAAGAAGAGAGCCTGAAGCTCTGAAAATCTGAACTTCTAAGGAGATGTGAGGAAGTTGGTTATAGCCATGCCCCCGCAGGGCTCCATAGGGGCTGGTGCATGTGAAATAAAGGGTTTGCTGCCACAACTGGGCCACTGAGAGACTTGAAAAATCCCCCTTGGGCTCCTTCCACAAACCAACATCTTAATTTCTGACAGAAGGTTGGTTGCGTCAGTTTGCAAGGCACCTCTTGTTCCCATGTACTATCTGCCACCAGCACAAGGAGGTGGAGGGGACACACGTGGCAGGTCACGGGCATGATTTGCATTGAAACAAAATCTTTTGTGGCAAATTTGAAGGGCAGAAGCTCTTGGGAGATGCCAGTTGCCTTGAGAAACTATCCTACAGGCAGGACAGTAAGAAAGAGCGCAAAACTCTCATCTCTTCCCCAACGCAGCAGTCAATGCCCCTTTATTTAGACTGGCATGTTGTTCTTTACCGCTGGAGTCTGTGCTCATGGAAGCTGAGTCTATAATGATATGTTTGTGATTCATTATATAAGTGATAGTGACTAATGTCATTTTTCATGTCATCAGGGGATTAAACACAATCCACTTAATGCACACAAGAAACTCCGCTATAAAATTGTATTTGTGATTGTTGCTGATGACAAATGTTGGCTTCTAGTGTTAGACAAATCTGAGGGCTTCCTGGAGGCCTGCCTATTCCCTTGAAATACCCAATTAATTAACATTTTGCCTACAATAAGCAGTTCACAAAAGTAAGCCTCAGACAGGCATTAGTGTCCATGTTGAATAAATTACTGTTCCTCCTTTGTACCTCACTATGTTATGAAAATAAATCCGCACATGCCTCTTTTCAGCGTGGTAGTCTTTCTAAACTCTATTAGTGCGGAAGTTCAGTTCTTAAAATCAAGGAGAAAGATAGTCGGAAATGTTGGTGACGAGCACAGCAAAATTCACCAGCAGTGCCTGAGTGCTGTGTTCATTCTGGTATTGATCGGTGTCAAAGGACTGAAGCCCTCAGGTAGATTTGTTGTTCTTTGGGATTACACAAGGTTTTTTTTTCCTGAAATATTGGTTTTTCCCTCTCCTTGATAGTTACAGAGTTACTATGTGATGTTGGCTCCATTGTAGTACAAATAGTTTTTGGGGTAGGTACGGAGTGGTTCCTGAGGTCTGGCATGGAGCCCTTCCTTATCTGCTCCTCCTCTGCCCCTGAAGAAGTAATAGCTATTTCCAAATTTCATACAGACGTTCACTCGAAATAGAGGACCTGACTTTCCAACCGTATCAGAGCTGGTCTGAAGGAACACATTCCACTCAAGAGGGGATCACACCAAAAGTCTTTTGGGAAGACATGGGGCTTTTCTGCTCTTACTAAAATGGGACCTGCTGTGGAAGGGTTGGAAGAAGAGGCCTCAGCTGCTACTATGAGCTGACTGATCAAATACCAGATAGTATCTGATAAATTTGTTTCCTGTCAAACAAAATGCCTCTTTACCCAGGACTCTTAATATTATAGACAAGTCATGAAAAAAAAAGAAGAAAAAAAAAGAGCAGAGCATACTCAACATTCAGCAATGTATACCAGGTTTGGAAAAGCCTAACAGAAATATTGGAGGAATGCTCACTCTTACCTGGGTATCTGATAAAAACCTTTACTTCTCACAGGAGCATATAGCAGAGGGAGGTGTCCCCTGGCCCAGCTCCTGCCATCCTCCCTTTGAGCATGGGGAAGAGTCCTGGAGAGCTCCTGGAAAGCTTTTGGGACAAGACGATGCCATCCTGCTTTTTACCCAAACAGCACTGAGTTACGGGGTTTGTGCAAACAGTGATTTGGATTCAGAAAATAATGCGATTCACAAAGCAAGCACTCCCTGGACCGCATTTCTTGGGAAAATGTAGACAAAGCTTTGCCTATTCTGTTTCCAGCTACTGGGTCCCAGGAAAGGAAAAGGGCTTTTTCCAGATGTGCACTATGAGACATCTAGGAGTCAGACACCTCTATCCTCAAGTTAATGATCTGCTCTACTTCCAACAAGTATAAACAGACTGTGTTAAATGGGAAATCAGATCAGAAAACTATGATCAGACTGTTCTTCTTTTCATTATTCTTCTTATTCATTATTTTGAATGAATGAATGATTGTATATGATTTGTATATTTGTTTACTCATCATAAATCATTTAAGCTAAGGCATTAAATCTATCTACTTTTTTAATGAAAGCAAACCCAATGTAGAAATTAATATTTTGCATTTCAGAATCCCCGTGCAGTCTACTCCTTTGATTTATTAAAAATGTATTTTCTCCTGATATTTGTAAGTGTTCTTTTTATTTCCCTTGACTCCTTCGGACAGAGCTAACCGGGCCTTTTTTTGGCTCTCTGTACCCTGGCATACTTATAACTGACTGCACATTCTAGATGTGTTAGTTCCCCCCGCAACCCCCGCCCTTTCATTTCCACTACAGCTTTTTCCTTTAGGCTGGCAGTTAAAGGTAACCTCTGGGTAGCTACCTGCACTGCACATTAACTAATTTCTGTCCTTCAGTAGGGCTACTGTAGGGCCAAGCTTGAGTGTGGCTCCTCATTTTAAAACCCCTATTTTACATTCTCGTTCTGTTCTTCTCTATCGCTCGGAGCGTTAGTTGCAAGGAGGCTTTTGTTCGAGCCTGGGCAGCTGCCTCCTGGCAGGGGGAGTTCTGAGCAGCTGACCTGCTTGTGCTCGTTGCTTGGTTAAAAACCTCCATTTTTCTATGGGTGGAACCAGAGGCAAAGCAACTTTGGCTCCAAAAGCCAGGTTCCTCAGAGAGTTCAGGATTGTTCTTCACCCAGGTCAGAAAATACAGCAAAATAACAACGGAAAAGCTTTCTCAGATGTGAATCCTGTACTACTCCGTATCCAGATACAGCCAGAGTGTTGCTCTTGCTCAAACAAAACTCACTCACAGTGCACTTACTGAGTGCAAGTGATGTGACTGTGGAGAGGGGGGTCTTCCTCTGGGTCCTGTGGAGGAGGGGACCCCCCAAGCATCTGCACCGTGAGCCTGCCCCCCCAGCCCTGGGCCCTGGCCCCTGTCATCACCTCTGCGAGGTGATCGTGGAACCATGATGTGGTACCAGACCTGCCCAGGGAGAGTTTTGGAAACGGGGTTAATTTATTTTATTTTTTTTTTTCCTGAGGGTTTAAGCAGCAGCACATTTTTGTGTGAATGGCAGGGGACCAGAAGGTTTTTGTTGAACGTGGGGCTGCTGAGTGCTGCAGTGCTCACCACGCTTTCTTGAGCAGGTCCACAGGGCTCTTCCACTCTGAACCTCCTCCTATGATGGCCTGTGGCAAATGGGAGGAGATGCCTGCCATAAGTTTCCCTCCCTTGAAAGCAGTATAATGATTTTCCTAACATTAGACCAGCATGAAGATATTGCCACCAGTGGGTATCTCAAAATGGTATCCAACAGACGAGAATAGATAAAAGAGCGTCGCTGTGGTGCAGTAAAAAAAAACCCACCTTGTCCTCTGTAGTTCTGTATATTGTGTGCATGCTTGGTTTCCTTGGAGCCCAGAAATCTGATGTTAAAAAGACGTCACATAGGCATGTGTGTGCGCTTCTGTTTCAAACCACTTGTTCACATCAGAAAGGAAACGTGCTTTGGAAAGATTTATTCTTGTTAATAGAAATAAGTTTTATTGGGGGAAAAAATTGTCTTTGGCAGCCCGCAACATTTGATTGCCGTAATGGTAGTGACGGCAGTAATCTATTTTTTTTGCCTTGCTGGTAAATGGAAGTATCCAACAAAGATAAAAGGTTACCAGCTGGGATAACTATTCTCTGATTAGTACTGCAGATTTTTTGGGGAATTTAGAAATAACGTGATGCAGCCTCTTAAGTTTGTTATAAATAAGACCAAATAGGAACAAACAAAGTACTCAATGTATGAACCTCAGCACCTAACCTGAGAGGGCTGATCAGCCTTTCGGAGCAAAATACTGTTTGACTTCATTGCGCTGGAAAGACAAGCAGCTTGTTCTGAGAGCCACCATTCACAAAAATCAATCCAGTCTTAAGCTTCTTACTCGCATCAGATGCTCCTGAACTGGTTGTTCGGGGTAGATGGCCAGTATAGTCATAGACTGCAGAGGTACCAAAGCTAATTTTCACTTAGGTGACTCAGGGACTGGTAACAGATTAGGTATAGGAGGACAGAGAGCCAACATTCCTTGTTGATTCTTCCAAGTACTGCTTAATTTTGTTAAGAATTTTACTTAGAAACTATGAATTATGAAGTATGAAGAAGAAAAATTCCCACAGGGGAGCATCATTACTCTGGAGAGATGTTTAAAAAAAATGAAGCAGTTACACTTAACTGTGGATGGAAAACTATGACAGCTGTGCATAAGCAGATCAGATGCCTGTGCCTTGAGGGAGCAAAGACCAGGAACGGGTCAACGACAGCTTCAATGGTCTGATTTCAATGCCTGTGAGAGCCCACCCTGGCTATTGGAGCTAATAAATCACAAAGTCGCCTCTGCCCATGCCCCCGGTGAGCTGTTGCCAATATTTTGTTAGCGAATGCCTGCAGCTTTCCCAATGCAATCAGCTGGTGACAAAAGCTGAAAGCCCAAGGGTAACTGTTCCCAGAGAGGAGACATAGGGCAATGGGGACAGGTTTTGCACTTTCATCAAGCAGCTTGTCTGGGCAAATGTCTGGGAAACCTAACAGCCATGTTTCTGAAATCACCTGGACTAGCAGAGATGCAGACAAGGAGGAACAGGGTTTTGGAAGGGTCTGTACTAATGTCTTCCTTTACTCATCTCTTTCTTTGTTCCCACAGGATATTTTTTTTTAATTGATGTCCTTGCAGTTGAGGGCAGTTTGGCCCTTTTACCATCAGCAAAAACTTCTGGAGGAGTAGATAAAAGTCACTGCTGGGCAGGGCAGTTGAGTGACATTCAGGGTAGGGTCAGCTGCCAAAGAACCACTTCTAGCCTCAACAGCTTCCTCATACTTTTTGGGATCAAAGGGTGTGATTTAGGTGTTTGGAGCACAGCTGAAGCCCATAAAGCTTGTGACTGCCCTCCCATTTTATCATCTCAAAGCCAGCAAAGGTCATGCAGGAGCTGCTCAGGGTGACAGACCTTGGAGGCCATGAAGGGGCTGCAGCAAGTGGCAGCCATGGCTTAGTTGCCTCCCTGCATGCTGGTAAAGCCATGGAAACAAAGACTTGTGACTGCTTGAAAATTATTATTCTTTACACATGTTTGGGGAGCAAAGATCAGTCTAGACTGCACTGCAAAATATCCTTGAGCCTGCTTGTCGTCAGACCATATCTCTGAGTGCTAATCAGAGCATCCTCTTTTAAGTCCCTCAGTCTGGTATTTTTAGGCTATAAGTAAGGTGAAAAAGATTTTGTCTTTGGTCAGACAGGAAAAACGCCTCTGAAAAGCCAACACGGCAGAAAGGGGGATTCTTGGCCCCACATTTAGGCTAGCAGTTCTCAAAGTTTTGTCCAATGTGAGCCCCTTAGCAAGTAGGACAGCAGGTTGGGACCTGTGTTATTACATATGCTGGGCCTAGGAGGACAAAGACGGCTTGAAACATATTCCATTTATGGGTGTCCTGCAATGGTCCTAACAGTGGGACTGTCTACCAAGCAGAAAAACACCACCCACGCTTTAAAGTTCATGTCACCCATCCTCAGATAGGGCAGGTGGCCTCACAACTCCAGCAACTCCATCTCCCTTCTCCTGTTTGTCACCTCCCCTCTTCAGGGCGTGATAAACACTGGTGCAGATGTGACATAAACACACAGAGATATCCAACCAGCCATTCTTATGCAGCCAAAGTCCACTCCACCCCTTGTGAAATGCTATTTAAACAAGCCAAAAATGAAATGGTCAGGAAGCCCAGAAGTTCCAAGCGCACCAAGGGATGAGGGGAGGCCAAGGCTGAGAGAATGTGGTGGAGCATTTCAAAGCCTGTGAGCAATCTCCATGCGGAGTGCTAGGCCAGCCCACCTCATTAGGAGACCTGGTTTGGGTTTATTTTTGTGCCAGTGGTGTTACAGAAAGCTGAGCAGATTAGAAACTCCAAACTCTTCAGGATTATATGGGTAGAGTGATTCTGTGTTTGACACCTGTAAATCAATCCAGGTTTACTGGCATTTAGACCATTCTGCATACAACAGGTTCTGCCCGCTGTGCTATTTACTCAGGAGACACGGGCTCTTTGCACGTTTCTGGAACAGTGTCAGCATGAGTATGGCCCCTATGGAGAATGCATTACTGTCCCAGGGTGAATGGTTGTCTTTGTCTGAAACTGGCCCCAATATCCACTGGGAAATTAGAATTCTTGGCTACTCCTGTGGCAAAAACAGTCAAGCCCACATTGTGCTGATAAGTAATATCACTTGCTATAGAAGAGTCTGCTAAAGCAGTATTTTTTTCCCAGAGAGTGATATTGCACAGGAGGGCTGTGCTCAGCTCCTGTAGTTCAACTACTCCAAACCATACCTGCCTCATGCACCCCAGACTGTCCTGCTGCTGTAGAAGACACTTGTTGCATTTCCCTTTTGACCACCCCAGGCAGGAGTTTAATTTTTTCCTTTTTGGCTCTAGAGGAGTCAAAAAAACCCCAAAAAACCCCACTAAAACAAACAAAAAAACCACAATATCTATGACCCAAAGCAGAACAACCTGGCTGTCACTGGTGATGAGATTCAGTGGTTTAGACTGGGCTGGACACTAAACAAATGGCAGATGCTCTCTTTAATGTAATAAATAACAGAATAAATTTAACAGAATAAATGCAGTGAAGAATATGCTCTTATTTTTGAAATGCACTTTCTCAGTCTAAACTATGGGTTAGCCAAGGCTTTACTTTTCACACATTTAAAGTAATAAATCAATCATAATAAGTAGTTTTTGTGACTTCCTACCTCAAAATAATATTGACAAAGAGAGAAGACCTATCCACCATGGCATATTTTTTTCTTATTTGGACCCACAGAAATAAGCTCAGCTTGACAGGCAAACCCCTGTTATTGGTGTCTCTGGCAAGCAGGACCTTCAGGTACTGAATTGGGAAAAGCAGAAGCTATCTGTTGTCAAGACCTTCTGTACTACAAGTTTTGTAAGTTTAACCTCATATTAGAAGACCATACTCCATCCAGAGCTTAATGTCTTATCTGTAGAAGAAAATACGTGCTAGGGAAAAAAGAACGTATTTGGGGATTTATGAGATTTCTGTGGTTTGTCAGGAAACTCCTGTGTTCTTCCCAGTGAAGTGTAATTTTGCTGGGATGGTGGGCATTAGCATCGCCGCAAAAAAGGACGTGTCTCTGCATGTGTAAATCAAACCCCTGCATCGCAGTCCCATGCCCAGTTTGTGTTCTGTCCCTGATATGGGTCAGGTTACTGCCATCGTTCTAAACATGCTGCCTTCATATAAAGTTATATGTGTATGTGTAATTTTAATAATACATTGCTACATTTATTTATGCAACTTATAGGAACAATAGTTTGACTGACACGTAGGGTATTTTGGAACTTGATATTTATAACTAAAAATAAACAAGTAAGAACAGTCACCAAAATAGAGAAGTGCTTTTCTTTAAAAACAAAAAGGAAAGTCTGTTTTGACCTAGGATTCTTGTGCTATTAGCCATTTCAGAAAAGTCAACATGTACTCCCTCCTTTATTACTGCCCACATGAAATACATTATTAAAATATTTATGGTCTCTCAGTTACAATGTCACCATTAAAAGGTACTTCATATAAACACATCACCTGCAAAATTTCAAAAAATTCTAAGTAAAAGGAGTACCACCTTTACCACAACTTAACCAAAGTGTTACTTTGATGCCCAAGGTAGAAAATTAAATCTCACTAGTCTGTATTTAGGAAAATAAAATTGGAATTCTAGCCACCTCAATCTTGACTTCTCATGTTTTGCTATTAATTGGAACAAATTTGAAAATTGGTGCTTTGAACTAGGCTTCAAGCGAACATACTGTTCAAACTCCTAGGGTTTGGGGATACTTTTGGTAGTGTTCCAACAAGTTATCCAGAATTATTTTTTATTTATGAGTCTGCTCTGCTAACTGCAAACTAAGGCAATAATTTCCTAATTTACACATCCTCATTTACAAACACATCTATTTTGCATGTGACTGTACTGTCAATTATTGTATATTGTTCTTCATTATACCCGCATCTCTTTCTTGCTTTGTCCTTCGTCATGTGCACTAGAATGTCTCACACACTACACATTTTATTCTCTTCATGTAATGTGTTTCTCATTCACTGCAAGTATGGACTTGCTTGTCCATTCAGAATCAATTCTCACCTGATCGATAGGAGATTAACCAACATTAAATGTTTGTTTCACCATTGGAAGAGACATCTGTGATCTAATCTCTTACCATAATTGTTTGAATTGACATGATTATTTTAAAATGACACATAGGTGATTCTCTTTTCCAGGATTTTCAGTATAAACACAGATGTTTGTTTCCCAGATTTAGTTAGAGATTTAGCAGAGAGCAAGAAGTTTTATTTCTTGCTAAGGTTCCCCTAGGAAGAAATGGCATAAAGAAGGCTAAAATACAGGTTTTAAAAATGGTGCAAGATTTGTATGAGAGAGGAGGGAGTCCCAGGACTATATGCAACAGTGCCCTCCAAAATGGTCTATCCTTTTTCACATGGGTATGTATGCAGGTGGATGTTTCCACGCACATACAAACCGATGCCCAAATCCTCTTTATGCAGCCTGCTGCAATACAGCTTCTGCGTCACAGACAAATGGGAAACACAGTATGACTGCCAGGTTGCTGCACGTCTTTTTGGCATGTTGACTTTCTGTGATTTGCTCTGTTTTGCTGCTATTTTTAACGACAGGGTGGGGACACACACCTGACATGCTTGGGTACACTAGCACCTTTTACACAGTGAAGCCCCACAGTTCATCTCATTGTCATATGGAAAGGAAAGATGTGCATTGCTGGAACGCAGCCAGCCCTCAAGCCAAGATTAGCATCCTGGAAACAGCAAACATCGGTAGCTGCGTACTCCTGAATCCAGTAGCTCTGTGCAAAGCCGGTGGTGTGCTCTCAGGCTTTGCTGACACCACTAAACAGAGCAGAGCAGAGCAGGGCCCGTGTCCCAGCCCTGAAGTCAAAGAGCATGGCAACCTGAGTGCCTCTGCTACTGATGGATAGCCTCCACAACATGTACTCTCTCTTGAGCCATACCTGGGTATCATCTGGGATGGTTTGCACAGGCTGAAGGTGGGGAGGGACTCTTTATTAGGGAGTGCAGTGATAGGACAAGGGGTAATGGTTTTAAACTGAAAGAGAGGAGATTTAGATTAGATATCAGGAAGAAATTCTTTACTGTGAGGGTGGTGAAGCACTGGAACAGGTTGCCCAGAGAAGCTGTGGATGTCCCATCCCTGGAAGCATTCAAGGCCAGGCTGGATGGAGCTTTGAGTAATCTGGTCTAGTTGCAGATGTTCCTGCTCATGGCAGGGAGAGTTAGAACTAGATGATCTTTAACCACCCTTCCAGCTCTTACCATTCTGTGATTCTATAAGCAGAGGCTGGCAAGTGACTTAGCAAGCAAATCAGAGGATGGAAAGTCCCTGCCCTCCCCATCTCTTTTACTAGCATAGGTGCAACCAGGGAAAAACAGCGCCAAGAGTTATTGGATTTGACCTACTGCAACCCAACTTGAGGTTGAAAGTGATGGGTTGCTCATAGTTAAGATGGGCTCCAGATTTCTCTTCCAAGGGTTCGTATAACCTCTGTTTGCCCTGGAGCTGTACTTTGCTGCATGTCCCCCACCTGCAACATGAGTACATGAGTATAACATGTGTAACACCTCCCTGTTCATGAAGGTGGACCTCCACCAGGTCTGTGACATGGGGGAATGATGTGGTGAAAACATCTGCCCTGGCGCTTTTTGTGCAGGATGGTTGCAGACCTGGCTCGTTCAGAGACACCCTGCTATTTCCCAAGCCTGCGAGGCCACAGGATGAGTGAGTGGTGAAAATGGCAGCAGCAAGAAGCTCTGTTTTGTGAGGTGCTGAGTTAACACCTCCAGCATGGCCCTCACAGAGAGGCTTAAGACCCACTCTGTAGGCTATTTGTTGTATAAGAGAATCCTAAGCTTGAGAAGCAACATAAAGCAAAGAGTAAAGGTAAATGTTTTATTCAGAGCAAGAGAAATTATCTGCTGATAGGTGGTCATTGTCAAATTAAATGTTCCTTAACAAAAGCCCATGTATTATACTCTCTCCTGTGTATTATACTCAGCCTTCCTTGTCAAACATGCTTAACTGCTGTATTTTATCAGCCCAAACTGGAGTCAGGTTTTCTGAAAATTTTGCATTCAGACTTACTGACTTTATCAGCTGAACAGTGATTGTACTTCCCTGAAATTACGTAAAGGATATATAATGCATGGAGTTTGCAGTCGATCAGCAGAGCAACAATGACACAGCAACAAAGGGAAAAACTTTCCTACATGCTGGATAAAGGCCACTATTTTTTAAGAAGCCTTGCTACGGCAAAAATGACACAAAGAATTAGGAACAGCTGTGAGGAAAAATAAAGGACACAAAATACTAAGACGACCAGCTTGATCTGGATTGCTTTAAAGTAATCTGCTCAGCTTTTAACATCAACAGAGTCCAGGTCTGAAGCAAGGACAAAGTGTACGAGGATGCCAGGGATGAGCAGGGCCCCTTTCTGACCACCATGCATTTCTTCTTCACTGGAACCACAAGGCAAGGAGAGGAAATGTGTGGGACTGATGGGTGCCAGGAGCTCCCAGCAATACCTTTGGGGCTGACCCAGCCTTGGCCAACCAACAACAGGGAGAAGGAGGAGAAGCTGCTTGTAAAAATATCAGAATGGCTCATATAGAAGTCTGCACAGGAGAAGATTTACATGATGTTTCTCAGAACCAGGGAACACATTAGCTTTCACTGAAAGACTCTGAATGCAATGAAAATTATTCTGTTTTCTTGACTCATCTGCACTTTCCTCTGCAACAGAATGAAGCTTTCAGTCGGAAAAAGCAAAACCCACTTTATAAAATGCCCACTTATTAAAGTACTATTGCCTTTAAAAAAGGCTTTCACCTCTTAAACTTTATGCCTTGCAAAGCCTAACATTTGTATTGAAAGAAAGTCATTGAACTCATACAATTGCATCACATGGTAAAACTTGTTATAAATCTCAGGTCAACAACTGAAGAAAATAAATAGGCAGCATCTTTCTAGACCTTCTGAACATAATTTAGATGCTGTAAATAGTCTATTTTCAAATATGTTTTTATTGTACAAACCACTAGTATAATTCTATTAACCAAATAGTGGAACAAAAATTATAAATATTCATCATCATGGCAAAGAAGCAAAACTTAACACCACTTTCGCCCTATGTGGAATTTAAACTATTCTGCTAATTTATAGAATTAGGCCCTTATGTTTTCCAAAGAGATTTCAGAAATACCACAAGAGAACCTGTGCATTCATCCATATAGGGAAAAGAAAGGAAAATCATATTTATGTATGTGACATCACTGTTTCCTGGTTGTGCTTAGAAATGGCTGCCTATGCCAGTTCAGAGCTACTCCGTAGTCTTGCATGAATGCATAGCTGCATTAGTATGTCTAGATTACTCTAAATTTTGGTTATAGTTCACTAATAACACTAAATTACTCTTTTCCAGAATTGGGAGATATTTTCTGAACTAAAAGGCAACAGCACAGACAACTCTGTGACTCAGAGTCTCATTGAAAAATAACAAGTCATTTATGTCTACTTCTTTGATTCAAATCTGATTCAAATTGATAGCAAAGCCCTTTGCTCCTGATTATTATGGCAGCTCAGGTGAAAAGTTTCAGCTTCTATCTCCGTCCAGTCAGCACAAAGGGAATGAGGTGACTAGCAGCTACCTACCATTGCAGGAGTCCTAGTGTCCCTCCCTGTCTCCTGACGAGCAAGTGCTCTGCATTTGCCACAAACTAACATGTCAACCGGTGGTTTTGCAAAGTTTCAGAGGAGATCTTTCCCCCCACAAAATATTGGCAAAATCCCACAGGCACTTAAAAGAAGACATAGACAAAAGGGAGTTGTCACTGATTCATATGCTAGGAAAATCAGCATAATGTAAATTTGAAAACTAGATACACTGCTATCAAAGACTATAATTTGAAACATTATTAAATTCACTGATGTGACTTTTTCAGTAGAAAATTGCAGTCTGGTTTATATCAGATTGGAAATTTAATACATCTGCTGTTAAGTATCTAGAAAGCATTGCATAACTTTCATCCATGAAGAACAGAGCCGGAGTAAAAGCACTAGAAGATGAAGGGAAACCTGCGACAGGGGTGTTGCATGGCAACTGAAAGCTTGACTCTGCCAGTCGGTGGCAGTTCTTTGTACTTTAAACTCTATGGTGGGGAAATTAGTCATTAAAGCAGATCTCAGATGGATGACTCTTAATTTCTGAAATACAGCTGAAGCGTGGCTGTACACAAAAGCTTGCTTATGAAAACATCTCTTTTTGAACACAAGCGCGCTTTGTGAAGAGCTGGAGATTAAAAAAACCAACAAAACAACAAAAAAGAAATGTTTGGTTCACCTTAGTCAATGAAGGCCCAATGCTCTTTTTCCCTAACCGCAAATGATTGAACATGTAGTCCTGTTTAGACCTCACACAATATTCAATCTGTCCTTAATTTTAGAGGAACAATACTTTTTCTGTTTGGAAAACAAAATATAGCAAATAAAATTGCTTGGCCCCAAAGTGATGTTGGTTGGTTGTTTTTTTTTTTAACTTGTTCCAGTAATCAGCCTGTCCCATGGAAGACGAAAGATTATTACATATGTATTTACTCATTTTTTCCACAAAAGTTCCATAGATCGCAATGGGCTAAGGCTTGCTTGTAAACATCTTTTCCAGTGGCTGATCTGTTTTCACAAAAAGCATAGATAAGCAAGAGAGAAAGGTCTTTAAAATTACTTGCTACTCACTCCTTTTGCTACTAAGGATCAAAACTTGGGAGCTGCACTATATTTTCCATGTACCCCCTTGGCCAGGGGTCATGTTTGTAGAAGGGTTGGGACCTGCTTGTCTGGGAAGGTCCTCCTATGCTAGGTTACTGGGCAGCCATGTTTCTCCTGCACGGGGCAAATTTGGGCAAATCCCCACTGGGAGGAAATTATGCAGAGAATGGCTGGATCTCAGGTCCTTCTTCTAAGATTTGAAAATGTTCCTCATATAATAGTGAAGACTGCTAGAAGGAACACTGAGGCACGGTCATTATTGAGCAGAAGACAAGATCAGTTGTGTCCTTTCTCCAGCCTTTATCATGGGTTTCATGGTGTTTGCTGTTTGATTTCAGTGCTGAGTTTCTGGAGTCTGGTGATTTGTGCAAACTGTATTTATGTTAACATCATATAGGTCACAACAACCCCAGGCAGCGCTACAGGCTTGGGGCAGAGTGGCTGGAGAGCTGCCTGGCAGAAAAGGACCTGGGGGTGTTGGTCGACTGTCGTCTGAACATGAGCCAGCAGTGTGCCCAGGTGGCCAAGAAGGCCAACAGCATCCTGGCCTGTATCAGGAACAGCGTGGTGAGGAGGACTCGAGAGGTGGTCGTCCCCCTGTGCTCGGCACTGGTGAGGTCCCACCTCAAGTACTGTGTCCAGTTTTAAGTCCCTCAGTACAAGAAAGACATTGAGGTGCTGGAGCAGGTCCAGAGAAGGGCAACGAAGCTGGTGAGGGGTCTGGAGAATAAGTCTTATGAGGAGAGGCTGAGGGAGCTGGGGTTGTTCAGCCTGGAGAAAAGGAGGCTGAGAGGAGACCTTCTCGCTCTCTACAACTACCTGAAAGAAGGTTGTAGAGAGGTGGTGGTCGGTCTCAAGTCCCAGGCAATAGGACAAGAGGAAATGGCCTCAAGTTGTACCAGGAGAGGCTCAGATTGGATATTAGGAAAAATTTTTACACTGAAAGGGTTATTAAGCATTGGAATGGGCTGCCCGGGGAAGTGGTTGAGGCACCATCCCTGGAGGTATTCAAAAGACGGGTTGACATAGTACTTAGTGGCATGATTTAGTGATAGTTTTTATCAGAGTTAGGTTGATGGTTGGACTAGATGATCTTAAAGGTCCCTTCCAACCTAGACAATTCTATGATTCTATGATTCTATGATTTTTGGACACAACACATGTCCAGAGGCAAACCTGTGTGTACCTGGAGAATGCAGGTGGCAGTGAATGGCAAGCGTAGAGCTCTGCTTCAGTCACAGACACTACACAGATGCTGTTGCAGACATGTGGTCTTTTATATTTTAATTCCAAAAACTTTAATCTGCTGAATTCCCAAAGCTGAAGTTGGTAGCAGGAGCTAAAGACGAAGCAGCATGTTCAGAGAGGCCTGGGAGATGATGTGCGGAGCTTTGCCAAGAGTAGGCAGGGAGGTGGTGGCAGAGAGCTCAGAAGAACCTGGGACATTTAGGTATGAATATAGTGAAAGCAGAAAAAAGATATGTGAAAGTCTTAAATTTGATTTACTGATTAAGCCATTTGTAAGTTGAAATGTTTATAAATGTTCACACTGTACCATTTTAAATTTCAAATGTGGCAGACCTGTGTCTGCCTTCTCAGTTTATTTCCTAACACCTCCTAAAATTTCACATTTCACAGAGAAACGACCTTATTCTCAGAAATCTCCAGCTGAAAATGTTCATGCATGCTGTAGAAAGAGAGAGCCTGGGTCCATGCCAGGGTTTCACCAACACCCTTACCATGAGAAAGCCATGCGTTTATGCAAAAATATGGAACTTGTGGAAGGCAAATGTTTGCAAGGAGGGATAGCTGTAAGTGGGCTGCATCTCCTTTGCCTGGTAAGGCTGACAATTTAAGCCCAGCAGTGCAGGGGCTGCTCTGGTAGCTGTGACTGTGTCCTGTGTCCATGGGGCTTGGTCACTGAAGTCACTGAGATACCAGTGAGACTCCTTCCTTAGGATGCTTAGATCTGAGTGTAGGAAACCAGCTTGGTTTGGATCCTGGCTGCCTTTTTGAAATAAAACAATCTGCATTGATTTAGTAAGTTGAAATTAGTCTAAGCAGGTTTTGTTTCCTGTCACTTCACAACAAAACTGCATTCCTGTTAAGTTTGTGCCACTAAAAGTTGTTTTAAAATAAAACAGTCTCAGGTGCTGCGTAGTGCTGTGTACTCTGGTGGTGTGTATGTTTAACTTCAGTGCCAAATGTAGTATCACTGAACTCAGAGAGCATATTCTGCAGGTAAAGATATGTGTGTATTACTCAATCGTGCTTTTGCCTGTAGCTATTTTCTCATTTTAAGAAAAAGTTCTTTATCAGCAATGGTGCTGTTTTAAATAATTTTAACTTTTTTTTTTTTTTTAAATTACTCTGTTATTAATTTAAAACAGCGTAAGTTTGATTTTAATCACAAATCTGATTTTAAGTAAATAGTTCCAGCCTGGCAATTGTAAAACCCCGAGGATGCTTTACCAGTGGGAATATTCATGTGATTTTTTTTTTTTCGTGGCTTTTCATGGATTTAAAAAACAACTAATTCCCTGAGCAGAAGAATTTTCTACAGACTTCTGCCTCTTCTTGTTTAAGCTATCCCTCTTCAATTCTCTGGCTCTCCCTCATGTCTCCTATGGTTCTCCTGCTCGGCAAGAACCAGCAAGCACTGTCACCAGCTGGGAGCGGTGTGCCTGTGGCTTGGGCTGCCAGCTGCTCCCAGGCGATATATAAATACGTGAATTTGGATTGCTTTTCTGCTAGTGGGAACACTAATTTGGGTCCCTCTTTTGCTTGGCTGTGTGTGTCCTCAGAACCTGTAAGAACTCTGTTGTCCTCAGCTCCTTCACATTTGACTGAAAAGCCAAATGGGTTCAAGAAGTATTATGGAAAACTGGCAGACATGTGATGTGACTGCCTAAAACTCACTTTCTTGAGACAGCTAACAAAAATCTAGTGCTATCCCTTTGGAAGCAGGGAGTATTAACTATAGCAGACAAGAGGATGAAAAAGGGTTACATGTTATAGCTTGCACTGACTTTAATTTACCTAGAAATAGGAGGAGAAAAATGAGGTGACAGGTGGAAAATCAAGTAAACTTGAAGGACTGAGGATATGGTGGAGTAGAGTAGGGGCAGCTGAAAGGATAGAAAGTTGGTGATAACAAATAGTAAAGGGGAAAGAAAGAAGTCCTGCACCTTGAGAGGAGTATTTTGGAGAGGTTTGGTTGGTCTTCCATCCCCTTTCAGACTTCCCCTTGCTGACATTCAGAGAAACCTGCCACGTCTCACTGAACACAGAGGCAGGTTGGGGCTATGGTATGGACAGAAAAACAGGATTGTTTTCACCCTCTGCACAGTGTTGGTCCAGATAAGGCTGCTCTGGTGGGCACCCGTGAGCTTCCCAGTCATACCATTGGATTTACCTTTTTTTTCCTCCTTTTCCCCCTTCCAAAATAAACAACCCACTCCTGTTCACTCTTTACCCATTGGCCTTGGTTTTGGTGATTGTAGGCTGTTATGTAGTAATTCTGGCTTTAGTGACCCTGATAAGCCTGGAAATCTTCTCTGTTCCCACTGTCTTCTGATGTCCTTCATCCAAGAGGAGTTCCCAATACATCCCTTTCCCTGTGTGTGATATCTGGCATTTCTCCTGTTGTTTTATTAGTTTAGCCCCAGCTTGGTGTTGTCCAGCCACTTTTCCCCTTCCATTGCTCTCAGCATCTGGCAGTTTCTCATTCTGCTATTATATTGTCATATTGCTGGGGCACTTGGCGTACAGGAGAAGGGTGAGGGGGATCTAGCTGCTGCCCCCTGCTACTGGGAGGGGAACTGTGGAGAAGATGGAGCCCAGCTCCTCTGAGAGGGGCACAGTGAAAGGTGAATAGTTGTGAGTTGCAGCAGAGGAAATGCTGGCTGGACATAGGGAAAGAAATCTTCCAAAAAGGGTGGTCAAGCATGGAAACAGGCTGCCAGGAACAGTGGTGGATCAAACCTCCATAGAGGTATTCAGCACTTGAAGAGACAAGGCCCTGAGCAACCTGATTTAATTTTTAAGTGGCTTTTGCTGCCCTTTTTAGCTGGCCAGCTAGCCGGGCGGTCTAAGTATCCTCCTCTGGATTTGCAATAAGCAGATTTGTTTGCCTTCTGTAATTAAGATTTGAAAAGCAGTTTTACCTCCGGCAGTATGATAGCAGTCAGTTGTCATCTAGACAAGTGTGCTGTCGAAAAAAGGCATCCATACAAATAGAGAATCATTGACTTTTTACAGCCCCTGTATTGTGACTTTCCGTAGCTCCAGTTCACTATCAGAACACAAAAAAGCAGACCACTGCCAATTTACAATGTAGTTATTCGTCGGGCATACGTAGAATAAATGTCAAATCTCCTAACGTCTAAAACATCAAACAGAACCCGTAGTCTGAACCCCGAGGGGCCCCACAACTTGTCACACATGCCAAGAAGATCAGGCAGGTGAAGGCTTGGGATTCAGCTGAGCAGTGAACTGGGTGAGAAACAGGCTCGTCAGTGAATGAGAGAGTTGATTAGGGAATGAATCACTTAGGCAGAAAGTTGTGCAATTAAACGGATAAATTTGGCAGACAAACAAAAAGCAGAAAGAGAGAATGAATGCAACAATCAATCAATAAAGTAGTGAATCAATTGTCTAGTTAATAAGATAGTTAATTATGCAGAACAAAGCAGGCAAGGCAGTGTACTTGGTCAGTTCCCTCCAACAAATCTCCCCAGCATATTTCAGTCACTGCATCATTTACTTTGGCTAATTTTTGTTAACGTAAGTCCCAATTGTTTGACCTCCAAATTAGTATTTTCCTTCCTGTAGTAATCTTTAAAGACAGTAGCTGTTTCTAGAGTGTTATGTTCTGCTTCTTATATTGTTTCAGAAAGGCAACAATCAGCTTATGATCTGGGAGAATTAGTATTCTGCTCCATCTGAAAAAGCAGTACTCAACTATCAGCATAATCTTGTTTCTATTATTTCAGTATGTTATATTCTATTTTATTATTTCATGTTAAGGAAGGTGTATATCCTATTTTATGTTACTATGGTATTTATCTGTCTTTCCACTGTCAATACAAATGTGCTAAGTACTTTCCAAACTAAAATACACAAACTTTTCCTCAACATAGTTTCTATTCTGAAATAATCCACTTTCAGAACACTTTTTTATGTTGTTGAAACAACCCTCTCTGTTTTCTCCCCTTTGTACAACATAGAAAATTAGGTAAAGAGCTGTCAACTCAGTGTCCTTCCATCCTAAAGTGATCCAATACAGTGTAATGCAGGAGGCAAAGAAATACATGAATCAGTTGCCTTGTAGAAGAAGTTAAGGTGGTGGATTTTCAGAAACTGTCTGAATTTGGGACCACACCTACGTGGATAACATCTTTGTCTAGGAACTGTCTGCATTATTTGTCAGGACAATTTCTACTGTAGTGTTATGATCAGCTTCCACATAGTAAGCTGCAAGAATGGGCGGTTTTGGGCAAGATCCATTAACTGTCTCCATGCCTTGGTTGTGAGTTTGATTTAGCCTTCGCTGTTGGAGCTGGACATCAGTAAGCCTTGAAGGTGCCTGAACTCTATGAGCACTTTAGCTTTTTTTCTCCTGAAGTTCCCAAGGCCTCTTAAGCTGTGCCTCTGGCCATCTCCATGTCTGTCCACCACTAGAAAGAGCTAAGTTACTTAATACCTATCTCACACCTGAGCCTGAAATAGGTCCTAATTAAGATTTCCTTGTCAAAGTCCACAGAGACCCTGGTCCCAGGCCAGTCGCTCACCCCAGAATCCAGGTCTGCAGAAAATGCAGTTCAGGTGGTTGCTCCCTCTGTTCAGATCAGCAGTCATGGTGTGATGTCCATCTGCATCCAACAACTGTGCATTGTAAAATACAGAAATAATCCTGCCAGCAAGCTTCTGTGGAAGGATTAATCAGAACTTGAAGTGTTGTAAAACCAGTATTGTCCTTGAATCTATGACTATTAATACTCAGTTGAGTTATGAATAGTAGTTTCCAGGGCTGGTTTTCGATTGAGTTTTGGAAGATGTTCCTTAAGGGTGAAGATGGAGAGGTTGAAGATGGGATGGCTGTTTTGTGAAACATTGCTGTTGGCAACTGGATAGTCCTGTTCTTGTGTATGTGAATTAAATCTGGTTTGTAGGGCTAGTTTGGTTTGTCCCTGTTTGGCTTCCAGGGGCATTAGGTGGCACAAGTTTATGTTCTGAGATATATATACTAAAGGACCTTTACTTACTGGTGTTTCTGAAATTGTGTTGGAGGTTTTTACATTTACTGCACCGGCCTGATATTGGTCCATCCAGGAATGCTAAGTCTATTTGTCTCTTGCCCTGCTAATATCACAGACACAAAACAATATTGTTGCAAACTTTCAGCTGACTTCTTGTCTGTTTAGGGGGTAAATATGGTCATCTCTTCCTGAAATTTGAGACAGCTGTTAATGCTTATTAATCTATTAATTACTTCTGGTTGTCAATCAGCTGTGGGCTGAAATAATTTTGAGCAGCTCATCTTGTGGTTTCACTAAAGGTTTCCCTTTGCCTTTTTACATAATTTGATATTGCTTTGATGGAAATACCTTATGTGGAGGCAGTAACTTTTGGGAGGAAGTTGGGACAAAACACAGTTCAGAAACCCAAATAATGCTCTCTGCTGCTCTAATTCTTGTTAACTAACTCAGTTGGCTCCTGTGCAAGAGGCATCTTTGCTGAAGTGTCAAACACTTTGAAATTATTAAGTAGATGTTAAGACTTCCTTAAAAATTCTGGTGACTGTACTTGAATCCTTAAAATATTGTATGTGACAGGTTGGAGCCTGCCTATACCATGGCTGTCAGATGCTTACACATGTGGAACGTGCTGGGTAATTGTTTCGTATCTCCTTCCATGAGCTGATCTACCTAAAGGGAAAAGCATATTTACTATTAGCAGACAGGGCATTCATTTTTCTAGCTCAGGAAGTCAGCGTTTGGGGCTTTAATCTTTCATTGTGGTTAATTCCTCCGAGTCATATTTTGAGGACTGAAAGACTTTTAAGACTTGCAAGCACAGCCAGTAAGCCCAATATGTTATGCGTAGTAGAAACACTGTAAAGAGAAGCTTGAAAGAGCCAACAAATATGTTGTGTGGAACAGTGAGGAGCATTATGGGCTTTATCTGGGCTGTATACAATATCCTCTTCAGTTATTGTCAACTTTTAGAAGCACGTAAGAACACACAGAAATATAAAATAGTGCAAAAGCACATTGGCAGCTTAATCAGAAGAAGGCTTATTACAGTAGAGTGCCAATCTATAAAGAACTGCTTGTTAATATCAGCTTCCTGTTAATCCCATAACAATCAGATAATGGTGAAATGTTGATTTATTCACTGATTTACTCTTAGCTAGATTGAAATAATGGAGTAAAATGAGCCTATTTAGACTGGTTCTTAAATTGAATGCTCCTAATTGCATTTGAAAGAATAGACCTTAATGCTTTTGAGTATCCCAATGACCCTGCTAATCCATGCAATTAATTAACTGTTTTGGAAAGGAGACTACCTTATATGTAGTTTTGTCTTACAAATTAGAATATATTTTTCATATATTCTACACATGATTCTGTACTAAAGTCATTGTCCATGTAAAATCTTCAGTTTTACTCCAATACAAGTAGCTCTCTGTGTAAGCTTGCAATAGAACAGCTCAATTACTTTATTATATTTCCATTTAATTATTGAACTCGAATTTTGAAATTTGCACATATTCATTCTGGGTCACAGAGTTCAGCACGGGAGGGAATCCCAGATTACTCATTCCATTAGAAATTATCAAAAGGCGATCCGTCTTTCTTGGAGAGTTTCAATCATTCAAGAGCCTGAGGATATTTAGGCAGGAAAGCAGAGGTGAGAGAGAAAAGCTCTTGCAGTAAACATCTGAGCAGGTCACTTGCAAGTTTTGGACATTTCTAGAGGGTAGAAGCTGATTGTAATTTTCAGGAATCTCCCACTCCACTTAATATTTTTCACCCTCATATTTTTGGAGAATCACCTTTAAAGAGATGGCTCAGCAAAGACTTGGCGAGCTCCTGGCTATTGAAATAAAGCAAATGAAGGAGACAGGCTGCTGCTTGGGATTTGAGCACCACTTCCAGTCAGCGGATCCTCTCCTTGCCTTCCTTCCAAGATGGCCATATTGCCGTGCAGGCACCATTTAAAATTAGATATCTGTGTTAAAGTCTTCTGTGTATATTTACATCATGGTCCATTTTCGCATACAGCTGGACATTACCATATTGATAATGTGTGCAGCTGCAACTGAGAGTAATTGAGAGCACGAGCCTGCGCATCTCAACAGCCCAAAGCTGTACCCACCAGTTCTATCTGTTGGATGTCCCCGAAGGGAAAAGACACAAATCATCCCAGTGTTTTCAACTGGATGGGACTGAACCATTACTGCCTTTCTGTGTTTAAACATAACATTTCTAGGATTTTCAGAGTTGACTTAGCTTATGGTTGTTTGTATGCCTGGCCTCGTATTTATGCAGCACTGTCGTCCTGATGCATGCATGAAACAAGTCCCGGAAAACACCCCAATCTTTCAAAGTATGGTGTAATGCTTAACACCTGTGCAATTAAAAGAGCTTTTAAAATGTGCTATATGGGCTTTGTATGTTGATAGGTTTGGATTCTTTCCCAAATAATGCATATGTTATATATAATGCATAAGGCATGAGGCAACTGTTGTAATAACAGAATCTGACACTCTGCTTAACACTGTCAGAGCCTTTTAAGAAAATCTCCTGGGAGAGGAGCAATAAATGGTTTATCAGAGTCTTTGCAGGAAATACTTTGGGAAGAAACTATAGGAAGGACAGCAAAGAGGCTTGTAAAGCTAGTGGCACCATAACTGCTGCTAGGTTTCCTTCTTCTTGAGCTCATGGAATCTGTGGAAAAGAAGTGTTCAAGGCCAGGTTGGATGGGGCTTTGAGGAACCTAGTCTAGTGGGAGGTGTCCCTGCCCATGGCACGGGATTGGAACTAGATAATCTTTAAGGTCCCTTCCAACTTTAACTATTCTATGATTCTATGAAGTGCAAGACCACCTGCTGGGTGAGTGAGTAAAGGCACTGGATGTATGTCCCCAGCTCTAGGTTAGGCTGAGAAACATGCAGGTTCATCAGATATTGTCAGTAGAAATATCCATGGACAAAAAAAAAAGAACAATTACTAAGGTCTGTGGCACCATCAGCACTGGAGGAGAAACCATCTACCCCACAAAGCCACCTTCCTGATGAGCTGCACGAGGGACAGAGGGTACTCTGTTCCCTTCAGATCAAGCACTACAAGCACTCTTAGGAGGATATGGTGATAATGGTTGGCTGTACTCCCTTTGAGGATCTTATGACCCAACTCGATGACCTGTGAAGTATGCTGTTTGTCAGGAGTCCAAGCCCAGGGTGCTTGTTGCTAAATCTTTAACTATTTACTGTGAATTAATATAAAAAATTATTAAGATAATCACAGAATGGTTAAGGTTCAAAGGGACATCTGGAGGTCATCTGGTCCAACCCACCTGCTCCAGCAGGGGGCTGCCTAGAGCTGGTAGCCCAAGGACCATGTCCAGATGGCTATTAAATATCTACAAGGATGGAGAATTCACAACCTCCCTGGGCAACCTCTGACAGTGCTTCACCACCTTCACTGTGAAAAAACATTATCTGATGTTCAGATGGCAACTCCTGTGTTTCAGCCTGTACCCATTGCCTTTTATCCTGCCACTAGGCACCATTGATCAGAGCCTGGCTCCGTCCACTTTGCACCCTTCCTTCAGGTATTTATATACATTGATGGGATCCCCCGAGACTTCTCTTTTCTTGGCTGAACAGTCTGAGCTCTCTCAGCCTCTTCTCATAGGAGAGATGCTCATGTCCCCTAATTGTCTTAGTGGCCTTTCGCTGAACTCTCTCTAATATGTCCATGTCTCTCTTGTGCTGAGGAGATCAGAACTGGACACAATACTTCAGATGTGGATTCACGAGTGCTGAGTAGGAAGGAAGGTTCACCTCCCTTGATCTGCTGGCAACACTCCTAATGCAGCCCAGGGTACCATTTGCCTTCTTTGCCACAAGGGCACATCGCTGTCTCATGTTCAACTTAGTGTTCAGCAGGACTCCTGGGTCCTTTTCTGCAAGGCTGCTCTCCTAATCTCCTTCTTGTCCTTCATGTACCTGGAAATAACTTCCAGGATTACTTATTCCATCACTTTATTAGGGAGTGAGGTGATGTCCATTGGCCTGTAGTTCCCTGGGTCCTCTTTTTGCCCTTTTTGAAGATAGGAGGGATAACATCAAAGGGACAGAGAACGTGTACGTAAGACAGATGGTTCCAAGGTCCTGGTATCTGATGAAGTTCACCGTAGTGTACTTAGAGACTACCAGCAGTTCAGGAGCTGTTGGTGGTATAGTTGAGAGCTTCTGGAAAATGTATGAGGTCCTAGAAAACCAAGAATGGGCAAATTTTGTACTTAATTTTCAAAAGAGAAACATGGAACCAGTCAGCTTAACCGGAATTCCTAAAAACTACTGGAAGAAATACTAAAGCTGTTGTCAGGCTCCTGGAAGGTACAACTAAGGCAAAATTGTCAAGAACAACTCATGTGGAACCAATCTAATCTTTTCTGACAGGGCTGGTTGATAAGAGAGAATCGGTACCTGTCATCTCTTGACTTCTGTGGAGCTATTACACTTGACATCCTCATACGGAAGCTAGATTACTCAGTTCTGGAAAAAAAACTGTAGCACAGAAATGTACAAAAATGCATTGCTTTAAGAATAGATATAAATAATTTGCTGTAAAGATGGGTGATTATGGCCAGCTGAACTACCTCCCCTACAAAAACATAGAACGACCTCAAAACCTCCTCCCCATTGCAGACTTTCTTTCCCTGTCCAAACTAACATCTCAGGCTGTTTCTTTCTGTCATACCCATGGATGTCTAGCTATTTGATCAAGGTAAAGAAGGCAAGACCTCCTTATATGCTTCAACACTGTGGAAAATGCAAATGAATTGCTTGCAGGTCAGGCTCTTATCCTGGACAACAGTTCTGAGTTCAGGCCACATTCCAGATCTTTCTGAGTAAGATTCCTGCAATAGTCATTCTGTTTATCTACTTATTTAAAACATTTGGCAACAGACTTCTTGGAATCAGTGCATATCTTCACTCCTGAATCATCACCTTTCCAGCTTTGACAAATGCAAGTGTCTTATCCTCCAGGTATTCGTCTAAAATGGTGTCGCAAAGAAAATTTCATAGAATCCCAGAATGGATGAGGGTGGAAGGAATCTCTGGAGGTCATCTGATCCAACCCTTCTGCTCCTATAACCAGTTGCCAAGGAACACATCCAGACCACTTTTGAGTATGTCCAAGGAGGAAATCTGGCTTCCTAGTTTGATGCTTTGATGTTGGCAATCTCTGTATTCTGTCGTTGGCTTTCTGTTTTGTCTGTGTCACATAATGAAGAAAGTCTATTTTTTTAGGGCCCTTCAAAGTGTATCCCCACTTGACATATCTCTCATATGCTATCACCTCCTATTTGCCTACAAATAGGTGCAAGCCTCAACCTTCAATCTTTAACATTTTCAAGAAAAGCATCTTTGTGAAGTTTGTGGGTAGATATCCCTTGGATTAGAAAATATTCCCTGCGGATATATGCTAAGTCACTAGGACTTCCTGTTGGTCAAAGCAAAGGAAATAATTAGGCAATGTTACTGATAGGCTGAAAAGTATGTCAGAAAAGAAGGCTTCTGGGATAAGAGTAAGTTTTCTGGAATGTGGGTCTACAGGGGCAGGAGTGGGAAAGGAGAGTGGAGTCCCAGCTGAAAATATGATCTGAGGAGCCCTGTGGTTCATGTGAGCCACTTCTTTGCCAGTTTACTTTTAAACTTGCTTTTCTGCCTCAGAATTGAAGTCTGCTCTCCAAACATACATGGAAAACTGAAATTCAGGACAAGCTTTACAGTCACGTACCACAGCTTCCCAGTTTGCTATCATGTCCACTCTCCAAATGCTCTCTCCTGCCACTGTTGAAAATATTATTTATAGTGAGCTTGCTTATGTGATGAAACCACTGCCTGTCAGGCACATCAATATCCACTGCACTGAAAAGCAGATATGAGCTAAATTTTTGGACAATAGTCTTGAGATTTCATAGAGGCATAGTTAAATATATCTTATCACGTGGCCTATTTGAGCCAAGGGCGAGAGCGTGGAAGGGATTATGATTTTTATATGGGAAGGTAAGGACTGGGAATAATAGTACTACTGCATATTGTCAAAACCTTCCCTTCCAAAAAGGAGAACCTTTTGAATAACATACAGCTAAGTGAAGGCTGTGCCAGGAAATTCACACCAGGTGCTAACTGGCAAGGGCATGCGGACTGTCTTGCCTTAGCAAGACCTCTCTCCCAGCCCTCTCTGTTGCCTGACCAGGCTTAGGTGTGGATCACTAAGACCCATGGGAACACCTTGGTCTCATTTTCTCCATGGGAAAACTTCTAGCAATGAGGCTAAACTTCCCCTGGGGTCAGCTTTCCAAGGATATATGTGTCACCCTCCACAGCTTCTGCTTCCTAACACCAAGGTGGTCCCTTGGATTTCCCTCAGCTCCCTGGTATCCAATGACATGACACTTGTACTGTTCCCTCAGCAGCCCAGTGCCTGCAGTCCAGGACTGCCTTGCTGACCCTTTGTCATTGCTGTGTCCTACTATGCTCAGTTGCTTTTCCTAAACCCAGACCAGCACTCAGCTCAGTTGTAGCCAAATTTCTCACTGGGAAGCAGAATGTCTTTTCTTTTCATTTCATGTTGGCAGCTGTTTTCCAGTGGCCCTCTTCCAGTCCCCAATGGCAGAACATGTACAGAGTGACCCTTTGTTCTCTAGACAAGGGCCCCAAAATTCATGCCATCTCTGATTCTCCAGTCATGAGAGCAAAGCTGGCATGAGACCACAGACTTCGATAAGGGACAGTGATTGCATACAGTGACACATGATGACTTTGTCCATGGGGCTGTGTATTCCTAAAAGTGGGTCTGGAGTCAATTTCCAAGGATACCCTTCAAGAACCCTCCTTGCTGAGCCTTAACTCAAAGTCCTAAGCCCCTAAGTCTTTGCAACTCAGTCCTATCTCACTCCTCCTCAAGAAACACCTTCTGAATCATATATGTAGAAACCTTATGGCTCTTCTTGGTTCCTTTGGGATATGGCTCCTCGGGATACTCTTCCTGCCCTCAAGAACTTTTCTGTTCCTCAAGCCTGGATCTGAGCATAGCTGGTCTTGTCCCCATCACCCCCTGGAGAACTATAGACATCCTGGCTTTCTGCCCAGAAGCCATGTAGCCACTCTGCAGGAGGTCCCTGGAGAGTACAGAACTTGAATTGGGACATTGGAAAGTGGATCGCAATGACAGGGAAGAAGTATAGCCATTTGAGATCACAGGAAGGGTTTTGGGAGGGTCTTTCCCAATGTGATGGCTGAGCCAAGTGAAATAGCTCTCCTCTTCTGCATGAAAGAGTCCTGTATCTCCTGGCTGACACTGATTTGGGCTTCTTCTTATCTAATCCAGTTATGAACATGAAGCACAATTTAGGAATGAAGTTAAAGGGTGCTACTGAGAAACAAAAACAGGGTTAGCACAGGGGCCACTCAGTTTCTCAGTGAGGAAATGGGGAACATGGAAAAGGCTTATGGAGCATAACCTAACTGAAAAGTTTGCTCAAGCATAAAGTGGATGGTGAGAGTAATCGTGCTTTTGGGAAGGATTTCCCAAAATCCAGCTTTCTGCAGTGAAGGTAGAACTCTTCCTTGTGTCTTTTTCTGCCTAAAACTTGTCACTCTCACAGCCTGGATCTGGGTAAAACCTACACATTTGACTTACTCCACGCACTAGCCAGCAGTGTTCGGTTCCCTAGCCCTCGCTGAGCTAGTCCCCTTTAGTTTAACAATAAATAACAGTGTTTATTGGAGCAAGATGTGGCTGGCTGCTGGTAATGTCATATCCAGTTTGTACAAATCTGCCAGAGAAGCGTGGAAGCTGCTAGGAGCTCTCCTCATGCAAATTCATTGTCTGTACTTCCACAGCTGCATGCCAGATAGGGAAGTCTTGGTTAAAAGAAAAGTATATGAGTGAGCCTTAGACCTAGTAAAGCAGGAAAGAGACAAGAGGCTTCCAAATAGTTTGCTCCCTGTGAAAGCCCCTTTGTCCAAAGTAAGAGGCTTCCAAATAGTTGATTCCCTGTCAAAGTCCCCTTGTCCTCCCTGTCCTTGATCTCTTGGTTTTTGTTTGTTTTGATGTTACCAAAATAAAATTTTCCTCTTGGATTCCCACGTGGTGCTGTGGGATTCCCGCAGGGCTCCCGTAGAAGTGGGGTTTGTCCAGAGGACACAGGGATTCCTGTCCTGCGGCGCAGAAAAGACCAGGATACTGCACTGCAGCAAGCATGAGCTACGCAGCAGGAACCCTTAAATTGCAGATATGGGGTGAGCTGACAGTTACGTATGTCATATGTCACAGGAGATGCATAGGCTGCCTTTGGGAATCACTCCTCTGCGGCATCCTGCTTCTCCCATGTCTTATGGTCTTTCTTGACCTTATCTGTTCTTAAAGACAGTCTCTTCTCTACTGCTTCTGTGGGCTGGAGGACCCTTTGGGGATGAGGAAAAATGTTCATTTCTTTTTTAGAACAAACATCTCCGTAAAGCTTTCTGCGGATCATCACCGCCTGTCTAATGCCAATTAATTATTAATCTATTTAGAGCTGTAGGTACGTGTGAGTAACATATTTAAGCATGGAAATTTGGAGAGGGTCTAATTTTAAGCAGATCTGGACAGACCAAATGCCTGGCAGCCCCCAAAATCTTCACTCTTGCTGCTCCCTTGGGGTCCGGTAGCAGATCACTGCCTGCACCCTGGCTACAAACACAGCTCAGGTTCTTATGAAGGATTGAGGAGTTTTTCAGTCCAGCCTCCTTGCTGAATACTTAACCTAACATGAATTATTCAGACTGAGCTGGCCCCTGAAGCAAGGAGGTTGGAGAGGGTGAGGATGGCTTTCCTGGAGAGGTGTTGCTGAAACCCCAGCTCAGGGATGGGGAGGGTGAGAACGGGTTTAGCAGAAGGAGCCAGGGGACAACTGGAGAAATAAAGAGCAGGCAGAGAGGAGGAGTGAAAACAAGGGAAGGTTTTAGACAGCCCAAACTCCTGCTCTTCGCTTACCTGAACGGCTCCTGTGTGTCATTATTTTAACCAGGACTTTTGGGCAGCAACTACCAAGTCCAAATCCTTTTTCTTATTTGCTTAATTGAATTGAAAATTAAAAATGGACCAGCTCTGGCACTTGACTGGACTTTTATTGCCAATGTTCAAAAAGGAAACAGATAGCAGCTTAAGGACAAATAGGTTTCTCAGTTCTTTGATATTTCTCAGAGCTGTGTCACCAGATGGGAGAAGCGGTGGCACTGTATGGTGCAAAATGTTGAGAAAGCCTCAAAGAATTGCAGGCTCGATATAGATCCAATTATGCTCAGGATGGTCTCCAGAGTCTAGGACTAGGACGTGTTATTCTAGCATACCACAGCAAACTATGAGCTTCCCTGAGAATCAAATACCAATGGAAAAAAAATAAAAATCACATTTCCATGATACCACGGCAATCTGGGAGGAGAGAGAGTGCCTGGGAACAGCATGTTATAGGGAGTTCATGTCTGTAAGGGAGCCGTGCTAATGATTTCCCAGTGGGTGGAACTGGAAAGGAAGTCTTATCTCCAGACTCCTCAGAGATAGTCAGTGGGAAACCACCGGCTCCAAAGCTAATTTTTCTGACTGACTAATAGAAGTGCAGAAGTCACAGATATGGTATGTGTTATGTGTCAAAGTTAAAACAGTTTTCACCAAGCCTGAATCATAACTGCATTAATTCAGGCAGAAAACCTTATAGGGAATGCAAGGATAATGACAAAAGTAATAGGAAGAGAAATAAAAGATGCGATCCAAGGAGTCACCCAACCGTCTGAAATCCTACTATATTTAATTTGCTTCTGAGAGAAGTGTTCTGTTATGGCAGACAGACAAGGATACATCATTGGTTGAAGTAAATCAGCATGGCTCTTCTGAAGCCAGCAAAGCCATATTGATTTACATTACTTGATAGTCTCTGCTTGAAAATTCATCATTATAACAAATACTATAAAACTCCAGGTTTGTCACCAGAGGAGAGCCTGTAGGGACGACAGAAAGGATTCATCCTTTCTGCTTGAACAAAAAGATTACTCAAACGGGAAACTGTCTTGCACCAGTCTTCCTTCCAGATATGATGCCACAGTGTTATGAGGAACAGCAGTACGGGCTACAATCCTGGAAACCAGCTGAGCGGCCAAAACCCAGGAATGCCTGGAAGCTGGGAATGTCAAACAGGAAGGAATGGCAAAAAAAAGAGGACTTGTAAACAGGACAAGTGTATAAGTGTTTTACTGGCTGTATGCTCACTGCCAAAGAACTGCATGGATGGATTTCTACCACAGGGCTAGCAAAAATTGAACAGTTTTCATGGGGTCTGTATGAGGAACACGGTGAAGCCCCAGACTCACCTGGAGAAGGGACTGAAGGGCCAAATGCTTTCTTTAAGGTCTGTTCTAGGCTGGAAAAGGAAGGTTGATTGAAGGTTTGGGCTTCGTAGGAATGGAGAGATGACTTTCATTCACGGCCTGTTTCTGGAGGTGGCACATCTCCAGGGAACAGGCTGTGTTTGGGTTTGCTGTGTGCTTGGCCTCAGCAGGGGCTTGACGTGCTTCAGAGTCCTGCAAGTTACCAGCAATCTAGTAAACAAGTCCTGATACACACCCTCTTTCTGTTAATAGTGCCTTTCTTTTTGCAAACAGGGTTCAATTCTTCCTTCATCATTGTCTGAGTGGGGACTGTTAGTAAATGTCATCTTTATACATTTATTACATGCCACAGGAGGTTGCTTTATACTACAGTACAATTATATACAATGGAGGGAGTATAGAAGCTAAATGAGCAAAATCATACAGGAATCCATAGAGCTTGTCTTTGCTGTGGTAAACACACACTAAAACCAGCTAGCTCATAATCAACATTATTTGTTATTCAAAAGATCTCCCAAGCCACTTCCATCAGCTATACAATGTTGGGGGAGGAGAATCTGCTCTTATTTTCCAAGACATATAGCAGATGGCTCATGTTTTATGAATGAAGAAGACACCACATGTACCCATACATATACACACACATCAACACATGGGCACATGCCCAAGCTTAAGCAGTACATGTCTTAGTCCAAAGTACTATTGTATCACGTGCTTTTTGATAGGGAATTTGCTTTGGTTGCTCTTCTCAAACTTTGGCAAGCTGGTTTTTCCATCTCTTTTCTCTTGATGTTGTCACAGTACCATTCTCACATTATTTACCTAGAAGTCTGCCTTCTGAAATACATCTGCTGATCCCTGCTCAGCTTAAACTCCACCCCCTCCCAGCCTCTTTTTGTGTGCCTGTAGGAATTTGTTTCTGTTTTTAAAATCAGGGAAGAAATTATAGCCTGTGATCTGATAATGAGACTCTGCAGCAATCTTGACTTTTGACACAGGTGGCCTTTATTTTTGCACCTGTAAAATTCACATTCAAAATTTCCTTTGCTTTGCTGCAAGGTCTGATTTCCCAACTTTGATTAAGTCCTTGGAATGGGAAAGAATCGTGAAGTGCACAGAGAGGTAAATTAGCCTGGGCAAAAGAAATATGCTTTAATGTGGCAAGACTGAGTGAAGTAGCTGAGGTTGCACAAGTATTTTGAGACAGTGCTAGGCTTTGCAGCCAGACCCTTTGTGCTACAGGATTTCCCCTGAAAGTGTGGAACATCAGGAGATTATCTGCCCAGCTGGCTGACTACCAGACTTAACTGAACGCACGCTTCAGCTTAATTGTCTTTGGTGCAACAACCACCTTACTAAATGCAGAAATACAATTATATTAGAAAGTTATGGACCCCCAAAGGTAGAATTCTCACTGGTCGTTAACTAAACAAACATACAGATTTCTTACATACATTCTTTTGAACAGCACTGTTATAATATGGATTGTATATTCAAGACTGAAACCGGAGCTGGAATCCTTGGAGAGCCTCAGAGTGACTCAGGCAGCGTAAAGGATTTGTCACGTCGGCCTGAGGATATGACAGTAATTTATACTGATATGGGCGTGATGACAGGGAGCCACATCCCGCAGACCCTACTGAGACAATACAGCCCTTTTGTCAGGGGAGGTCTGTGAGAGAGATAATGATAGTCCCAGCATCTGAATCTGTAGCAAGTTGGCACAAGCCCAAAACAAATCCGTAGACGCTTCCTTTAAAAACCCTGATATCAAATTGGATCTGTGGGTGGAAGAGGACAGGGGGCTGGATTGTTATCCAAAAGGTGTGACCGTGTCTGGCCGCAGGAACCATATTGAATGCTGGTTTCCCCCGGATCACAGGGTAACCATGTTGGAAGTCATCTCCCTGCCCCTGGGGTCCTTCCCATGGGATGTCCCACAGACCCCTGCCTTCAGCTGAAAGTGCCTCTGGTGACTGCTGCTCTGGAGCACAACTGGTTGTCAGCCTCTTCGAAGGCTCAGCCTGGCAGCCAGCTCACATTTTGTCCCAGTTTTCCTGGGTTTCAACATCCTTACCCTTCCCCACAAATATCCAAAACAGTGGGGAGATTTTCTCCCCACCAGCTTACTTTTCAATTTTGTTCTTTTTGTAAGAGCTTCTCCCTGGAGCCCCCCAGCAAGATTGCAGAAAACTCCCAAATAAACAACTTATTTAAATGCCTTCCTACCTCAAACCTGCATGCTGGGCACTCACTTATAGAGCAGTATGGCCATGGCCTCGGTTACCTAATGGAAGGGCTTGAGAATCACAGAATCATAGAATCATCTAGGTTGGAAAAGACCCTTGGGATCATCGAGTCCAACCATCTACCCTACTCTACAAAGTTTTTCCCTACACCATATCCCCCAACACCACATCTAAACAACTCTTAAACTCATCCAAGGATGGTGACTCAACCACCTCCCTGGGCAGCCCGTTTCAGTGTCTGATCACTCTTACTGTGAAGAATTTCTTCCTAATGTCTAGTCTAAACCTACCCTGTTGCAACTTGAAGCCATTTCCTCTTGTTCTATCACTATTTGCTTGTGAGAAGAGACCAGCACCAACCTCTCTACAACGTCCTTTCAAGTAGTTACAGAGAGTGATGAGGTCACCCCTCAGTCTCCTCTTCCTCAAACTAAACAGTCCCAGCTCCCTCAATCGTTCTTCGTACGATTTATGCTGCAGGCCCTTCACCAGCTTCGTTGCCCTCCTCTGCACTCGCTCCAGCACCTCGATATCTCTCTTGTATTGAGGTGCCCAAAACTGGACACAATACTCGAGGTGTGGCCTCACCAGTGCTGAGTACAGGGGCACAATCACCCCCCTACTTCTGCTGATCACACTGTTTCTAATACAAGCCAGGATGCCGTTGGCTTTCTTGGCCACCTGGGCACACTGCCGGCTCATATTCAGCTGCTTGTCAATTAGAACCCCCAAGTCCTTTTCCGCCAGGCAGCTTTCCAGCCACACTTCCCCAAGCCTGTACTGATGCATGGGGTTGTTGTGGCCCAAGTGCAGGACCTGGCACTTGGTCTTGCTGAAGTTCATGCCATTAACGTTGGCCCATCGATCCAATCTATCTAGGTCTCTCTGTAGAGCCTCCCTGTCCTCATGCAGATCAACACTCCCGCTTAACTTGTTGTCATCTGCGAACTTACAGATGATACACTCTATGTCATTATCAAGATCATCAATGAAGATGTTAAACAGAAATGGTCCCAACACTGAGCCCTGGGGAACACCACTTGTGATCGGCCGCCAGCTGGATTTAACTCCACTGAGCACCACTCTTTGGGACCGTCCAGAGAGTCAGTCATAGGGGTTAAAATAATGTCTGTTAACCCCATTTCTGCCACTGAGCTATTCATAACACATACATACATGTGTACATATATTTGTGCATATGTTTGTATATCTATAGTCAGGGTATACAGAAAGCATCAAGAGGTTCTAAACATAAGGAGAACAATTTGTACCCCAAAATTGCTTTCTTGTCTTAAGGGTTTTCAATTTAATTTAGGGTGCAAGTTCATCCTGAATGACTCAGTGGTATGACGACAGGATGCACTCAGCTGTTCGCTTTTGAGTATGAAAAGCCTCAAGAGACGTCAATCAGGCTTTCCTAGTGAATTTCCACTTTCATCAAACTTCCATATTTTTGCACATGCTCAAGATACACTGGGTTTGTAAACAGAAAAGTTGTAGAGCTAGAGCCATACAACGGTATATCAAATAAATTATGCCTCCAGTTGTAATTAACAGCTAAAGAATTTACACAAACTTCATACCATTGTACATGTATGTGTGTGGAGGATTTAAACCCAGAGTATACAGCAAAAATTTGGGCATCACCAGAAGGAAAGAAAAAGCAAGCCATGCACAGTTTCAGAGTCCTCATCATGCAGTATGGGTGGAGAAGAAAGTGGGATTTGATCCAAGTTTGGTGAAGGTGCTGATGTTCATTATCTAGAAAAGTGACATATCTCTCTCTCTGTGTTTTTAATTCTAGCAGAAAGTTTCTTTCCCGTACATTATTAAATGTCTAAGTCCTGCTATGTGAGTGAGGCCTCTGCCATCCCTTCTTGATCAGCTACTCTTGAGGAGTGCCTCCTTCCCTGCATTTCTGTAATTTGGGTTCCTATCTGAGGCTTGGGTGGCCCTGTCGAGAGTTAACCCCCTCCACTGGCATAGCTTTCAGGCTCACCGCAATACATAAGCTTTCCCACCACCTCTAGATGCTCTCCCCTGGGAAGTATCATCCTACATATATATGTATATACAGTATATACATATAAAACTTGGGAACTCTGGGAAGGCAACAGCCTCCGTGACCTTACAGGCACAGAAAGCATGTGATGTAAGTGGGAACTTTCCCTGGAAGATCGCTGCAAGATTTGTCCCATGTGGATTACATGCCATGTTTATATACATTAAAGCGTTCAGAGTTTAAAATACACTCCAGATGCTTTTTTCCTGCCCTTTCCTCCCACTCGGTTTGACTTTTCCCCAGTTGATTGATTCTCATAGTTTATATTCAGAGATTCAGTATTTTGCTTACTTACCAGATCAGCCTTTTTCGGCATGGCAAAAACTGCCCTGTAAGCCTGGGGAAATGCAATATCATACGCTGAGAAGCTGCGGCGTATCAAAATGAGATGAGCAATCAGAGTGTGAGTGTTCAGCTGTACTCAGCACCAGACAAGCTCTGGGTTTTGTGAAGTCAGCAGGAGTTTTCCCAACAACCCTAAAAGTACAGAATCAGGCCAGTGGTGGGAAGCACTGACAAATGTAATCTATCAAAGAATGGGAAATTATTCCGTTATGATTTTGACTTCTTTTTATTTTTTTTTTTCTTTTTGCATGTTTCCTAACCCATGAAAGTCTTAGGCTGATTTTGGTCCCAGGTCACCTGCTTGGTTTGCCTTTTAGTTCCCTGTTTCTTTGACTGCGTAGTGATAGGCAAACAACATAAAGATCCAAAGATACCGCCTTGCCCCCGAGTCCCCTCCTCAGTCCCCCCCCAGTTTTTTGGTGTCTGCTTTTGCACTGCAACTCACACCTTTCCCGCTCCACAGATGAGGAAGCAGCATGGTCCTTTTCTATAGAGGGCTCACAAAGGGCTCACAAAGGTGGCTTTCTATGTCCCAATTCTATGTATAGCATATAAACACGAAAGGAAGAAACAAACACACCTGGGATGTGACCCAGAAAGGGGCAATAGTTAAGAACAGCCTTTGACGCAGAATGAACTGTGATCCCATGAATTCCAGCGTTTTGTTTTCCTCCCATAGCATCTTTCAGTGCCAGTGAGATCCCAAGGAGTTTTGAGGTCTCTGGGCTCCCTTTAGCACTGGGACCTAAAAACTCCGGGCAATTTTATGGGATCTGCTTCACACATGCAGGACGGAAGAAAACAGCAATACATCAACATATTCAGGAGCGTATGCAGGGGAACGCTGATATGAGGAAGGAGGAGGGCTGATAGGCAGCTCCCTTTTCAGGATGATTGCAAAAAACCTCCATAGCCCCCACTTTTGTCTGATTCATTCAAATAGTTCTTCCCATATCTAGTTATTTACATATTAAGAAGAATAATATTATTCGTGCTAGGGATGTGCATGGTTACTCAACAGAGGTACTAAGATAAAGGAGTGTTTCTTCTGATGCATTAAAATAAGAAAAATATATATATATATTCCTAGCCTTAAACATAGTTGGTTGTAGACAACACATATAAAGAGTCATTCGTCAAGGACTGGAGCACATTAGAGAGCTGGATTTCCCTGCCTTGTCCTGTCTTTCCTGGCCTCTCATCAGCCAGCAGCAAACATTCCTCTTAGCTCTGCTGCAACATCAGCCCCTGAAATTGATTCTCTAAGGAAAGAAATCTGTTTATTGCTGCATAGGATCACTGGTGGTATTGCAACTCAAGATCCCTTGAGGTCTGCCCAGGATCTCTTGGCTGGTATCTCATGCTGGCTCTTACAAGATTTCTTTGACAGACCCCATCCCATCTACAAGTCACTCATTCCCTGGCTCCTCTCCAGAGAGCAGTCACATCCATTTGTCCATATATTCCCTAAAACCATCATTGACATTTTAGTGAACTGCATACACGCATGCACTAATGCTGTTCTTACTTAATATATTGCTTTTTTTTTTTTTTGGTGTGAAATAATTTTTTTGATTGCTTATGGACCAGAAGAAGAAGCACAACTGCACTGAACATACACAGCTCGCTGGCACAGTAGACCAAAGTAAATACAACCTACAGAGCATAAGACAAAGGGAACTCCAAAATCATCAGGCCCAGTCTTCAGCTATCACAGGTCCCATACTATTCCTTGCTACTTTAGCCCCACTTGTTATTTCAGCCACATTATTTTTCTACTATCTCTGTCTCAATTTTTTGCTCCTGCACAGACAGAGTATTCCCCCTGCCCCAGACTTCACTTCTCTGGGCTGAGAAAAACATGGTATTAACAACTCAACTTATAATATATTCTTTATATATATTTTCTTAATATATTCTTTGCGTATAACCTTCCTAATAGTCTTTCTCTCTTTCAGCTCACATTCATCTTTCTTGAACTTGTATCTCCTACTGCACACAGTAGTACAGATGATATCTCATTGATGCCCAATGCAGTGGCATTAATATTTCTCCATTTCTGCTAGACATACTAATGTTTAAGGATTGCATTTGCATTTTTCACAGGCTCATCAAATTGGTAATCTATCATAATCAAAATGATAACTAGTACTACCAGGTCCTTTTCTTCCTTTGTCCCTTCTACAGTCCCCCTGGTTCATAGCAGAAAATTTCGTTATTTGTCTGGATGTACATTATTCCTGCCTTTCATGCTTTTGCATGTAATTTCATTTCTATTACGGGAGTCTGCAAAGTCATTAATTTTTTCCCCTTATGATATTTAAACCCTTGTACCAAAGTGTCTTTAGCACATTTCAACAGCACACTCTCATGTTGCATCAAATTTATCTGTGAAAACATTAAAAAGAGTAGTTTCCAGACTGAACCTTGAAAAATTCTGCCCATAATCTCCTTCCAGCCAACAGTTCTCTTTTCACTAGCTTCATCTTCTGTTTGTCTGCTGCCTTCTACCTTACATTTCCTGTCCCAATACTGATCTTTACTAATTGTTTCCAATGCAACACCATACCACAGGCTTTATAGAACAATAGATATATCTCCTTTGCCTGGAAAATCAATCCCATCAGGAAAAGGTATCGCATATAATATATCTTTGATAAACATGTGGGGTTATAAATCTTGTTCTTCAATCTTCTCCATATTTTTTATTGTTCTTGCCTTTAAAGCCTATTCTAAAGTCTTATCTGCCAGAGACCACAGCAATTATCCACCAGAGTTACTGAGGCCAGAATGATGACCCACCATAACACAGACTATTTTCCCATTTTCTTAGAAAAGGTGGCACAAAGGTCCCCGTTTTCTACTTTCCATTCTGATAGCACCACCTCTGAATGTGAAAATGTCCTGAAGACCGTTGCCACTGGGCCTGCAGTTGCAAATCTGTATTCTTTCTGGACAATTGACTCTAGCCCAGGTGCTCTGTCTTTTTTGACCTGAGCACCTTCAGTTCTCTGAATTTTGCTTTTCTTGTCCTTGTTGCAGGACTTTCAGTTTAATTGGTGACGCTGTCTTTACCTTCTTGTTTTGTATCGACCTTCCTATTGAAGGCAGATTGAAAACCTGTCACCGAGTTTGTGCATGATGTCGACAGTGTTGTAGACTCATGCTCATTGCCTCCCCCTCCAACCAAACAGTGGTGATTCACATCCCCTTGGTCAACTCTCTTCATGGAACTTGGATGCCTGGCCCTCCAGGCCACATTACTGGAGAGGTCACTAAGTCTTGAGGTTTTTTTCCCATGTTTTGGATATTTTCATAATCTTGCACTGAGTCGTGCACTGTCTGTGGTTCTGGTAGAAATACCCCAGCCCACAGATAAAGAGTTACGTTTCTCAGATAGCCCCAGGCAGGATTCTTAATATGCGTCATCTCTTCTCTGATAAACCATGTATCTTTCCCCATGTTTAATACTTCTATTCAGGAGAGGCCATCTTCGGACACCTCGATTTAGGTGGCAAATTGTTGGTGCCTGCACCCCATTGTAAGCAATGGACATATAATAATATAGCCAATGAAGTCCAGAGGTCCCTTCAACTCCTCTGATAATACATAGAGCCCAACTGAATTGCCTTGACACAGGTCTCTAGTGACATTTGAGATGCCCAAAGTGTTTCACATGGCCTCAAACTACCAGTCCAGCAGTAAATAGTACTGAATTATGACAGATGTTGTACAATTCAAAGGAAAATAAGCAGGAGAAAAGAGTAAACAGGGAGTAAGTATCCAAATATTAGAATTTACAGAATATTTTTCTACTGACAAGTAAGACGAACTTGATACTTTTTTTCTCCACATGGTTTTGTCTGTTCATGTTTTTTTTTTGAAAGCCCTCAAGTGATTATTCCTGTAGGTGATCTGCTCCCTCGGGACATATCAGGAAATATGGATGGTTTGTGATGCTTCCACACAGCTGCATGTTGCGCTGCAATATGCTTATGTGCTCACTTCTCTTACTGAGACGTAACCGTCCAGAACACTATAAATTTTATCTTGAGATGCTTAGAGTCACTACTTCATATGTACTTCTATCTCCCACCCACACTGCATCAGACAACGATGAAATAAAGAGAGGTCCTGAAACGCAGCTAGTAGAGGTCAACTGTGTTTCCATATCTTCCACAATTTGCAATTAATTTCATTTTTTTGTCTTTGTAATTTGTTTCTGTCCTGGATTTTTACACAGGTCTGTGCATCTTTCTTTTTGGCCACATCAGAACAAGCGAGATTTGTAGAAGTAAGATGATATACTGCTGACTAAAAAGCTGTCAGGTTTTGACAAATATATACTCTGGTCCAAAGCGCAAGGATCTGCTCTACCAGAACTCTTGTAATAAGCTGTGGTAGCACATCTTACTGCCTTTTCAAGGAAAGCAGGGGCTCTTTCAGCCTGCTGGCAGGGGTGTTGATGCACATTTGCACTGGCCATTCTCTGCTGGGGCTGGAGGTAGAAGAGCCGGTCAGGAAGGGTTTCTTGGCTACAGAAGAAATAGTAGGATGTGGGGAAAGTAGTAAGGTCTATAGGCCTACAGTGCCATAAAGAGAGTTTCTGCTTTTTTTTTTTTTTGGCTTCAGAGCAGGTCTTGTGCTGGCTGGAGGCCAGACCAGAGTGATTTCTGTGTACCTGAAACCAATCTGTTCTGGACCTCTGCAGTAAATGTGGAGGATTCAGTAACTGAAAATACAAAGGGCTTCTTCCCTCTACCAGCTGTGAAGACAGCCAAGTGCTAACTCGGCTCTCACAGCACTTAATACGTTGATTAAAGATTATTACAGCATGAGGACAGATCTGAGGAAATATAGCAGGCCTATCTAGTTACAAAACTGGGGTAGGATTACAGTGCTCTTGCATTTTACCCAGAAAATAACAAGATTTCTTTTCAGATGACACGCACCTTTTTACGCTGGAGATAAATGTGTGTTAAAGTCAGTGATGAAGAGAAACAGAAAACAATATCAAGGTAACCTTTTGTAGATAGATGTCATACTTTATATTAGGGTATTGAGTATTCATTCTACCTGCCAGCCTTGCCTTCCCTATATCCTCAGACTATCACGGCTACAGGAACATCACTAATACAGTAATACTAATATATTCATCTACACAGTCTTTTAAGGATTTCTCTTCTGTGTATTTTCTAGATGGAGAAAAAGGGGATTCTTCTTCAGCTTTAGTTTGGAGAAAATTTGCAACAACCCAAATCCCATACGAGAATTCTGATTTTTTTTTTTTTTTCTTTTGTATGACTAAAACAGACTAAATCTTCTTAATAGTATTTTGGTATCTTTTCAAGTTGGAAACCATTCTACTTCTGATTAATTCATACTGCCATGTGAGTCCTAGAGCTATGCAGATAAGCTGAATGCACCACACTACAATATCTGTGTTGTAAACCTAAGGGTATTCAGGGGCTTTTCAAGTGAATGCACATTCATACGTGAAGTAGGCAACACAGAGTGAATGAGCTACATTATGTGAATGTGCTCAACAGCTGAAAAATGAACTATGTCATGGATTTCAGCTCCATGGAGTGAGCAGCTGAATTTGATGGTGACACTGAAAGATTGTTCTTCTGTGTGACTCAGTTTGATTCACTGGCCTGACAATGCCCTCTTCTTTGTGAATCCTTCGCACCTGTAGATGCACAACAGTAACAAAGGTCTAATTCTGGCAGTTAGCAAAATCCAAACTATTAGCCTAGAGGAGTAAGTGCAGCAATTTTTCTGACATTGATGCTGTTTGCAACACTCATTAAATGTTGAAGAATAGCATTACACTGATGTGTTTTTTGAAAGCTTAGTTCCAAGATTTTATGTCAGAAAAATATTCATGTTGAGTTCAATGGACTCCCAAGAAAATGATAGAAAATATAAGATTCCTAGACTGTAAAACTGCAAACTTGAAGCCAAATAGAAAGCTAACTGTTTTTGCCCTTAGGCCACTTTGTACTAAATTCTTTGCAAGATAAATACAGCAAGCCACTAGATAAATACTACAGATTTCTCAGGAAATCTAAGATGACATTCCCAAGTAAAACCACAGGAAATCCCTGTGGACTTCAACCATAGATTTTCTAATTGATAGACACCCAAATAAATATTAAAACAAAACCCACAAATTACATTCTCCTTGCAGCTTGAGATCTGCACTGAGCTGTCAGAATATTAAAGCAGTCTGTACCCAGGTCATTAATAAAGAGAATAGTGGCTGTCACTGAGGTAAAGGAAAAAGCGAAATAACCCTTTGTTGAATAACTTCAACAAAGGCAAGTGTAGGGTGCTACACCTGGGGAGAAATAACCCCACGCACCAATACAGGTTGGGGGCTGACTTGCTGGAGGAGAAAGGAGGACTGACTTGCTTCTGAGGAGAAAGACCTAGGAGTCCTGGTGGATAATAGGATGACCATGAACCAGCAATGTGCCCTTGTGGCCAAGAAGGCCAATGGCATCCTGGGGTGCATCAGGGAGAGTGTGACCCGCAGGTCGAGAGACGTTATCCTGCCCCTCTACTCTGCCCTGGTGAGGCCTCATCTGGAGTACTGTGTCCAGTTCTGGGCTCCCCAGTTCAAGAAGGACAGGGAGCTGCTGGAGAGGGTGCAGCAGAGGGCTATGAAGAGGATTAGGGGCCTGGAGCATCTCCCTTACGAGGAGAGGCTGAGGGACTTCGGTTTTTTTAGTCTGGAGAAGAGAGGGGATCTGATCAATGCTTATAAATACTTAAAGGGAGGGTGTCAAGAGGATGGGGCTGGTCTTTTTTCAGTGGTGCCCAGGGACAGGACAGAGAGGAAATGGGCACAAACTTGAATATAAGAAGTTCCACCTAAACATGAAGAGGAACTTCTTTACTTTGAGGGTGACTAGAACATGCTGCCCAGGGAGGTGGTGGAGTCTACATCTCTGGAGACATTCAAACCACACCTGGACATGTTTCTGTGCAACTGCTCTAGGTGGACCTGCTTTGGCAGGGGGTTTGGACTAGATGATCTCCAGAGGTCCCTTCCAACTCCATATCATTCTGTGAACTGTCTACCTGAAAGCATGAGGCTTGCTTCTTACTAACCAACTTTTGTTGTGATCCTTAGTTTTACTGTAAATCAGGATTTCAAAAGGGAAAGAGACATAAATCATTCCACATGGAAGAAAAACTACCCCAGGTTTATATTGCAGTAGAAATGCTGACACCTTCTTGGAATTCATTTTTAGCAATAATTATACGTGAAAATGCCACTGAGAAACCATAAATCTTCAAAGCCTACTGCACATCCCCAGAAATATGCAAGAAGATCTTGAAAGTCTTTAGATGTCATGTGTGAATTACTGGGCCAAAATACAAATTCAGCTGAGATGCTGAAGCATATTGCTGGATGTACATTGATAAATGATGTGTTCTACATTCTTGTTTGAGATTGGATTAAGTAGTTCAAACACACAAAAATATAGAAATGTTCCTGATTTAGTGTACAGCAGTTAAGTCAGGTAGTGACTGAGCCTGAAAGCTAGGCTGCTGAGTTCCTTTCTATGTGATCGTTGATGCAGCACAAGACCCAAAATGTCAAATGAAACAACACAGGATTCAGAAAAACTTCTTGAAGGGCCCAGCCAAAAAGAGTGAGCAAGCTGGAAGAGGCCATGCAAGGAGAAAAGAAAAGGAAAGAGAGCTTTGTTTCTGAGTGCTGCCTCTTCAAGACAACCTAAGTTTAAGGACCATGTGTTTCTTGAAGTACTATGGAATTATTTTTTATAGCAACATTTTCCTTTAAGTACACAAATTCATAGAGAAAGAGTATCGGCTAAATCAAATGCATAGAATGTATCATGCTCTGGCTGCCTGTTCAGATACACGGTGTAAGAAGATTTGATTTCAGCAGAGGTGGTAAAGTACGTACCTAAAGAGATACTTCATTTAAGAGAAGTGGTTTGTGAGGCACCAACATTTTAAGTGCCCGTGCCAGCTGGTCAGCACGCCACCCCTGCTGAGCTGAACACATCTAGAGGGGCACGTAAAACTGGGAACAGCCTTCTCTGTGCAAATCTTCAGCTTCTGGGGCTGTGTGTGCTATTGGACTATGGGCTGAGGAACATATCTGTGAAACACATCTTCTCCACTTCCAGAATTCACCTTAAGGCAATATACTGAATTTCTCTCTTCAAACTGCTAAGTTTGAGTTTAAAATAATCATTTTCAGGGATACAAGCACAAGGAAATTGTTGTGACAGCTTTCAAAGCTGTCTGAAGGATGATGTTTGCTGCCATTTTTCTCTTTTGTCTTTTAAATGGCAGCTACCAAGTGGAACCCTTTTACTTGGCAAACGTGTATTTATATTATGTTGGAAGAGATGTTGAACTAAAATTAGAAATAATAAAACCAAGGACAGCTTACTAGTGTCATTTACTTGATATAAATTTTGTCATTTTATATCTAAATACCTGTGACCAGGGCACTTTGGAATGCAATAAAGCAAAGATAAAGTGCAAAACAAACTTAAGAAGTTCACTCTCCAAAAAAATTACAACTTTATGAGCCCACTCAGTATGTGACAGTGGGTAAAGAAGATGGCGAGGGATGGGAAGGTATGAAGGATATGTATTGGAAGCATAATAAAAGACATCATCAACATGAATATTAAAATGTTAATTTTGTGATTCCTAAAAGCAGGCTGCAGACATCTGAAAGGTAGACTCAGGCAGAGGCACAGTGAATCATAGAATCAGAGAATCATAGAATGGTTCGAGTTGGAAGGGACCTTAAAGATCATCAAGTTCCAATCCCCCTGCCATGGGCAGGGACACCTCCAACTAGAGCAGGTTGCTCAAAGCCCCACCCAGCCTGGCCTTAAACACTTCCAGGGATGGGGCATCCACAACTTCTCTGGGCAACCTGTTCCAGTGTCTCACCACCCTCACAGTAAAGAATTTCTTCCTGATATCTAATCTAAATCTCCCTTCTTTCAGTTTAAAACTGTTACCCCTCATCCTATCGCTACACTCCCTGATAGAGAGTCCCTCCCCATCTCTCCTGCAGCCCCCTTTAAGCACTGGAGGGCTGCTCTAAGGTCTCCCCAGGGTCTTCTCTTCTCCAGGCTGAACAACCCCAACTCTCTCAGCCAGTTGTCATAGGAGAGGTTCTCCAGCCCTGTGATCATCTTTGTGGCCCTCCGTTGGGCTCTTCCCAACAGGTCCATGTCCTTCCTGCGCTGAGGACTCCAGAGCTGGATGCAGTTCTCCACGTAGGGTCTTTTCACTCCGGTGAAAAGGTTTTGAAAAACTGAGAGGCTCCTGTGTTCCTGCCCTAAGGAAGGTGTGTAGGTGGGCAGGCATGAGCCCAGGTGATGTGCAGGCCCATGGTCTCCATCTATCTGAATCAGAACATGAGAGCAACCTCACTTGCCAGGACCTTGGTTAAGCACCTGCTTAAATGCTCTGTTACACTGGTCCGGGGCACCAGGCCATCTCTTCCATTTACAGCTCACTGAAGTCAGAGCTATTAAAACCAAAGATGAAAAGGACGACGGAGTCTTGGGCAAGCACAGAGTGATACCAAACCTGCTAGGAGAAGCTCATGGCCGCAAGGTCATGCAAAGCTCAGACATGGTCAGACCAGTGTCGTGGTTTTGGCCGAATTTACCAAAACCAGACCGACAGATGGCCCTTTCCTCCCCCCTCCCCCCCAAAAAAGAGGAGAGAGGAAGAGATAAGGACATTTAGAAGTTTAGAATGAACTAAACTACTTTAATGAAGATTTAATATTAAAATAAAACAAACAAAAAAAAAAAGAAAATAATGAAATAGATACAATATATACAAAACCATATCAAGCTCCCGGGATGACAGTCACATCACCGGCAGGCACTGGGGAAGTCCCAGACTGGACTCAGCGACGAATGGGAACTGGATTCCAGCTCTGGACTCAGGAACACATGGATAGGGATCAAAGGCAGATGAACAGACAGAGTCCTCTCCGGACGTCGGCCATCGCAGGAAGACCCTTGACCCTTTGATCCCTCAGCTTTTATACTGAGCATGGGGCAGATGGGATGGAATGCCCCAATTGGTCAGGTTTGGGTCACCTGTCCTGTCCACTCCTCCCCACAGATGTGACCCCTTTACATTTTTTCCGTTTCCGACCCTCTAAGGGGCAAATAACAAAAATTGGCTAACCTTGGTTGTTATAGCAATAAGTATAAGCAAGGGCCTCCCTGCATACCATTCCTTGGCATGGAGCACAAACATTGGTCTGATCATTCTGAGAATGAGCAGTTTTCTCCACAATATGCCGTTAATTTCAGAGAGTTAGAGGAGGCCTAGCTAACATGTAAAATTACAGAACAAAATTGGTTCAGTTTTACTTCGAACTGGGACAACCAGCAGCACACTGCCTTATGAGGGCTGCCAATGAATCACGTGAAAAAAGGACACCATCAGGTGTCCAGGAACACAGCACAGTTCACAGGGAGATGAAAACATGAATTGACTTCCACGCACAAAACACTGATATAAAATATGCTCAGAAGTCCTTCTTGCAATTTAAATAAAAAAGGCTTCTTATCATTTGTTCTTGCAGTGTTAAAGGAGAGTGAAAGAAGTGAACAGCAAGCAAGGAGAAAGGAAAGGAGAAAAGCAAGTCCCACCTCCTCCTCTGCCCTGCATGCTTCTGCAGTAATGTAAGACAAGATGGGCATGGGCATAGAAGCAGACCAGAAAAATTTTGAGAAAGAACTAGTGGCCTAACTCATTTAAATGCCAGGAATCTTCAGGTGCATTATATATTCAACTTATTGTTGGTTTTATGGTCAGAAGCCAATTTTGCCTTAATGAAAATAGAGGAAAGTGTTGAAGTTCAGGGGCTATGCAAATGGAGATTAATATACACTTTAAAAAAGGTTATTTAACATTTTTACTGCTTTAAAACTATAATGCTTTTTGATTTTGAACATTTTCAGGATTATTAGCTTTGCTCAGATTTAATACAATAAATTTATACTCATGAAATGGAAAGACAAGCATGCAAAAATTATTGCAGGAAGTGCATTGCAGAGAGAGGACTGTATATGGATGCTGAAAGACTCCATATATTTAAAGACAGTCATTTTAGGGATAATGATGGCTGAGTCATCATCACATACTGCGTGTCTATGTGTGTCAAAATAGGAGTAATAAATGTAGTCATAAGGCAAATCTGTGTGACTGAGTAATGAAGAGGCTGAAGAAGACCTAATAGCTGGAATAATGATGGCTGGGAGGGTTGCTTGTTATGATAATATGTGGTTTGCTTAATGAGGAACGGGCACAATAAAAGAGTCAAGATACAGCGCTGTATATTATAAACCAAGAGACTAAGGAAATATGACCAAAGACCGCACGCGGGCAGATTTCATGTAGCTTATGGTATATGCTCAGTGCATCAAATTAGAGCTAGCAAGGTGACAGGGAATCCTTCTTCCTGGAATGTTAGCGTCTGTGCCTTCCGCAAAGTGTGACCCCACGCTTCAGTGTTGGGACCAGTTACAAGCGGCATTCCCCCGGGGTTGGTACTGGGACTGATGCTGTTTAACATCTTTGTCGGTGACTTGGACAGTGGGATTGAGTTGCACCCTCAGCAAGTTTGCCGATGACACCAAGCTGTGTGGTGCAGTCAACACACTGAAGGGAAGGGATGCCATCCAGAGGGACCTGGACAGGCTTGAGATGTGGGACTGTGCAAACTTCATGAAGTTCAGCAAGGCCAAGTGCAAGGTCCTGGACCTGGGTTACAGCAATTACAGTTACAGGATGGGCGGAGAATGGATTGAGAGCAGCCCTGAAGAGAAGGACTTGGGGGTGTTAGTACATGAGAAGCTCAACATGAGCCAGCAACGTGTGCTGGCAGCCCAGAAAGCCAACCGTAGCCTGGGCTGCATCAAAAGAAGCATCAGCAGGTTGTGGGAGGTGATTCTGCCCCTCTACTCTGCTCTGGTGAGACCCCACCTGGAATACTGTATGCAGCTCTGGGGCCCTCAACATAAGGAGGACATGGACCTGTTGGAGTGGATCCAATGGGCTGCAAAAATGGTTGGAGGGCTGGAGCACCTCTCCTATAAGGACAGGCTGAGAGAGCTGGAGCTGTTCAGCCTGGAGAAGAGAGGGCTCCGGGGAGACCCCATAGCAGCCTTCCAGTACCTAAAGGGGACCTACAGGAGAGATGGGGAGGGACTCTTTATCAGGGAGTGTAGTGATAGGATAATGGGTAATGGTTTTAAACTGAAAGAGGGGAGATTTAGATTAGATATCAGGAAGAAATTCTTTACTGTGAGGGTGGTGAGACACTGGAACAGGTTGCCCAGAGAAGCTGTGGATGCCCCATCCCTGGGAGCGTTCAAGGCCAGGCTGGATGGGGCTTTGAGCAACCTGGTGTAGTGGGAGGTGTCCTTGCCCATGGCAGGGGGGTTGGAACTTGATGATCTTTAAGGTCCCTTCCAACCTGAAGCATTCTATGATTCCATGAAGGGAAGTGGGCTTTGGCACACCACAGTTGAGAAACTGCTGACAATTGTCACAAGCTGCTGATGGGACAAAGACAAGTTTTCTTGTTCATAGAAAACGTGACCCTGCATTGTGGCTTTTGGTGTTCCAATGCCAAGAGAGGGTTAGAGGCAAACAACGAGTTTCCAATTCCAAAATGTAAAATGGTTTCAGAAAGATGGTACCTCCATTGCAGGTGTTTCAGTGAGAGTTTTGTCATTTAACTTCAGGAGATTAAGCATTTCTTCTACAGATGTTTATGAACCGAAAATGCTCCAATATTGAGCAATGCCTTAGCATGGATATCCTAATATGTCAATTCTGAAATAAATTATCTGTCTTGAACTCCTTAGTTAACAGAAGCAATGAACCATGCTGTAAGTTCATTGGTAATTTTCCCTATGTAGATAAATAATTTCCCTCTAGATTTCAATGAAGTCTTTATTTTGGACCCGCGAAAAGAGTGTCATGATGATTTAGTGATTTTTCTCAGTTGGATGTATTAATAACTGAAATATTAGTTATTTCTGAAAGTACTATAATTTAGTCAACATGAAATGCGTAAGAATTCTTCAATATCAATCACCAGTAATAGATTATCATTAAACATTAGTTATCGCTCTACTGTCAAAAGTAACTGGTGAAGAATATTAATGTTTGGGAACAATCCATCTTGTCCACGATGAACGTACCCAATTTTCCACGCTGTGCGAGTCAAATATAACATTAGAGAGCAGTTTCAGAGTTGCTGGCCCATTCGCAGGGTCTGGGCTGCTGAAGGATCAAATCATGGAACAGATCATTATCCACATGGAGTTCCCCTTAACATTTCTCAAAAAGGGAGCAGGTTAATAGTTGAGAGCTGTCGTAAGGAGCCGGTGTGAGCATCCCCCTCTCTCCATCCTCCATCCGCAGCCTCTTGCGGCTTTGAATGGATAATCACACCCGAGAGCCTGGTTGTGTGCGTGCTTACCCCGAACCGTGTACCCTTCGGTTGTTGTGTTTACTTGCACAGGGCCGTTAATGAAACTGAACATTTGCTGAGGTATCTGCAGGGTTGGGTGCCTAATGGACGGAATTCTTAATGGGCCATAAATCCAATCAAGGTTTTCATACCGTGTAAGCAAGCAGTGTAGTTTGTGGAAAACAAGAGCCTCCCTGAAAGCTACTGTTATGCAAATATCATCGCACTCGGGACATACATTAAAGCAGCCCTCGAATTGCAGCCTTTTGGCTTTACACAGGAAATAAAACGAGATCAAAACAGGGGGGAATAATACTGGTTGATTTGCAAGATAAAGATTAATAAAAGAATTCATTGTATGCTTTACACGGAATTTTTATGGTTACCTTGCTGTAAATTTTTTTAAAAGACCTTTTTTTAACTTTCTGCGCCAGAACTATGATTCATTCACACAAAAAGGTTATATGAGAGGCACAATTTTTCAGTTCATTCAGGCTCTCCTATTCAAAGGAGAATGCTTTTGTGAGATCCGCCGTTGTTCAGAGAGGGAATTAGTTTTATTAGCAGTGTGTCATTCACAATGTGCCTTACACATCTACCAGCTTCCTCATTTCATTTATTTATTTTTTTTTTCAATTTGTTAGTGCTGGAGTGGCTTGGGATTCTCAGTATGAATAAAACCCATTGTATGCTTCCTATACTCTCACCCCCAGGGTGGTATTTCCTTCTGACCAAGAACACAGGACTCGTGAAAAAAGAAAGGGAGCACACAAAAAAAAAATAATCCAAGGCCGTGCTTCCAGGATGTCAGCGTTACCAACCGATTTAACCACAAAAATCTTCCTGCCTCATCCTTTCCTGTATCTTTATGCGTTGTTCTTCGCACTCAACTAGCTCAGGAGCTTTTCCTAGACCTTTTGTTTTCTTCGCTAAACGCCGCCTGCATGTTGCTAGAACTAATTCTCGCATTTGGGAGAACATCAAGGCCGTTCGCTACGAAAGCAAACCTCTATTACTCGCAAACCCTGGTAAGATCCCACGGAGTGCGGGGTGTCTCCCTGGTCCCTGGCAAGTAGACACAAGCAGCCGCAGCCAGCCTGCCCTGCTCTTCCAGCTCCCAGACAGCTGGAGTGGGAGGACAAGCAGCCCGCGTCTCCTCGCAAAGGATGCTGCTGTCGTATCCCTGGTGACCAAAATAGTCTGTAAGTGGAATTCAGGTATCTAAGTAAACAAGCAAGCCAGCCCTTGCTGCATCAGGGGTATGATTATATCAGTACTCACAGAAAGGTGACAGAGTTCTGTATTGCATCAAATATCTATCAAGCATGTGTAATAATTTGGGGTTTATTCTCATAAATTAATAGTCCGGGGGGAACTGCTAGTAACCATCTCTCTGACTGTCCGCATATGGCAGACCGTAAGTTTTCTTCAAATTAATTGGAGCAAGAGCATCTGTTCTAGAAAAGATTCAATTGATTTTAAAATTTTCAGTGCTGTGGAAACCAACAAGCAAAGCAGACTTGGAGAACCCACATACTTAATGATTTGTGTGCTGTTTCTCATCTGAAGTTTTCTATTTTCAACACCAGGCCACTGCCTGCTGTTATGCTTTTCTTTGCAGAATAAAGAGCCTTCAAACTCCTGTTCTGTAAGTCGGTAGTTATAGACTGTGATCACATTTCTTCCTTCTGCTTAAGTAAAACCGATGGAACTCCTGGATAATTTCATTATTTAGCATATTTTTTCTATCACATTCCTTGGTTTTTACCATTTTTCTGAACTCTCCTCGTTCTCAGTGTCCTTCCCAACCAGGGTTCAGGTAATGGATAGTCCACTTTGGCAACGGTCATGCGTGATGCAGGGATGATGGATGCACCCTTCTCCTCCTCTTTCTCCTGCTCCTCCTCCTGGAACCTGTCCTGGTTCTACAGTCTCTGATCACAGCTCGTTCACACCTGCTGGTGCAGCATGGGCTATTGAAAAGAACAGCCATATTTTATGGCTCTCAGGTATTTTTCAGGGTCTCCGCATACCTGCAAGATCAAGTTCTGTAAATGCAACCTATGTTCTGCAGTTACAGGTTATCAGTTTCAAATTTGGCTGCATTAAAATGCCCATGGGGTTTTTGTGTCCATGTTATTACAGGATTTTTTTGCCGTCTTGAAATTTCTCAGTCATTATTTCCTTTTTTCCCTTTTTTTTTTTTTCTTACTCCTCCCCTCTGCCCCCCAAATCACTGATTAAAATGTTCAGTAGAAGAAGAGTTAGGAATCGATCTTTGTGGAAGCTCCTTAGAAAGTAGTCCACTCCTGAATAATTCCCTATTTACACATGCCTTTAGGGAACTGTCAAACAGCTTTTAATCCATACTGCTAAGAGAATAGCATAGATTTTGACACTATTCATGCCCTAGTGGAAAGAAGTACATTCCAGGACTGCCGTATTTGACCAGAACAAAGTTGAATCTGCAGCTGTATTTGAGTTTTCACGGGATTCAAATAGCAGACAGCTGGTTGGCCATCTCAGCCTGTTCCAACTAAATATTTCCATGTTTTTTTGAAAAGGAAAGGCAGACTTCTGTGGTGATGTGTTGCCAGCGTTTTAAGACAGAGGTCCCATAAAATGTTCCCAGCTTGGTGTGATAAATCCAAATTAGCGTTTGTAAAAAAGAGAGAAAAAGAGCTTTGGAATTTTTTAATATAGTTTAACTCTTTACATGCTTTCCTGTAATACAGGAAAAGGATAGCATGGAAAAAAAAGCCTGTCTTAGATACAATGCAAACAGCTATAGTCTACTCCTGATAAATATGTGGGGATTTGTGGACAGGTAGATGGGATTCTGGGGAGAAGAGCTGCCAAATATTTTCTGCAGAGAAGTTTTCCTTTCAGTCTGCCAGACCCTTTGAACAGCCCGAGCCATTCCAGCAACAAACCCTCCGCTCTTTGGAAGCGACCGGGATGCACTCCAGAAACCATCCTTTCCTGGGCGGCAGAGAACTATATACAGGGAACTATATGCTATCTAATTCCCAAAGCCTCCCTTGGGTTTGAGGTAAGGCGTGAACAGCTCAGGGTGCCACCTCCCTCTATGAAAATGGGTGGTGGAAGCGGGGCAAGGGGAGAACTTTCAAGACAGGGCTAAAGCAGAGGGGGATACCCTGGGTACCACCCAGCTTTTCCAGCACAGGTTCTTTCTCAGCACTGGGAGAAAGTGGCTACGTGGTGGTTTTGAGCGTTGTCAGATGACAACCTGCAATGCGCCACTGAGTTAGCCACAGCCACAGTAAGGAACAAGCGAAAAGATGCTTGGCATGAAAAAACCCCATGGTTCTCACAGACTTTTCGGCCTGTAAATATTGTGACTGAGGCTGTATCTGCTAAAATAAGCATTTACTTATTTATTTATTTATTGGTGGGAGATAGCACTAATAGGTGGAAACAGCAGGTAAGTCTGCAAACCCAGCCTGAGGGTCCTGCACTTAACTGAGCGACTCCCAACCGAGTGGAAGAAGGTGGCTCTCTCGGGCTAAGATAGTCTAGTTGTCAGTTATGAGAACTATTCCTACCTTGAAGAATAATAATCCATGAATTGTTTATATACACCCCACCACCCCCTCTCCAGATTTTCCCTGAGAATGGAGGATACAGAGACACCGGAAGCTTCTTGAAAACAAGTGAACAAAACACAGGCAAACCACATGGCATGCAAAAACCAGCATCTAGACCTAGATGGGTGAAAGCTGAGCAGGCCTTTGCTTTCTCACCAAGTCACTGCTTGGGATTATCTATCTTAATTTTATAATTTTAAGACTGACAGCTACTAGCCTGGGCACACTGGAATAATTACGTGAGAGGAAAACTAATCACCTCCAAATTTGAGAGAAGAAATGAAGGAAGTTTCCTACCAAATGTCCACTTTTCAGGAAAGACAGCAAAATCGAATACATGAAATAGAGTAGCTGAACATGCCACATTTTTCTTGGACTTTCTGAAAAATAAAAATATCCCTGCTCTTTCCTGTAGGAACACAGACTGGTTCATTTGTGGAACAAATTACTATGCAATTGCAGCTACACAAAAAAAAAAAAAAAAAAATTAAAAATTGCCTATTGCTTGCCTATAAGGGACAAAATTGCTCTTTGCAGCAAGTAAAAACAAATTTGGCACATCACTCACTCGTACAATGTTTTTCTGCTGCTCGTCTACCCCACGCACACTGATACATGTGTGTCAGTTGTGCTTCCGTCATCTTTAAAAGCCTTAATGACTGACTCATTTTTGCACGGCATGCGGCGAATGTAGGCTGGACTTCTGCGGGCTTTCGGAGCCAAGGAACAGGAGGAGGCTGCAGTGAAGGAATGGCTGGAGAGAAGCAGGCACCAGGAGGGCGACAGTTTGGGCAAGATTCGCCCCATCCAGCTCTGCTTCTCATTTTCCCATCTCGTTTTGGCCGCTCTGCGTAACTCGCTCCCAGCCAAGCAGTCGTTTTGCCAACAGATGAGCTGAGGGAAAACCACGCTGCCTCCCACTGAATGCCATGACTTCTCTAAAGGAAGTTACCACCTCCCCCCCTCACGCGTCTGCCAGCAAAAGGGATGGCAAAAAACACATCTTCAGGGACTTCAGGAGAGCTCTGTAGTTGCCTGGTCCCGGCTGGTTGCACCAACCCAACTCACTTCAGTTGAGGCAGAGGAGGGAGCACGCGCAGAGGATGTAACCACAGCAGGCACAGACACATTTGCAGGACAACATTGGTCCATCTCACCGTTCTCTAGTAACTCCTTACATGGAAAGTCACTGGATCATTTTGGGGAGTGTAGTGTCAGCCATCACAGTTTCCCAAGGGGAGCGGTGTCCTGTTTCCTGTCCCAGCCTTGTCTAGTATCATCATCACTTCAACAGTTGATTGTGGTAAAGGCAATCATTCTTTTCACTCAGAAACCCTTGTCAATTGGACAAGTTGTGCCAGAGTCAATACCTCCCAAAGCCAACCTCTGACTCTGACAAAATGGGGTACTTAGCAGGACTGGCAGCCACTGCAGCAATGCCTAGCTGTGGGTGTATAGTCAGAGAGACCAAACCTCTTCATTTACACAGGTTTGAAGTAGCAACAGAGACTTGTTGTCTTACCCCAGAAGGGCTTTAATGAAATCAGCATGAGGTACCAACTTTCTGACTCTTCCACACATCTGTCTGACACCTGCTGTGGCACTTCAGCATGGCTACCTGGCTCTGGTGGCCAGAAGGCAATGAGCCCCCGAGCATCCTCCCCTCATGGGACTGTCATCCTCCATGGGACTGGCATCCTCCATACAGCAGGCACCATCTGGGCTGAGGTTGAGCACAGCTTTTTCCCACCTTTTCGCTAACACACCTCAGCCCATGTTGCAAGAAGCTCTTTTTCAGGAAGAGGAGACAGACATCCCTACTTGGTTTCTGGCTCCTGTCCTGCAGCAGTAACAGTATCAATTAATATCAGCAAAGATGCCAGTTAATTAGTGGTGGTAGGCTGGAGGACACTGACACCTTTCCTTTGTACGTCCTCTCAAGAACAGATTAATCCCAGGCGGGTCAACCAACTGTGTGGCAGATGGCCACAGCTTTCCCTGCTGCTCACCTTGGCTAGGGCTGACCTGGCCTCCTTGTTGCAGAAGAGCTCAGCACTGCCCACCCTGGTATCCAACACCACCTTCCTAGTCCGTCATTCAGCTGCACAGAATTTAGGGTGAGAAGTTCATTTATCAGCTTATTTTTAGAGATGGAGAAAGGAACCATAAACGTTCCTGCTGCAGCTACATTTTGCCCCAAAAATACTCTCCCAGGGAAGGAATTCTTTCAAGTGAAATTTCTAAACAGTTGAATAGATCAATTTGAAGTCATTATATACTGGTGCCGCTGCAATAACCTGTGCACCATCCTGCTTTATGATACTCAAATATTATTTCAAATAAAGCTAACCTAGCACCTCATTCATCTGTGTTGATTACATGATTAAGGCACTAAATGCAGTCTGGGAACACCTGCAGTCAGCTCCAAGCTTCACCATGAACTTTGTTGTGCCAATCTCTTCACACATCCACCTTACCTCTAGACTTAGATGTCTTCTAGACAAAGTTAGTTGTGTTGGCTCCTCCTAAGCTGTTGAGCAGATACCTACAAGAAGATGAATAGGTCTGTGATAGCCCTGAGAGAGGTCCCTCTAACTGGTGTTTTTCTTTTCTCTCAGGATTTGTTCCTTTTATATTTTTAGACTACACATTCTTGATGGTGACGTATGGGACGTAGACAGACGCTCGTACAGCAGAGCTCTGCTCCTCTTGAGCCACTCCATGCATCTTTCTGGCAGAAGCGAGGATCTAGCTGTTTTGAAGTGTGCCACACAACTGTTGGTGAAATATTAGGTCTGAAATTATCTTAGCTACAGTGTCTTTCCATAAGATTTTTTACTATAGATTACAAGCAGCCAGTTACAGAGAAAAACATCTGCCCTTCACCAGAAGCAGCACTGTCCACAGCAAACAGCCAGGTGGTTCTGGTCCCAGTGCAGGTACCACCACTGATGGGTCAGTGGGCTCAGTGGGAGCTGAGCAAAGCCTGGCACCAGCTGCACCTTCCTACCACATTGTGTCCAAACACAGCTGTTGGGAGAATGGTGATCTCATCCTTCAACTGCTTTGAAACTTCCAGAGCCTAACAAGCTTTAAGTGCTGCAACTCTACTTCTCAGAGCAAGAAATCATGAAAGTTCTTTTATTTGTGTCTCCAAGAGCAAGGATTTATTATAATGCAGAACTTTTACATTTTCCTAATAGCTCTCCGCCCATCTTTCCCACAGACGAGGGTTGCATTTCTGTGGGTTTTTTTCTACCTTTTGCTTGAAGAGAAGCTTGACTGTTGGGGCACAGGTGGGTGCTGTGGGGGCACAATATTTTCCAGCTGGGACTGGCATGCAGATCTCACCAGGGTGGTGGCTTTCATGGCTTTAAAAATCCAAAAGCAGGAGAAAACCAGCTAATCGCACGCTAGAAGCACAGGCTTATGATCAGGCACCAGTTATAACTTGCTTGTTAATTCACGTTCTCAGAGGAAAGTCCTTTTATCTGGGTAAACTATACTTAACTGCTCCATTTCATAGAACTGGGAGTCAAAAAACTCTCCCTGCTGGCAAGGCACCGACATAGGCTCACCAGCTTTCATGTGCTTCAGACCATCTTTCATTTATTCTCACTTGGTAGCTCTCTGAGCTACCTGCTCCAGGTGAGGGCCGAGTAATGCAAGCATCTGACAGTCTGCTTCCCACACGGTGAGGCTGCACCTCTTTCTGCAGGCTTGCTTCTTCAAAGGTGTAAAGCTGACATGAAATAGGCACTGCTGAAAGTTTGCTTTCCTTTGCCTTGGCTTTCCAATGTGCCTAGATCTTCCACTTTCAAATAACCTCTTGAAATAGTGGTCCAGCCCTCAAAGATGAATGTTGGCAACGCTGATTAGCTCCCTTGACAGGTAGAGCAGCAAAAAAAAAAAGCCCCTATGGTCTTTTACCACAGTCATCCAGGCATCGTACCCCATTTGGGTGGAACATCCCCAGGGTCTTGTGGCCATCAGCTAGGGAGGCAGTGAGCTCCAGAAGAAACTGAACACAAGCCAGTGCAGAAGAAGTCCTCCACTTGCTGCGGCGATTAACCAACCGTAAAGGATGTTTCTGTGGTGATAACAACACACAAAATTAGGAGCAGGAGCTTGAGACAGGTTTAAAATGATGAGGAAGAAATTGTCCAAACAGAGCTGTTCTTCCCCAGCGGAGGAGGTGGGAGGGCTTTGCTCTTCACTCATTTTTGAGTGAGATGAAAGCAGGAATAACATAGTGGGCATAAACAGCAAATATATATCTAAAACTGCCTGAGTCTGCATCCAACCACTTCTCTCTGTCCCAAGGCCTCCTAATTACAAAAATTTTTCTATGGCTGGAAAGCTGATACAGAGGCACTACTGCTGAGTGGATAATGGCAGATGTATTTGCCTCTGAGCTATTGGCAGCCAAATTATCACTTGACCCAAAGTACCTGAAAAGATCACGCCAAGTTTTCTCCTTACTTGCATATGGATGCAACTACTCGGATGCAGAAGAATTTAATCAATGAAGGCAGCAGCAGCACAAAATGTGCCATGTGAGATCAGATTCAATTGTTGTCGGGAAGGGAGAGGCTGTGGGAGTCACTGCTTTTACAATATCGTGACTATACCCGATGCAAAATTTCATTTTGGAGCCACCCCAAATCAAAGTATTTCTGAATTCTGGACAAATATAAAGGACTTCAGGACTTCTTGAATCAAATTACATTTTGTATTCAACCCCCAAGTGGTCTTTTAAATGCTTTTTTTTCATTAGAGTAATGAGTTGAGCTTGGAACACTAGGATGGGGTGATGGAGTGTTGTATTCAGCAGTGTGGTGGAAATGGCAGGGGGATAAAGAAAGTCTGAAGTTCTGACTTGAGGTAAAAAAATAAATAAAAGAAGGACATTTAAGTCATGTCACATCTCAGAGGAATGTCCTGACTGCTGGGAGCGCCTCCCCATCCTGCGTGGTTTTCTGACTGGCAGTTACACAAATTTTCTCAAGTTTTCTCTCAAGCAGCAAGTATTTCCCAGAATTCACAGATAGTGCAGTCTGGCTGAAACAGAATTTTTCATTGCCAGAATCTTGTTCCAGGCAAAGACATAATTCAGAAGCGATGCTGGGTATGAAGCAGAAGTCTGCCTGACTGTGCCACACAGAGGTAATAGAGCCCATAAAATGACCCCAGGGGGATGCAATTTCTGCCTTCCCCCAGCCTTTGGATGTGATTAGCCATTGTCAGCCCCATAGTGCATTCATCTCAGAACTGCAGAACCTCTTTGTAACAAAGACAAATGTATATTGTATTTCTCCAACTAAAAAGAGATGAAGTTGGCAATTTATAATGTTGAATTGCAGCTTCAGCCGAGTTTGGTGGTTTGCAGAGCTTAATCCTCTTTATTTAAAGTTTTATTCAGTGCGACTGCTTCATTCTGCGCAAATTTTTCAAATGACCCTCACAAGATGGGGAATCGTTTTCAGCCTTTGACAGATTTAATTTCTTATCGTTTTTGAACTGGGTCTTTGGACATGTAATTATTTTAATGCTTTTTAAATTTGAAAATTAAACTTGTGTTTATTTTATCAATAGAAGGACTAATGAGTTCCTCAGAGGGAAAGCTGTACAATGAAGTAACAGAAACGTACAGTAAGAACACAGCCAGAGCTGGTTTGGGAGGAGCTGTCTTTGAGCCAACTCTAAGATCAAGATTGTTGCCGTGTTCATTTTTGGAAGCTTCTTCCATTGATTTTTCATTTGTGCATTCATTAGACTGAAAGCCCACGAAGTGCAGTTGTTAATTACCATCAATGGTCTGATTTTGAATTCTTTTCTTTTTCAGACTAAGTTGATAATTCAGCTAAGTATCTGAATGGCTGAGGCTGGTTAATACCAGCCTGTTGCATTGCCTTTCATTTCTTCTCTTGAAGGCCTTTGTGAACTGAAGCAAGGGCACATGCACAGATCATCTTCGGCTTTTCTTGGCGAACGAGATGCCAGCTTCCCCGTTGATGTCTATAGTATTTTTGCTGTGGGACATTTGAGCACAACAGAGCTGTTTTAACAGAAATTAACAATCTTACATTTTAAGGCAAAATAGATTTAAAATAGTTGATTCAGGCAGCACTTTAAAATAGCCTTTTGCGCCTGTGATTTGGGCAAGATTTCTACTGTTTTGTGTTCAGGGACAGCGATGAGGCACATATGGCTCTGTTATGAGGGTTCCCATTCTTCAAAAGATGTAGCATGACAAGAAGCCTCCCCCTACCAAAAGAAGGTGAAAGCTGGTATAAAGTTATTTTAATGTCATGGCTGCAGGCTTTTAGTCACTGTTGAACAGCAGTAATAGCTTGTGCTCCAAGTTATCTTTTCTCTCTCCCTTTTTTTTTTTTTTTTAAAGATAGGGAGCCCCAAATGTCGAACAAAACATTTCGTGACAGCAACATGAACACAACCCGGTCTTCTCTGCCAGCCCCTAAGACAAAACTACATGAAGAAGCACTGGTAGTGAACAAGATTGAACCTGGTGCTGTACTCAGACACATCTCAAAGACAACTGACCTTTGATTTCCATCAAAATAAAGACCTCAGAGGCTGCAGACTCTCTCCAGGCTCCATGGTTCCAGCACATCCAAAAGTGGACCTCCGACTGCTGGAAATGCCCCATGTCCATGACTCATGGTGGTTGCAGCCACCTTACAGGGAAAAGTGACATAACACCTTCATTTCTCAAGCATGCTCCAATTCAAATGCTCATGTTTTGGCTGGAGGTCAGTAATCTTCCCTCCCCCTGCCAAAAATGCTCCATATGCAGCTTCCAGACTGTAACTGGGCTCTTGTCTTTCCCCTGCCGTGGTGGCTGCTTTGTGGGGACGGAAGAAACAGTTTCTGAATGTACAGAGCACTGAAGGATGCTCCTGGCTGAGACATATGATGCTAGTGTTTTCTGCCATGTAATGACCCATATCCTGTATTTTTTAAATGACTAGTTGAAAGTTTCACAAAATTAAAATAAAATTGGCTTGCTAATGAAAATCAGAAAGATGCAAGAACTGTGACCTTGATAAAATTTTCCATTTTTAAATGTATCTGGTACAGTATATTTATGCCAAGTTGCAAGGAGCGCCTAGGGAAGGGTGCTACGAAACTGCCAGGCATCAGCAACCAGATACACCAACATTTTGATATTTTGGGCTTGTGTAGCCCACAGCATCCAGAGATCACGGAACACCTCAAACTTCAAACTACTCCTCTTGCCTGGATTAGAAGAGAAAGGGGATGGCTCTAGGTCCTCCGGTAATATGCTAAAAATTACTGAAAGCATTTCTTTTGTATTATTTTATCATGCTTTAAATCTGGATGGTGGTTTTCTCCCCAAACAGTATGATAATTTAGGTAGACTTCTGTGTTGGCAGCCACAACAAAAAAAAAAGGTATGGAGGAATTCACGATACTGCTTTTGTATAAGAGGTACCGTGCCTGAACACGTCAATGGTTATTTTTAATGTCTCAGCTCTGACACAGCACTTGTCAAGAGACAACTCCTGCAGCGTGCTCAGCACCCACACTCCCCACCCTGGCTGCGGGTGCCGATGGAGGTGTGGGTGCTGATGGAGGTGTGGGGGCCAATGGAGGAGTGAGTGCCGATGGATGGAGGTGTGGGTACCATGGCATCTGGTCTCAGGTCGCCCACAGGTCCTTGCAGCTCCCCAGCTGCACCAGCCCCACTGCTGCAACCCCAGGCACCACCTGGAGCAGGGAGAGTTTGGGAGAGTCTGTCAGAGCAGGTTATATTGGGGTCAGTCACTGCAGGTGACAAGAGTGCGCCTTTAGACTTACTGTATTGTCCATGTTTGTTATTATGTAATTACAGGAGTCACACTTGTGTTGATAGGCACGTTATAATCAGCTTTTATTGTATTTTTTCTTCTGAAGAGAAATGAAATCTCATAAAGCATTGTATTTTGCTAGCCTGGTTATTCGTTATCAAATCACTGCATCGCTGTTGACATGCCTGAAATATTTTGCTTGCTTCAGTTACGTTTCTCTCGAGCCCTGACTGGCTGTGTATGCCAGATAACCAAAGATGCGCCTGGAGCTTTGCTTTAAGAGCAGAGTTAAGTCATATTGTGTAGGCTGAGGTGTTCTAGCTTCTGCATACTATTGCTCATGCCTTACAGTCCTTGGAGTCACCTTGCTGCCTTACTCTACAGATTTTTTTAAGTGCTGCAGTGCCGTTTGTTACTAAGTGGAGAACAAGACTGAAGACTGCTTTAAGGAGGAGGTTGCTTCAGCTCTGGAGTGGCAGCATCCAGACCCTATGTAGATTTTTCTTCTGGTCTCGTCTTTGACTTTAGTTATGCAAAGAGGAGCTGTTTACTTATTTTGCATGGCTCCCAAATGTCATTTAAGCATTATTAACAGGAGGGTTGCTACCTCCCAAATTTCTAATTAAGGTCTTCCCTTTGGTCTATTAGCAGTGCTTTTGTGGACATATTCTTTAATTAGGTCTGACTTTCTGACTCCAGTGCAAAGTAGTTTTTAACTACTGTCTGCAATGCCCACGAGTGGTGAGTCAACCTATTAAAAATTAAAAATCAATTTTAGTTTCATCATATAGAAGTTCACCAAATGAACCAAGTGCTATTTCATCTTATTTTCATTATCACAGTGTCTGAGAGTCCGGATGGTGACAAGAGCTTTACAAGCAGAGAGCGAAGACAGCCACCTCGTCAGCCCCTGGGCAAGGGAGGGCTTGTGCTTCCATGGCCCTGCTGGAGCCTTGTCCCGGGCCAAGGAGGGGATGTGCAACAGGAGATGCAAGATGGGGCACCACACACTTTGCAGGATGGGGATGCTGAAGGTCTTGGATATCCAGCCTAGTTCCATTGCATGCTATGGCTTCCATCCTGGGTGAGAAAGGAATATGGGGTGACACTACATCAAATCCCAGCTAATGACTGCCAACCACCAGAAGCCATCCCCATTCCCCACTCCATCTCCTGCTGATGCCCTTGCATGCCTCCAGGGAGCTAAACTGGCAGAATACTCCCCCTGTGCTGGCTGGGGACTGGGGCAGGGACAAGGCTGAACCTGGGCCAGGGCAAGAAGAGAAAGCTGGAGCTAGGGAGGACCACCATCGTCACCTTGAAGAGGCTGCTAGTATTTCATCAGCTGTAACGTTGAGTGATTTGTGTACACCAGTGTGTCCAGAGGTGCTGGAGAGGAAAGGACACCCACCTGGAACAAGGAAGAGGATGGCTCTCCTGGCACATGGGTGGAGGCTCACATTTAAATTTCCAGCCCTCAGATTAGGACAATGTTGAGGCATGAAGCCATGGCTGAATCCTTCGTTCATGCTGCCACGACCAGCTGCACACTGGTTCAGGAATCTGCTCAAAGCCACTTGCAAGATCAAGGCCCTTCTTTGTAGCCTGTTTGGACCAAAGATGGTCTCTTTTTATAAAATGCTTCACATCCTTGTAGCCGTTGCAGACAGAGAAAATTATTCCAGCCCACTGAAACATTCATGTGGAAACTTTGTTGGCTCAGTCTTGGTGTTCACCTTTGTGTTCAGGCTTGATTTTGTAAGTGTGTGCATAATTATTAATGTACTCATTAAGAGTATTTCCCATGGTGTCAAACAACTCTAAATAGATATCAGAACAGAGGGTCAATCAAATCAATATGCATAAAAGGTGCAAAAACACCTGTAAAGGACAAGTCAAGAGGAGTCTAATTACAGGGCATATTTTGAAAGAGATTAATTTATCATTTTGGGGATAAAAAAAAAAAAAACCAGACATTGATTTTGTGTTAGCTAGAAATAAGGGTAAGTTAAGGTTTCGAAGTTCAAAATACAAGGATTGTGTTGTGCATAACATTTAAAACATGCTAGAGCTTGTCAGATGCTCTTTGAAAATGGTAAGTTATTCACAAATACTGACATTGTTTCTCAAAATTTTGTATTTGACTAGATAGTCTGCTGCAAAGTAGAACAAAAAAAAGTGGTCTAAATTGTTTTCTGGACTACAGCAATATTCGCCAAGAATTTTTACTTTCAACAAGTAGCATTCGAGTGATAAAAATTATGCAGTACCAAATTATGAATTGTTGGGAAAGAAGGTTTAATTCCAGGGTCTTTACTGTAATTTTGGCTGAATGCTTTCAGCCCTAGGATCAGGGCCAGCAAAGAAGGAGGACTCTCAGAACTCATTTAATGGATTAGAAGAGGGTATAAAGAGGAAACGTTTAAATGCATTTGACATTGGAGAATCTTTTGGGTGAAAGATCCTGAAGCTGGGGCTGACTGGGCATAAGGAAAAAATACATACTGCAAGGATAATTGAGCAAGGGACAAATTGCCCTGACAGATTGTGCAGTCTCCATCTACACAGACTTCCAACACCCAAAGGACAAAGCAACCTGATCTGAAGTCAGTGCTGAGCTTGCTCTGAGCAGGAGGCTAGGCTAAAGACCTCCTGAGGTCTCTTTCCACCTAAGTAACTTGGTCCTTTGTGTGGATGGGTGTACCTGTGAAACCCCTGATCCTAAACACCTCACAATATCAGTTTGGATTTTGTCAAATCCTATCTCCTCGGAACAAACCCAGAGGTCATGACCAGGGCAGAGGTGCTTCATCCCTCACCAAGCCAGGATCTGTACATGGCAAGAGTAGCACAATCTGCCCATCTGCACTACTTATGAGCTCCATCACTCCCATCCCTCTCCATAAAAAGGGCTGGATTCTAGAGGCAACCCTACAACCAAAGGGACTACTCATGGGGGGGAACATTTCCCTCTTGACAGTGGCAGGGAAGAACCTCCAGGAGATGTACAGAAGTTGAGGAAAAGGCTGACAAGGCTGTGTTGGTGTCAACATCTTCCTAGCATCCTCCTCCCTTGGATGGCGGTCCCAGCCCTAAGATTTGGACCTCTCATCCTGGCTTTGGCTCTGCTCCTTCTGCCCATTTTCTTTCATGGTCCAGCACCTGCACCGGCACTTAGGTCTCCCCTAAGTTTCATTGGCATGGAGGAGCCCACACAATACATGCCAGCTGGGATCACCTTTGATGTCTGTGTCCTCAAGGCCCTCTGTCTTCCTCTTCCCAAAGGGACAGTGTCTGCACATGCTGGTGTATGAATGTAATGACACATCCATGGTCCGGAGGTGCCTGAAATCATGGGTCACTGGGATGTCATTCAGGGACCACTGCCCACTCCCATCTTCTCAGCATCCTGAGTTGGCTGCTGGGGATGGAGCTGGATGGAGCTCTGGTCAGACCTCCATGCAGCTCTTCTGCTCTTTGACACCAGTGAAAAACCAGCAGGCCTGCTGGGCATCCAGATCCAGAGGTGCTGCACTGCCTGGTCCATGAGAAGCATGACCACTGACATCCCAATGGACACTGGCATGGCTGCAGCCAGGACTTGGCTCAGCCCATATTAAACAAACCCAAGCGAAAGAGGGGAAAAACCCACCCACCACCTCCCCTGCCACCCGCCAGCTGCTCAGCTGCAGCTGGTTACTCAAGTGCAGGTCGTGGGGAGGGTTTTATTGCATCTCAGAAGAGAAAGCCTAATTTCCTCATGTCTCCAGCAGAACATCCCACCCATTTTGCAAATCCTTTGGTGGTATTAGTCATTTATGACTATCAGTAAAGCTTTTCCAGGCCTCCCTTCATAGCCAGTTACTAAGAGAAAAAAAAATTACACCATAACGGAAATGGTTTGTGTTTCTAAATCACAAACATCAGCATCGTATTATGCTAACAGCTATCATCTTTATTTTTAGGATATTTAATCAATTTGGATGCTTTCATATATATTTTAGTCAGACCAGCCTGCTGTAACTTACCTCCCGATTCTGGTTGCTATGGCGTAACAATGATTTCTCTTTTAGCTAAAAATAAACCTTCAGCAACAAATGTATTAACCACCAAAAAAAAAAAAAAACCCAACCCAAAAAAACCCCAACAAACCCCAAAACAAACTACCATGAAAACAAAGCACTTCCCAATGCACCAATTCATGTTACCCCACACTGCTGCTGCTTGAGCATCAGTTGTACCAGGCCCTGGACAAGACCTTTCCTATCTACACACTTTTTAACGTTCTGGCTAATGAAAGGCAGCCAAATGCCTAAAATGTTGCAAACATTCTTTTAAAAGGCATTAAAAGTAAGTGCCACAAGACAGACGGCCTGTCCTCAGTCAGGCAGAACTGCCTGTCCTCAGAGTCTCTGTAGCTCCTGGGCTCTGCCTGGAGATATCTTTTTTTTTTTTTTTTTTGGTAGGAATCCCAGCATGGGAGAAAAACATCCCCAAAGAGGCTGAGAAAGCCTTCCCCAAGGTGGAGGCCAGCCCCAGCCCCATGTCTGCCCAGCGGCGTGCTGCCTTGGCTGGGCAGCAGGGGCTGGGGGAAGTCCCATGGCAGCCAGGCGCAAGGCACTTCTTCCCTCCTCCCTTCCCTCCTTTGCAGCTAGACGTTTTTCTTGAAAATAAAGTAGTATGTCACATAGCCAACAATAACAGTAAACTAATGGAAACCAAAAGAGGAACGGAGTCATCTACGAGCATCTCCACATGATTTGTACGTGTTAATTTTGAGGTGCAGCAGGCTATAGCAGTGCTCAGCCCATGAAAAATAATACTGGGAGGTTCAAGGAGGTGTTTTCTTGATTACAAAAAACCTCTTCCTTTTCCTTACAGTCTTACTGTGGGCATTCTGCAACAGGAAGAGGACAAGTCTGGCCAGGTTTGTCCTGTTCTGTCCTGCCCTGGTGCCTCTCAGCCCAAATGAGTTGGTAACCTCCTCACAGAGCCCTGGAAAGAAAATGCTTCAGTCGCGCAAACCCTGGCACACCTGGACAAGGGCGCGGAGAAGAGCACGCAGCCTGCTCTGCTCCTTGCTACCAAAAGGGCTGTCAGTCAGCCCCAGGGAACACAGGGCAAAGCAATAACACCCACGTTTCTGAAGTTCTATGAGAGGAACAAGACCAAAGCAAAGAAACAACTTCTCTCCATGCGTTTGTGGAAAATGACCGGGTTCTTACCCAAACTGTCCGTGATTGCTGAACCTCTACATTTGCTGGTCCTCACGTCCCTGTTTTCAACAGTCTTTTTTCAGTGGTGCCCAGTGACAGGACAAGAGGAACTGGGCACAAACTTGTACATAGGAAGTTCCATCTAAACACGAGGAGGAACTTCTTTACTTTGAGGGTGGCAGAGCCCTGGAACAGGCTTCCCAGAGAGGTGGCAGAGTCTACATCTCTGGAGACGTTCAAACCCCACCTGGACACATTCCTGTGCAACCTGCTCTAGGTGGACCTGTTTTGCCAGGGGAAGTGGACTAGATGATCTCCAGAGGTCCCTTCCAACCCCATATCATGCTGTGATTCTGTGACAGCCAGTGAGGCTGATCCTTGCAGGGATGCTTCCCTGGTTTTGAAAACACAACCTCTAAATAAAGGAGGAAGAGGAGGGACTCCTGCCCCCATGGGGGACTGGGACTGCCTGGCTCCTGTCCATGCAGCAAAGCTCCCTGGCCTTATGTCTCCCCTAGAGGGCTATCAGCGTTACCCTGCTGATAACTATATACATATATGTATAAAATATACCTATGATGTTGCTGTCCTCTTTGTAGCTGCTTTAGTAGTAGAAAGGTTAGTGGCTTTGTGAATACTCGCTTGTGAACCTGCTGACCCAGCTCCCACAGTGACAGCCAGCAGGTTAATGCTCACGGTCTCACTGAATTTCACTGAATTTTTAGAGTTGGAAGGGACCATAAAGATCACTTAGTCCAACTCCCCTGCCGAAGCAGGATTGCCCAGAGCATGTCATGGTTAAAGGCCAGCAGGTTTGGGGCAAGGGAAGCTCTGTCCCCCGAGGCATGTGTGTCAAGGCTGGGAAGCTCAGCAGGTGTTTGCCAGCCTGCACCAAAGGCATATGCTTCCAACATGCTTGCGACGGGTGCCTTGGTCCCCCTCCGACAAAAACATATGGAGAATAGGAGTTTTCTGTAACTGCCAGCTCTTTTAATCTGAGGGGTGTCCTGGGGCTCACCACTGGTGTGAGATGCTAGTGCAGTGGCTCACCGACCTGACGGGTTCACCAGCTGAACTCCTTGTTTTACCTGTTGCTAATGCCAGAATTTTAATAACAATATAAAAAACCACCCCGAACCCTACCTGTGAGAGGAGTGAAGCATTGCCAGAACGGAGCTGGCCTGAGATCCCATCCCAAATTTGTACCTTGTGTCCACACAAGCCAGACCCTCACTCTCCTACTGTTCTTCCCAAAGCACCACCCTCAGGCTTGGAGCTTGTATTCCGGTAAGAACTAAGGCATTTAGGCAACCATCTAATTTCTGCAGCATTTGGGCATCTGCTGTTGCTGCTGCCACCCAACTCCCGTTCAAGAGAACAAGGCTGTGCTTTTGTGGATGGACGGATGGATGGATGGATGGATGGATGGATGGATGATGTCACGGACATTGTCACTCATCCCACCATGACTGGGGCAGCATCACCGCTTGTGGCCTGGGAACCTGCAGATCTGGAAAGGCTCTTCAGAGACACACTTTCTGTTCCTTCCTGCTTTGGCCCCTGGGCTTTGATGCCTGCCCCTTGTCTGTTCACACCATCTCCTGTCCTCACCATTGAGAGCAACCACCACACAAAGGAGCCAACCTCATTACTGCTACTGATGGGCTTTTTGAGCATTGCCTGTCTATAGTTACACTGTCCAGCCTCCTCCTTCTCATGTCTTACCATCACAGGCTCAGCAGAAGGAACGGAAGAGCAGAGAAGCTGCTGTTGTGCTGCCAGGCTTGCAGTGGAGGGACCCACAAGCTGAGCAAGGATGATGGGGTGAGTGCAGGTGGCTGGGGAGCCTTACTGCATTTCTTATGCCAGACCCATGCCAATGCCACCACCCCTTGGAGGGACAAACCCTTCCACACAGCCTCTTCCTCCTATGGGGTGCAGGATGGGTGAGAAGGCAATTGGTCTGTCTGCAGGTCCCAGGAGGTGGCAGAGAGAGGCTGTGGGTCTGTGGCTGCCTCCCCCCTGAGGGCTTGGCTCCTGCCAAGGGTGGGCACCAACCCAACTGCAGGGAAATTTCTGGCAGGGCTGGTTAATCTTGAAATTGCTTTTGGGAAAGACAACAGAAAAATTCAGATCCTTTTTCTGCCCATGCTCAACAAAGCTCTCTGTGCTAGGCTTACAGAAACGCTCCTCTGCTGCTCCACTTGAGTTTCTGTTTTCCTTTAGAGCTCACATTTTTTGCCTTTTGTTTCATGAGGTCAGTCTACAGCTTAACAAGACCTTTAAAATCCCCGTTGCGGTATTTAATGATTTTCCCAGAGCATCTGTCCTATCTTTTATTCCACTCTTCCCTTTGCTCATCATATCCATATATTTTTCCAGAGTATCTGTCTCTCGTCCACCACAGAAGCCCCTTGCCCCCTGAAATTATTTATCCCCAGTTCATCACCTTGGAAAACAACTGTTTTCCAGATCTGCTTTTAATAGGTGAGGTCATTTCTCTTCACTGCCCCCCAAACCTGAGTTTCTGAGAACAAAAATCCTGTTGATTATCAGCGTTGTCATTGCTCGGGTTTCATTTATATTGTTTCTTTCTACCTTTCCCCACAAAGAGAGGCTAAACCCACTCTGATGCACTGCCTGTCACCACCATCAACTATCTGGCATCGTCATTAGTTTCACTGAAGCCAGAGGGATTTCTCTGCATTCAGCTAAATGCAAGTCTGTGCGTTTGCAGGCTTGAGAACAGGAAAAAATATCCAAAAACTTTTGATAATTTATGAGTATAGACTTACAACCCACTCTTACAATCCCTGTGGATGGTGAAACAGATTGCCCCTGGTCTGAAATGGGATCACACAAGCTAAAATAGCCCCATGCTGCCTCATTCCAAACTGCTTGGCAGATTTTGCTGTCATCTGACTGGCCGACCTAAAGCAGCCAGAGTGCCTCAAAACGCAGCATATTTATGGACAACAGAGCTCTCTGAGTTGTTTAGCAAATACAAAGTGAATAAGGGGTTAAAACCCAAGAAATAGTTTTATTTGAATTTATCTTAAAAATGCCATTCTGGTTGCTTCTTCAGGAAATGTGGCAGTGCCTAAAAAGAAGCCATATGCTGGTGCACTTTCAGTGTTCCCAGCAATAAGTACATTACAGACATATTACTTTAAGGTCAAAGAGATACTAAATGTGTGTGGGAGTCTTGCATTGGCCTCATAAGGGCTCAAAAATCACAGGATTTTAATGACCTCCTCCTCCCATGAGCCACTCGCTTAGTCACTAATTTGTTTTCCTGCTCCTTGGACGTCATCCAGGAGTGGAAGAGAAATGCCCAAAGACAGCGTTCTGGTCCCCGTTTGAATGGGCAGCATGTGCCACTGCCCCCTTGGCAAGGGAAGAAGCTCTTCCAAATGACAGGCGAGTGTTTTAACATCGCGGTCAAGGCCGAGAGCCCAGCTCGCTCCTGGGCACATTAAACATCTGCACAGCTGTGCCTTACGGTGCCTGGCCGCGGGAATCACCGAACCGCACCTGTGAGTTGGCTCACCGCAGGGCACTGCTGCCAAATCGCTGCCTAGAGGGATGCCGGGGGAGAGAAAGGCGATGGGTTTTCTGTAGGGGTTTTCCCTCAGGACTGCATGTTCGCAGCATGACATTGCCAGCCTTGGGACTGATTGGGTGCCGAGGATGCTGCTTGGAGGGGCTGGACATAGAACCATAGAATCATAGAACCATAGAATCATAGAATCATAGAATCATAGAATGGTTCGGGTTGGAAGGGACCTTAAAGATCATTGAGTTCCAACCCCCCTACCATGGGCAGGGACACTTCCCACTGGCCCGGGTTCATCACTCCAGGGCAGTCAGAGGCTGCCAGGCAGACATCCTACCTGTGTGAAATACCAAATTTTGAGCTATTTGCCAGTGGCCCAAAATACTCACTGAGTTTTATCTGGTGCTCGCGCTGTTCTTCTTCCTCTGGGTTCATTCAAAGGCCTGTATTTCCGTTCAGCGCTGTAAGTCAAATGCTTTCTTTAGCTTAGCACCGTCCTTTGTAAAATCATATCCAGAATAGGTATCTAGTGAGGTCAGGCAAAATACAAGTGTATTCATGTGCTTAGTTGTCTATGACTCACCCTGACCATTCACAATAAAGCCCTTGCTAAGGGTGTGACTGTGCTTAAAACTACAGGTACCATGCGCTGTACCTATCTATAGGTAAATATAAGTAAGCATATTCACAGGTATGTGTGTGTGTGTATATATATATATACACACACATATAAAAAGTGAGTAAATCTGTATTTGCATAAAACAAATACATATGAAACTAAAACAAATATATATGACGTTGGAGTTTGATAGCACCACAGTCAAACAGATTATAACTCACCTGCCAAAGTACACGTTGCTGTCTGCTCTACTGTGAGTAATTTGACTGTCATTGAGGTGGTTTTGTACATGTACATAGCTGCAGAATTAAGAAAATTGCTTTCCCTGCATAAAAGTATAAGTTAAAAATACATAATGCCCTAATGACCTTGGATAGGAGACCTGGTACCCAGGGCACCTGCCTCAGCCACACTCACTCTTCTGCACCAGAAAATGCTCTTTCTGAGGAACTGAAAAGCTCCTGGGAGACCTCAGCTTTGCCCGTTTGTCTCCCTTGGTGCCTTAGAGGTGGCAGAAGAGGAGACAGCCCTCTCTGGCAAAGCCCAGGGTTGTTGTTGCCATCGGTGTGGTGCAAAGGCAACATAGAAAGCCCCAACCAATTTGGAAATCTCAGTGAGACCATCTGGCAGGTTAGGGAGGGCTCTTAGCCATGGCTTGTTAGTGCTTACCTGTCCCAAGGAAATATGATGCCCCCATGTCACATTATCACAAGGTGGTGGTGGGCATAGCTCCCCCAGAACCAGTGCTGGGGGCTGGTTTCCAGCTTTTTCCACCTCGTATGGTGTGGGAACGTGCTGTGGGCCAGAGTAGCCCTCCTTTACCCAGCGTGATCACAGGGGATAGAAGTCTCCAAACTCCTCTGGTGGGAGTTCAAATTTCCAGCTTATGACAGATTCCAAGTTTTTGGACATTGTTTTCATTCCAGTTTGAAGCGAGTTTGAAGTGTCCCCATAGACCACATTCCTGGTGGAAAAAGAATATCTTCAGGGTCAGGAAAAAATTGATTTTAATTTAGACCTGGGATCTTTTAATCAGAAAAAGATTTTGGAACATTGATTTGGAAAATGTCAGAAAAAGTCTGTTTCTTTACACATTCCCATATTAAAAGAAAATATGTTAGTAGGTAACATCTCAAGCTGTTCAAAATGTTTAAGCTTGTTTTTTTATTTCCCCCGTTTTTAAAGATAATAAAATAAAAATCAGTATGTTCTAACAGGATATTCTGGATTTATCAAAATGCTTTCAGGCAGAAAATACTCAACCGGAATGACCCTCACTTGGCTTTGGTCCCTAGAGGCCTCCCTAGGGGCTTGCTCCCACGGGACACCCCCGGTCACCTCTGTGGCAGCCAGTGCTGCCTCCTCCTGCAGCTCTGGGCAGAGCAGGCAGCTGCTGGAGCATCAGCAAGGAAGAAATGACCGCAGCCTCTCAGCCAAGTCCCACCTCAAGCCATGGCTGCCTTTGCAGCTCCAAGAGAAGTAAATGCTGGCCTTGCTGCTCTCTGGGATGCTGGGGCTGGCCAGGCATGGAGCTGGGAGACAGTTTTTACAGGTCAAAAGCTAATAGAAATGTCCTTATAACACAGGGACCTTGATGAGCAGCACCCTGGCTTCAGCAACCAGTTCTGGCAAGAGCCAGGACTCTACTACCCCAAACTCCTTTGAGCTTCAGTGTAATGGGGGCTCTGCTGTTAAATTAAAGCAGCAAAAGTGCAAAAAGCCTTGAAGGAGGAGAGTAACGAGTCTGAGAACTGCTGCATCTGCAGCAAGGAAAGGAAGTAAGGAGATATAGGGATATGGGGAAGCAATCCCTCTGAGAGCTTCCTTCCAGCTGCCCAGATCTACATGTGTTTGTTTATGGAGACAGAGATGGATATATCTGCATGGGGTTGGTTTTTTTGTTCTGAGATCATGGGTCAGTCCAGAAAAAAGGGGGGTTTGGGGAAACAGCCACAGCAATGTTTTCTAGGTATTTTTCTACTTGTTTTTCTTGATCTTATTCTAACTTGTCTTTATTAGTAGAATTTATGCAGGACTAATCCCTTAATTCTCTACATACCTATTGGCTACCGTGCTGCTGCCCATGGGGGAATTATGGCAGGGCTAGGACAGAGCCACGGAGTTCAGAAACAATTGACTAACATAGCAGCAGAAGATCATACAGTTCATTTTGGTCAGCACTTTGTTGAACAAGGGCCAAAGTATTTTGGCACTAACGTGCAATGAGATGAGTTGGGAGGATCAGCCCCACAGAAGTGCTGTGATGTACCAATAGTCTCTATACCTCTACATCAGGCTGAAAATACCATTTTCAGCTGAGGTTTTCTTGTGAAAAGTTATCAGATTTTGACAATCCTGTGTTCAGACTGAGACTGTCTCAGGCAATGACAAAAAAAATCCCCCAAAATGCCTCCTGGCGCTCTGCACAGCACTGGTGGGATGTGGGAGCTGGGGGGGTCCAGGCAGCGGGCACCTTGCAGGGACTGTGCAGGTTGACAGTATTTCACCTCCTCCTGTCACTCCTGTCTGCCAGCTCCTAGCACCAATGCCTGTGTGACCTTGCAGTGCCATCAGTCTCACAGGAGACCAACCAGGGGAAGTGTTAATAAAGCTACAAAAGTAGCATTAAGCAAAATTTCATGTTAAAACAGTAAGTCTCCTTACATGTTCTCTGCCAGTAGCCTCTTAAAAAAAAAAAAACCAAAAACAAAAAACAAAAGAAAAATCACTGTTTATAGTAGAAAGAAGGAAAGAGTTGCTAAAATTTATGCTAGGCTTCTATATAAAATATACAGATTTTTCATGCTGGCAAACACCAAGACTGGGTATATCAATAAAGCTGTTCAAAACTGAGTTACTGAAGACCAAAAATAAAGAAAGGTCCCTGACCATAGGGAGCCCTTCCTCCATGAGCTTGGGACTGTATAGCTGCCTGTTTGCTACAAATGCAGGTCCAGCTTTCAAGTACCTTTGCTCTTCAAAAAATTAAGTTATCTTTGAGATGGATGTTTTTTCCAAAGCTGAAGTAGTTCCTTTGCATTCACCCACTAGCTCAAAATACCCATGGGTTTTCTGGCCAAATTTTTTTGGATGATCTTTTCTCCAAACCCAGATTTCCTGGAGTAAGGGCACTGCTCATTCGCACAAGGTGACATAATTGGACCACAGTAAAGGTGGTCAAAGTGGCCTCTCATGCCTGTCATGGTTTAACCACAGCCAGCAACGAGGACCACGCAGCCACTTGCTCACTTACTCACCTCCCCTCTCCCCAGTAGGGAGGGAGAAGAGGGAGAAAAGGAAGGGAGAAAAGGTGGTGCCACCACCACCCTCTTCCCTTGACACCAAGGCTTAGGAGTACAGGGAGAAGCAACAAGTTTGCTCCCACATTTACAACAAGTAACCTGTAGTTATCCTGTAGGTCTTCGGATGCAGCCAGTAAGACTGTCTGTCATCTGGCCAACCTTTGGTTGGCCTTTGTTGCATTTTAGCCTTACTTGCTGTCATGTCTTCAATTATTTGTTCACTCAAAATTTGTTTTACCGACGGGGTTGTATACCGTTTGTGTACCGATGGGGTTGGATTAATGAGTGTGTAAACAGCTGGGATCATTCCCTCCCTCCTATTTCTCACGCTAGCTGGATTCCAGTGTTATGGTATCTATCTCTGATTTGATAGATCAGAAATCCTTGCTATCAGACTGGCAATTTCATGGGCCAGTTCTCTCAGCACTGAGGATGGAGATTATCTGGTCTTCCTAGCTGGAATATATTAAACTCTGAGTTTAGCTTCAATCTGTAGCGGGGTAATTTCCATTTCTGTGAACATTTCCATTAGTCATCCTGGCTCTGACCCTGAAGTCTAGATAATTATTCTTATTGAATTGCAGAGGCAAGCTAGTCTCTTATTTTTTGAGTCCTAAATAAATTGTTACTCCTTTTAACCTGAGCAGGAAGCTGACTGTCAGGATCTCACAGATAATTTCATTTAGGAGGGTAAAGTAAATCAACAGGCAAAATCAAGTTGCTGTGAAGCAGTTTTGTTTGCTTGCTTGCAGGGATGCGTGAAGTCCAGAATGAAAGGCTCTGATGGGTTCCCGTCTGCCTGGCCCAGGCCCAGATGGATGGTGCTGGAGCTGCCAAGCCCAGGCAGGACTTCCCACAGAGCCAGGGCCCACTGTCACTGAGGCCACCCCACCCCACCAGCAGCCAACTGCTATGCCTCCGGTCCCAAGCACTGAAGCTACCACACAACATATTGTTCATCTTTGAGAAAATTTGCTTATTAGCATCTTCTTTCAAGCCCCTTAACTGAAAAGTTAAGCTGCTGATTTCAACATGGGCTAAGCAATCCAATAACCTTAGTTTTTGTCTGATCCCTGCCTTGCTGCAAGAGTAGGCCACTTCTTGTCCCAATTATATGCAGCATTTTCACGTTGTTAAACATCTCTAGGAGGATGTAATGGCTACAGAGGTTTCTGCTATTTCTTTTTGGTTTTTTGCAAGGTCTAAACAGACCCAACCAGGGTTATTTCTCACATTAGCTGTAGACAGTCTGATCTCAAATGCGTGTTTTCTTTCTTTTCTTTTTCCCTTTCTTGGTCTCCACACACAGGAGCATTTATGAGACAGTTATGATGTGTCCTGTTAAGCCTGGAGTCTTTTCAAGCCCCTTTCCCTCCCTGCCTGGGGTATCATGGTGGCCTCTGGTGGGTTGAGCAGGATGGAGCACAGAGGGACAGCAGAGGTGGCAATGATGCCTTCCTTGGCCACCATGTGCCATTCCTCAACCTCTTCTCCCTGCCACAGCCAAGCCAACCTTACCAGCCTCTCACTTTTTGCTGAGCACTCTTCTTCATCATGCTGTGTCCCCGGTCCAGGGCCATGATGCAACCATACAAACATCAATATGCTGCATCAATATGATGGGAGAGGTGGCACACAGTAGGAGCAAGTGACACGGCAAGACACAACAGCCATGACCATAGAAAGTCAAAGCCCGCTTTTCCACATTATCTTGTTATAGTTTACTTTTGTTATCTTTCCATTAACCTAAACCAGATCTACTCATGTCCACTTGGTCCAAGGTCATCCTCTACAATGAGTTTTTCTGTAACAAGTTATAAGGCTAACAAAATAGGTCAAGGTAATGTCACCCTTGATTGGCTCGATGACAACTGAGCTGCTGCATCCAAGAATACCCAGGGTTGCTGATTATTGGTAGGACTATTTTCTAGTTACTAACTGTGAACATTAAGTCTTTGCAATGATGTAAATCCCAAGAGCATCTATTTCTGATGAAACTGCAAAGCTTTCTTCCACTTCTAAATCCAATACTAGGAGTGCATGGTATAGCACACTGAGCCCCTTTCACAATCGCTAGTTCTTTAATCAACTCTTGCAAAATCAGCAGATAATACCACACTCCTCTTATGACTTTGGTTTCTCTGTTTCCTTGACAGCTCACAGATTGGTCACTTGTTCTTTCTGTTTGTCTATCTGTCTGTCTATCTACCCATCTATTATCTTCTGTCTATCTGCCATGGTTGTTGCTGTTGCTCCACCGTTGTCTGTACAATATCCACATGTTCTTCCCTCCTATCACTTGCTAACCAGCTTCCTAATGAGTGTGCAAACATTGCTGTTGTGTCTTCCTGATGTTGTCCACATTCCTACCTGTGGCAGGCCCAGTCCTTTACCCTCTGAGTTTCTGGCTATGCAAATGCTTTTTTGAACAGTAGGATTTTCTCTCTGTCCTTCCTTTTCTCATTCCTTTCATAGAATCATAGAATCATAGAATGGTTCGGGTTGGAAGGGACCTTAAAGATCATCAAGTTCCAACCCCCCTGCCATGGGCAGGGACACCTCCAACTAGACCAGGTTGCTCAAAGCCCCATCCAGCCTGGCCTTGAACACCTCCAGGGAAGGGCATCCACAACTTCTCTGGGCAACCTGTTCCAGTGTCTCACCACCCTCACAATAAAGAATTTCTTCTTCTAATCTAAATCTCCCTTCTTTCAGTTTAAAACTGTTACCCGTCATCCTATTGCTCCACTCCCTGATAAAGAGTCCCTCCCCATCTCTCCTGTAGGTCCCCTTTAGGTCCTGAAAGGCCGCTATAAGGTCTCCCCAGAGCCTTCTCTTCTCCAGGCTGAACAATCCCAACTCTCTCAGCCTGCCTTCATAGACGAGGTGCTCCAGCCCTCTGATCATCTTTGTGGCCCTCCGTTGGACTCATTCCAACAGGTTCATGTCCTTCTTGTGCTGAGGTCTCCAAAGCTGGATGCAAAAAAAACACCACGCTGCCTGCATGGTTGCCCATCAAGGAGCAATAATGAACATCTGGGGTGAGATTGCCCCTCAAAAGCTGGTCACCTAAGTATGCATGTCTAAATGCAGGTGACTACAGATGAACCAGTTATCTACACCCCCACTGTGGTTAATGGAACCTGGAGAATGATTCAGATGACCAGATGTAGGTGTCCACTGGAAGGTGAGAGGAATAAATTTAGGAGTCTACCATCTGGAGCTGAATCCTGCCTTTGATGACTTGATCATCTCCAAGGGTTTTCCAAATGACTATGCCTGTAAACCCAGGTACTTTTTAAACAGGTGGAGGCTTTTCTGCAAGGTTAATCACAGACTCAGCCAAAACTAACAATTACCCACCCACACACACTTTCTCCATCCTTCCTCAGGCTGGAGCAGATACCACTGCCGAGCTCCACTCCCCATCCCATGGTTCTCATGCTAGAGCTGGAGGGAGACCAGCAACAGCTCCTCTTGTGTCCCACATGTTGTGCCACAACTGGGGCAGCTCAGCACAGCGGTTGTGTCAGTGGCTGGGAAATATTCACTGTTTTCTTTCTATTACTCTTGCTGTTCAGTATTTGGGGAGAGAGCATGTGTTGGGTTGGGGATGGCATCCGTGTAAACGTGTGGTCCTCTGTTAGCCAGGGCAGAATGGCTTAGTTCTGCAACTTTTGTCCAGCAAAGCCACAAAGGAGGTGCATTTTCCTTGCCATTACTGCCACATCTGATCTATGTTTCAAAACCAGTTTTCTGAACTCAGGAAGAAAAACATTTCCCTCCCTTGTGAGTGCAGGTAGGTTTTGCTTGTTGAGGCAAAGGGTTGCAGTGGCTTGTCTTTCTGCACTGCAGCACCAGCAAATATGTCTCACAGGAACATTTATCCCTGATACGGACATCCAGGCATCTATTTGCTCCAAGATATGAACACAGAGACTTTTATTTCCACAACTTAACCTGTTTAACCTTGTTTGTCTACTTACAAATCCCATTTCAGTGCTGTTCCTTTTATTTCAGTTGCTGTTGCACAGAAAGAAGCTCGTCAGGAGACAAGACTCTCTGCTTATGCCAGAGCTTACTGAAGAAAAATAGACTTGGGTTTTGTTTTCATATTTTGTATTGCAAAGGGGTCCAAACCAGTCACAGGGCTCCTCATTTCGGTCACTGAGACTGAAGATGATGCCTTCAGGGTGATGCTGGCTGGGAGCATGGGCCTTCCCATGGTGCGTGCAAATCATCCATTTCCCGACCACCTGGCAGCGATGCAGGGGCAGAACCAGGGAAGAACAGCAGTGGGAAGCAGGTCGGGTATCCCTGGGCATGTTCATCCATCTGGCAGGTTATCCTGAGGCCACGTGGGGACAAGGATGGTCAGGAGTGATCTGTGCACCGGCCAGCTCATGCTGCTGCACTGGGTGCCAACCAGGGCCACGTGTCACGCTTCCCGGTGGGAGACATACATCCCAAGGGGAAGTAGGTGACTGGCATTTTCATGTGTACGTTAAACAGCTCTGATTGCAAATTAACAATCTTTTAGCCTGCATTAGAGTATTGTCATTGAATAACTGCGCACAGACTGAAAATTGCCATTGATGGCAGGGCAATTCAAGGATGAAAATAAGTGCCCTTCGAAGCGGGATATGCACAGCTATGTCTTCTGCAAGATGATGGCTTTCCTGGGGTAGCCCGACCCAGGCAGATAACCACACTGAGCAAACATGAGTCAAAAGGCTTTCAGCAGATCCTGGGGAAAACAAAGAAATGCACGGGATTGTTTAACTGAGCACAGACACTTGGCAGCATGTTCCAAGCAGTAGCACGGCTGCTCCCAGAGCTGCACCGCACTGAGATGAGGTGCCTCAACAGCAGGAGCCACAATTTGCCCCTGGGTGATGGAGGCAGCTGCATAAGTCTTGTCTCTGTGCCATGAAACCACTCCAGTCACCTGAGCTTGTGCTCCTGGAGAGGTGCGACAGGTTGGGACCAAGAGCCGGTCCATGCCCCACATGGGCACCAAATATTTCAGGAAGACCCATGGCTCCATGCAGAGCACCTTAGGGAAAGGGGTTTGGGTGCAGTATGTCCCTCAGAGCACACATGGAGCTCATGGAAGGCAACAAAAGGAGCGGGGAGAGGGGGGCAGAAACAGGGGAGAAAGGAAACAGCTGTCTCACATATGAAAAGATTTGCCAAACTCCCATGGTTAGATTTAATAGCTGGGTGCTGCGAGCCCAGGAGAACAATGTAATTTATGTCATTACTGCTAAAAGGCTGGTTTGATGGCAAGAGCTTCATTTGAGTTGCCTAAAACGTTTAACAAAGGGGAAAGTGAAAACAAACATGAATGTTGTAATAAAAATGATGAGGATTTTGGGGAGACTGCCAGACACATTTTTGCAGTGGTACAAAGTTCTCTCCTGAAAAGTGGCTCATTTTGTCTATTTTAACTCCAAGATGCAAAGCTGGAGTTAGAGGTAGAAGGAAATAATTAGGTTTTGCTTTAACTACATAAGTTGCTGGAACAGTAGTTAAGTCACCCTGTTGTGCTTGAATAGCAGAAGTGATGGTGCGCTTTTTTCGTTCAGCATTAATTTCCTCTTCTTGAAAAATGACTTCTTAAGCATCTTTTTAAAGCATTTTGGGGATGGGAATGGAAGTAGACAGAATGGGTGCAAAGGGAGGAGGTCAGGATGTTTGAGCTAAACCCAGCTTTTCTACCAGTACATTGAATATGACACTCCCGTCCTCACAGGAGCAAAAGCAATGTATGCGGCTAACCCTGCTGTTTCGCCTGTTTCTGTACACAGTGCTATTTTTAATGCATCATCTCATCCAGCATTGAGTGGAACGTGGTGGGAACTCGCCTTTAACAAATGTGATCAGCAAAGCTGCTGCTTCACGATGGCACTGCCATGCTGCCTCCTCTTAATTCTGGCTCGTACGAGGCTGTATGGTGCTGGGTGCCACCGGTCCTCTTCCCACACCTTGGTAAATACCACCGTATGCTGTGAGAGGAAGCGCAGCGCAGAAGTGGCAAATTCGCAGGTCATCTTGGCGATGTGCTGAAGCTGGGTCAGGATGCCTTCCCTGACCGTGTGTGCATCTTCTGCCAGCAAAACACACTGAAGTACTCATGCTGCCTTGTAGTGAAAACCGAGGCAACATCAGCCTCTGATTTACCATTTGGGTTGAAGCACTTCTCTGGGGTGTTTTTGCCCTGAGCATCCAGTCAGCATTGGCTCCCATCCTAGCCAGTATCCTTCTGCAGCATCGCTTAGTGTGGTGGTGCTTAAGTTACTGATATCGCGAATTCACTGCAAAGCTCCTCATCCTGCAGAGGGCTGTGCCTGCCTGTATTCACCCACCATTTGAAATTGGTGGGAACAGGGTAGGTGCTGCCCAGAGACGTGCTCCCAGTTCCCACCATAAAGCCTTTCTCCCTTGCACAGCTACAGACAACCCCCTGGGGAGGACTTTTGAGATGATGGCCAGCCCACCTCCATCCAGCAAGGTTGATGTTTGCTCACAGTTAATAGCAGCCAACTGGGTAGAAATGTAACAGAACTGCTACCAGGCCATTCAGATTATCTGCCTCAGCGCTTTGAGGGACAGCTGGTAAAGCAAATAGTAACAATCCAGAGAAATTATCTTTATTTGCCTGTAAGCACAGCATTGTAATGTGAGGCTCAAATGAGCCTCTCTTTTTGGCACGCGAGGTCAGCGTTGCCTTTTGCATATGGCATGCATTACAATAAGTCCCAGCCAGGCACAGCGTCTCTTCACCAAGAAGCTGTGTTTAAAACTTGATGCATTTTGCTGCTCTTGTCAGAGATCGGCTTATAGAATGGGCTGGCAGTGAGCTTTCCAGTTTCATGTGTACAAATACTTGAATACTTTCAGATGAGTTTTAAGAATACATTATTTTGCTTTTTCTTGCTCTAAGACTTGTTGTTACACACAGGAGATGGTCACCAATTTTCTATCAGCTTTAACAGTACAAGATGTGGGATGTGCAGCACCCCAGAAAAACCTACCCGATTTTCATGATGCTGTACATCCCATTCCCTCTCCCTTCCCCCCTTATGCAGCTAATATTACATGGCAGTTTCTCATAGTGAAAAAATATGCCTTTTGTTGAACAAGTCAGACCCGTGGACTCTGAATACCTCTGTAATTTAAGGGTTTGCCATTGGTTTTTCTGTGCCTTTCTTTGCACTGGTGTGTGCTTTGCAGTCCCATTGTCTGACATTGCCACCAAGGGAAACACGGAGGCAGGAGGGAGGTGCTGCAGGCAGGACACGCAGGCAGCAATGTAGCTGCCAGGGCAGAAGCATCTTGGGCCATTCAGGATGGACCATTACACAAGACCTCCATAGTGTGGGGCATTTGTGTCAGGGGTGCCTGGGAAACCTCTGCCTTCTGGTTTGGTTGCTGGTGGTGGGCCCCCATCCGAGCATCGCCAAGGGTGCAGCCCGACTGCAAAGGCTGTGTGAGGACAAGCATGGTGCACGCAGCCAACACTGCACCAACATGCTCGCAAGAAACTTCTCTTTTAGTCAGCGGACCTGCAGTCTGTCCTCTGGCTGGCTTCACAGTGGAGCTTTCCAACAAGGAGATGGCTTTGGTGCTGGAGCCAGCTCGGAGATCTGACTCAGATGTGCAGGTTGCCAGATACCCACCAGCTGGCAGAGTATTTTGATCATTAATAATCACAGGATTAAATGCAAAGCAGAAACCGTGTTTCCAGAATGAGTTAGGGCTCTCAGCCTTACTGCCTCTGAAAATAGGTTGCTCTTCCTTAAAGGATCCAGCATGTTTTAGTGCTTCTGGAAGGACTTTCACTCTTCTTCAGGTTTTGCTCGTCACGCTTGCACCATACCTGCCCTGTTGCTCTCAATGGGAGAGGAGGTCACCGGGAAGGGTCAGATGTTATTCCTGGCATCAGCATACAAAGTACATTTGACTGACTCCACTGGACCATCCCACCCAAGGGATAACATTTGATGTCCTTTGTCTTTTCCCCTTTTTCCAGCAGTGGCTAAGGAAATTTCAAGACATTGGCTTGGGCAGCTGTGGAGTATTATGGGTAATGGTGTGCTTTATTCCTCCCCATCACTATCCATTTAAGTATTGTATCCATTGCAGCATTATCAGTTTGTTGCCTGTGATTATCACGTGCAATGAACTTCACTGCCTTGTATTTATGCTACCTTCAGATGTTTTCCCTTTTGGGGTTGCTATGAGAAGGTGCATGGACTCTGCTGGATCTACATTCACTGTATGACTCACCGACTGCCACATCTTCACCTCTTCGTCTCATTGTATTAGTCTCTTCTTTAACTCAAACAATTCTCATTTTTTCACTGCTGACTGAAGAAGTTTTGTGTATCGCTAATCCTTCTCGTTCTTGTCTCTGGCTCACTTCGCTGTTTCTGATGTATACTGTGAAATGGCATGCTAATAACACTGTAGAGTATTTCAATATTTTTATAAAGATGCTCAGTAGTTTGTAAATTTTCATATTTGCTGGTTTTTTTGAGGCCAGGTAATTGAACACAATAAAGTGCAATGATGCCTGGATCAGCGTGATTTGAATTAGTCTAGGACAAATGGTCCGTATATGATGAAAACTTTCAAGCCATCCCTTTCCACGTGCATCTCCAAAAGGATTTCCACCCACTGTTGTGCTATGTATCTAGTTTTCCCAGTTAGCACTGAAGCCCCCCAGTCTTCCCCAGTATTTATGAAGCTAAGTGTATTTTTTGCTACCAGTCCCGTTCTGCCCTCACACTGCTGTTCCAGGTCATTAACAGCTCTATTAATCACTGTTGCCAGTTTGGAAGGAGAGCATACCCAATTCCTCACCTCTCGCTGCATTAAAATGAATTGTGGACGCCCCATCCCTGGAAGTGTTCAAGGCCAGGCTGGATGGGGCTTTGAGCAACCTGCTCTAGTGGGAGGTGTCCCTGCCCGTGGCAGGGGGGTTGGAACTCCATGACCTTTAAGGTCCTTTCCAACCCAAATCATTCTATGATTCTGTGATTTTCCCCTCCTCCTTTGTCTCCTGCTTATTTCAGTTGATAATCAGAAACATCTTTTGCCCACTCTTGCCATTTCAGTGTCTTGAGTGGGCATGGTGGCTTTGACGGTGCCAGAGAGCTCTTCTGCCGGGTGGTCAGCAGAAGCTGACCGAGTCCCAGAGTTGTTAGCACTGAAGGGGGCTCCGGCAGGGCACAGTGCAGAACAGAGTGGGGACTAGTGAGAAGATAAACTCCTTAGCAGATTTCTGCAGCATAAGTAGGATGGAATTTCATTGTGGCACTTGAATGTGTTCCCCATTCAGCACTAGCAGTACTATCTCCTGTATTTACAACCGGGCAATAATCTGAGAGCCAGCCCTGAAAACTTGGCAACCACTTGGTGTGTGCTCATGAATGTCCAGGGTGGCTCCAGGTGGGACATGCTCAATATTTCCCATCTCACAGCCCTGGACGAGGTTTGCAGAGAGGAGGGCAGCCTGCAAAGGTGTATGGCACACTTGCTACCCAGAAAGACAACCAGCAGGGGGGTTCACAAAACAGTGAATTTCAAAAGCCTGCCGAACAGGCACTGGAAGTGAATTTCAAATTCATGTCAAGCACCGGCAGAAGGAAGTTGCTTCTAAAAGCCATGCTCAATCAGGGAAGAGATATACCCCGCAACCTTGCATCCCATCAACACCGACTTAGTGCCGTGAATCTCAATTAGCACCGGCAACGCTCACAGGAAACATTAAACGAGCATCTCCCGGGTTGGAACGACTTGTTCAAAAGCTGTTGGGTGGGGAAAGGAGAGGGCATGTTGTCACTAAACTTATCACCCATTGAAACAGAAGAGAGTGACAGAGTCTGTGAGGGCTTCCATGTAAGCTGCTTATAGCCTGAAAATATGAGGAGAAATGGAATGTGATGAAATTCAAAGCCCAGCTCCTGTCACCCACTTAAGGATGCCCCTTCTGACTCTGTTTGAAGGAGGTCAAACAGGGAGGCCATGCTTTGCTGCTTCCTGTTTCTAATAATTATTGCCTGTGGGATAGGTGATGAGTGCAGTCTTTTCCTGCAGCTTCAGAGGAGCTTGTACCCACCTTCATTTAACAAGTTACAAACAAAACTATACTTGGCAGATGAAGCTTTCATCACAAGGCGGCCCACAGAAGAGCCGAGTGCTGGTGCAGATGGAGGAGCAGAGTCCTGGCCACCAGCCTTTTTCCACCAGCAGAGAAGGTACCCCACAGTTATGGCCCATGGCTGGGCCTGGTGCCCATGGAAGTGGCCAAAGGCCTCCATAACCCCGCTGGCTCTGCCATAGTGCTCATCCACACTGGCCAGCCAGGACCCTGTATCCCCTCTGGTGTTCCCTCCCCTTTATCTCTTTATCTTCTCCCCTCAGGCCAGGGCCAAACCTTTCCTCAGGAGGGTCAGCCATGTCTCTCAAGCCCTGGCTTGACAACGTCCAAACTCTTTCATGGCCTCATCTGGCAAGACAGTTCTGTGTGTGCCTTCCTCCTCCTCCTCCAATTCAAAGGTGTGTGGGGTCTGAAACAAGATTAAATTTCTTTTTTTTTTTCCCCCTTGGAGGCCATTTCAGACAAATGGATTTTACTAGAAGATGTCAGCTGGCTTCAGCCTGAAAACATTTTTTTGGAAAAAATATTTTTAACAGCTCTAAGAAAGTGTTTCCCTATAGGTATGTGCCAATGGAAACTGCCTGCTCGAATCACCTCAAAAGGACCCTTCAGAGCAGCTCTCAGACACAGGCAATTTTGATGGTGAGAACTGGTATTTCAGCTATCGCTTTTGCTTTCCTGTTTAGGAAAGAAAGAGCATTTAGAGGTGGGTGGTTTTTTGGTGGATTTCTTTGGATTGCCATCATTTCTGTGGGGGAAGTTCACACACTGACTTCTCTCCTGTAGCCGTTTTCTTACTGCTCCCTCTCCGGCTGCAAATTTCCTCTATCAGTAAAGGCAGTTACTACTATTACAAACTTTTTTCCACGTTTCTCCTGGGTTTTGCATGACAACTGAAGTCTGTCTGTGGAAACATTCTTTTCTCAGTCCATTCAGGCTACCCAGTGCACTCATAAGCCGGAGTGCACCATGCTTGTCATCTAAATAATTGGCTGTAGGAAGATCTGCTGCCCCGGGTGAGGGCTGAGGAGTCCCCAAAGGGGCTCGCTATTCATCACCATGCTGCCAAACAGACCGGCGAGCTTGCTTTGACATATGTAGTCTCAGAGATCAGGTTCACAAGGCTTTGCTCCTTTTTTTTTTTTCCCTTCTCCCCCACCAGTTAAGGATGAGGAAAAGCATTCAGTGTCTAGAACCAAGAAGCGTGCAAGGGACAAGTTCCCTCCTTCCTTCCTTCTTTCCCATCCACCAAACCAGAACGTGAAGACTCTCCCTTCCCAAAAAGCATCTTATATTCCCTCTGACCACTACAGTTGTGTGCAGTTACATGCAAATGCACCCTTCACGGTTTATAGCAGCTCTTTATAAATAATTCTAGCCAATTTACTAAGCCTGACCTCCTGTCTCCCTGATATTGCAAAGGCCAGCTCTATTCAGGCTGTCCCCTTCCAGGAGATTCCCCGTTTTAGTGCTTGAAATGCTTTTTGTCTCTTTTGCCACATAGAGCACTAAAAGGACTGGAGTCGAGTTTATATTTACCCAGACTACTTTTATAAGTACAAGACTTACAGCACTGCTTTTTACTTCATTGGGATTTTTCAAACAAGGGAAGAAGAAAGATTGAAGCTCTAAGCTTTTATATCAAGCAAAAATAAAACAAACTTCCTTTCCTCCCGTTGCCTTACACTCTGTATGGGTTCATGCACTTAGAAGCAGGGTGGTTCCAAACTCAATGGTTTTTCAAGTTCCTTTAGTTTCAGAGTTTAATTTTTTATTGTCATTCATTGTTACTACAGGAGGGAATTTCACTCAGAGTCATGAGCCTGGGGATCTGTTTTGCCATGGAGCGCTCCTTTGGGTGAATAACTGTCTCTACGACTTCCTTTCCATAAGCGTGAAATGAGAATGTAATGCATCCATTTTTCTCAAGAGTTTAAAGATCATTGCCTGAGAACACGATACAAATATAGACTACAAGCTCAACAAAGAGAAGCTAAAAGAATCATGTCTTTTTAAACAAATTTCACCACAAGAGATTGTTAGCCTATTAAAAGAGGGTGATGATAAAGGTTAGACATTGCCTGGATAAAATACCAGTAAAGGGTCTGTTTAGTATCAGCAAAAGAAAGGATTTCTTATTTCCAGACTTGAACATGACACATGTGCAAAGGTGTCTCTCTGCTGCAACAGAAAAAAAGCTGGGAAGGACAAGTCATTTGAGATTCCTTGCTCCTGAGGTCCCAAGTTTAACTAACCTTTGAGGTACTTGACTGCTGAAAGAGCAAGTGCTCCCCTTTTCCAGTGTCTTTTTGCAATGATTGTGCAGAAGAAAGAAGTCAGAAAAATCAGTCTTAGCTGGAAACTAACTTTGCTTTAACTGAGGATCAACTATTACCTCCTTAGAAATGTTCAACAGATATTACCAGGGTATTTTAATTTTTACAGACTTTTAAGATAGGCCTTCAAAAGCCTGCTTTTACCATCAGGAACTGAGTGGTCCTGGCACAACATTTTAAATGCTGGTGTACTGCAATCAGTAGATGAGGAGCCTTGCCAAGTTTCACTAGAGTTTAATTTGGCTTTTCTGTAGGAGCCTCAGAAACCCTCTGGTCTCCATGACTGTACAGGAAAAACTCCTGCCCTGCTTTCTCAGCTCATAATAGCCAATATTGAGTGTTTTGCCAGTGACGGCAGTAAGTTGTGCCTATTGAAAGATGGGCAGGTAAGAAGTACCCCATCCTTTGAAGAACCTCAGATGTGCTGGTAGAAGAACATTTAGAGAGAGGGAAAACATCCCTCTGTGCTATCCTGATGCAGGGTGTCTTATCACCTCTTGTGCCTTCAGTGACTTGCAGGTGGCCAAGTCCTCTTTGCACGCCCTGAACATCTCCGAGTAGAGAACTGACTTCTGCGTCTCGCTTGATGTGTCTCTCTGGAGAGGGTCCCCTGGGACTATGACATACCAATTCCAGCACCAGGACACTTCAGCTCTGGCTTGGGCGCAGGGCAGGCATGCCAAGGGCCGTGTGAGGTGCCACCCTGTGACGTGGCGTGGTCTGCAGCTTGACCACAGGTAGCAGCACACGGGTTTTGTTAAGGCTGTTGTCAGGGTGGCACTGTGTTGTGCGGGAGGCACATCCTGGAGAAAGCCAGCTAGAAATGCACCTGCAGTGCAGCATTGTGGGCATTTCATAGTGCTAGAAACCAACACAAGCAGGACATCGCGCTCTCTGGGGCGTCAAGACGCTTTGCTCTTTGTGCAACTCGGTGAAATTAATGCATCCAAACATCCTCACAAATCGGACAGCATGGATGCTGAATTACCCCACCGGTACACCTTTGGCAGCATGTTTATCTCAGCCAGCACACAGTTGCTTCATCAATCAGGCAATGGCCGGAGCTTTCATAGAGTTTGTTCGCACAAAGCCAGGGGAATGGGAGGTCTGCTCCAAGGGGATTAGAGGGGATCTCTGCTTAATTAGTCTAAGAGGCCTGATCTCAAAGATTGTTTCTTACACAGAGCAAAAAGAGCTACTGGGTGATCTTTGGGTCAGTCAATTACTGCACATATTGGGCACTGTGACAGAAAACAGCACAGACTTTTGATCCAGAAGAAATCTGGTAGCAGAGAGATATTGGGACTGTACCGACTCGCAGCTGGTCGGGAGTTGATACAGACCATACCCCTCTCACAAGGTGGCAGAGCAGTGACATCTGAAATCACGGCACCCTGATTAGCCCAGATTATCTGGAAACATCGTCTGTGGTGGCTTCTCAAGGCAGAGCAAGTATTCAGCATGCTCTGGTTGTGCAGTTCCTGACCAACACCTTGAAGACGCAGATGGTACCTCACCCTTTCTCTGTGATGGACAGCGCCCGAAGGTTATTTTTTTTAAGAAAAACGCAGGTTTAGGAGCAACTACATGATCAGTTAAAGTAGCTGTGTTTCTAAACATACTACATCCCAGCTGTGGTCTGCAGGGAAGCTTTGCTAAAGAAGGTGAATCTCGCAGCTGCTGCAATGCTAATCCAGCACCATTGCTGGGGCATGCTGCTCTTCACCCAGTACACGTACAATGTGGCAGGCACTGCTCATTTTTTTCTGAACTTTTCTTATCACAACTATCACCAAGCCCAGAGTGATCACCTGCTTCCATCATCTTTTTTTTATACTTGATCAGAGTTCTTTACGAATTATTTTGATATTGCCATCCAAGCTCAATCAGCAGTAAGAAGCCTTCTCTCCCCACCCACACACACCCCCACCCAAGTCTTCCCTTTTCCCTCCTTTTTATTTGCATTTATAGGTTTCTGGACACATAAAGGTGACAAATAGCAGCCGAGAGGTTTTTTGTTGGAGTTACAAAGATGAGGAAACCTGAATTAGGCTTGCACTGCTTTCTATCTTGTTTCCTTTGTTTTTACTGTTTGGTATTTTTTGTTCGCTTGGTTTTTTAGACAAACATGCCAAAATTGGGAACAAATGAAAAATTTTAATGAGGAGGCAGCACTACAAAGTTTTTAAAAGTGTGGTCTTCATAATTTCTTGGAAAATTTTGCCATTTATAAACAAGCAAACGAGGTTTATAGTTTTCGTGATACAGAGGCTCTGTACATTTCTGAGCCGGAGTGTCTCCTGAGAGCAAGGGATAAGCAGCTTCTGCCATGAACTATTGATTCAAGACCACAGAGTGGCTGCTACGTGCAAATCCAAGCCAAGATTTAAAAAAAAAAAAAAAGGGAAAATAAAGGGGGAAGAGTCTCTCTTGTCCGATGTGAAACAAGTTGTTTTCCACGTAGAAAAAAAGCTGAACATGAGAACAGGATGCTCACCCAATGGCAAAGGTGGCTTGCCTAAGGTGAAGAGCCATGTACCTCTTGAGCAGTAAATCTTCCCTGTCACTCTCCTTCCTCCACACTGACAAACATGAAACTTTTACAAATGTATGTTTCCAGACAAACCAAAGAGCTCTGAAACTGGGGCTACCTTCTCCTGATGCGGAGAAAGCAATGTGTATTACTCTTCAGATTTCTTGTAACTGTGAAAAGTGACACAAAAATGAGCATTTTGCGTTAGAACTGAAGCAGAGATGAGAACCCCCTCTCCATTGTCATCTCATATAGCTTGTCTCCAGGTGGATGTTGTCTTCCTGGATTAAGGATGGCCACCTGATAGGTTAACTCTCACTTCAAATGCAGAGTTTCAGGGTTATCCAAGTAAATATCATGCACGTCACACATAGCTTTCCCAGGTTGAAAAGCAGAACCAGTAGACAACAAGCTGTAAATGCACACCCACACTGCCTGTTTGAATAACCATGTTCCCAGAAATAACCACCAATACCACCTTCACCAAGAAAGCGTGCTTGTGTTTACCTAATAGAGAGGTGCCAACTCTTACAAAGACTTCTGGAAAGCCTTGAATCTTCACAGCCATATCTTTCCCTGAAAATTAGGCAGAACTAATCAGAATTTTTGGTTATCTCCCTCTGTCTTAATATACAAAGCTAAATATGAAATCAATACTGCATCTTTACAACAGAGCCACACAGGAAAAACGTAAAATCTAGCTAAAATATAGCTAGAGAAATCCACAGGTCTGGATCCACACGCTGTTACAGCAGCACTGGATACAACTCTTGAGGCTGCACAGAGAGTTTGAGAAGTTTTTTAATTCATATTGCATTGAGAGTCCTCATTCATTTACTTTCTATCAATAGGACACTTACACGTCATCCGTTCTGCTTTGCAGAATCCCATCTTCTTTGGATTAATCAATTACTTGTGTTCCTGTAATTAAACTCTTACACAGCAAATACTGTAAAGGTTAAGTTATTATTGCCTTACTTAAAGAGAGACAGACTTCAAAGTAAAATTACGCTAACGCTTTGGGAAAGCTTTTCTTGTGTCACTGTGTCAGTCACGAGCCGTCAGGCAGGTTATGGTGCTCATTCAGGCCAGTTCTCCACCACTGCTGTTAATGAAGTCCGCCTCCGAATCGGCTCCTAGAGGACTTCGCTGTCGGCAAAGCCGATTTCTATTTCTTGAACAAGATACATTGAGATCTACAGTTGGAAATCCTCCCTGCTGAACAGTCTCATCCTACTCTTTTCCACTCTGTTTCTCAGCTCCTATCCAGTGTGTACAAGTATATATTTATGTATTTTATATATATATATGCACAAGGACTGTGCCTTGCACCCAGCAGTTACTATCTCTGAACTACAACCGGCCGAAACCATATCCAGTGGCAGCTGAAGAGTTTGGATGCAGACTTCTATCCCTCTTTATGCTGGGTAAGCCATATTTTTCCAGAGGCTTGTAACTTGGCCAAGTTTAGACTCATGTCCCGAGATAGTGGTTTTTTAGGGCAATTTCCCAGTGGTTCAAACCAGAAAGGTGCCAGGTCTTAACCGAATGTTTTCAAGACTTTAGCACATGCAGAATGATGCATCTTCCTCTGTTTTATCCTTAGAAACAGCTGAATCATTAAAAAAAAAAAAAGAAAAAAAAGAGAACAACCAAGCAGCCCCAAATCTGGGACAGATAGATCACCCTGAGAAAACTGGAGCTCTACTAGGTAGTTTGGAAAGCAATAAAAAAACCCACATATCACCTTGTTTAATACTGGTAAGTGCCAGGCAACCTTTATTCAGTTCTACTATCTATTCCACCTGCAAAAAGAAGACTATGTAATAATCAAAAGATCTGTAGCCTAGAGTATATTCTTAGCATGTTCTGTTTTTCTAAACTGTGTCGCATACCTGGAAAGCTAAGGTGCCATGTCTCAAGTATTTGGGAATGACTTTTAATAACCAAAAGACGTTATCCCCAAACTCTGCCAGGATTCTAAAAGAAGAATTCAGAAGCTTTCCCTTCAGCATCTCAAAAAGCAGCATTATAATTCTTTCAATTAAAAGAAATTTCTTGTAGAAGTCTACTCTTAAGAGCCAATTATCCAATTTACGCACTAACTTTATCTAATAAGTGGGTTTGTGTAGGAATACTCTTAACCTTGGTCTGTGTGTTTCTCCCATTCAACGTAACACTCTATCAGTCTACCTATGTATTTTTCCTGAACAATGTTTCAGCTTTACATTTTCACCTTTTTACCCAGATCTGACCCCATTCCCCTACAACTCCTGCCGTTTAACCACCTCACTTTTCCATTCTTCAGGGAGATTCCTATGTGGCCGTCTGACCTTGCAGACACTCCTGAGAAGAACTGGCAGGCAGGCAGGCATGTTATCAAGTTGCCTACATATGCGGTCACTGCACCGTGAAAAGTTTGAAATAAATTCTCAGTGCTCCCCAAACTGTTTTGTATTCCAGTCAAACCAACACGCGTGTGCTTGACAGTACAGAGAAAAACAGTTCCAGCAGAGTGGGATGAAGATTTGCTGTTAGCGATTCCACTATCGCACGGTGCCCGGTTCACAGCAACGTGGCTTTTCCTTCCACCCACTTCGAATCCAGCCTGTAAATGCAACCCACCATGTCTCGCTGTTGGTGTGGGCTCTGCCTCAGAGACAGAGCTGGGGCAACACTGGTTCCCGCTTCTGAGCTGGGATGGTTTTGCTAAGCAAATAAACAGAAAACCTAGCAAAGCTTGCAGAGGTACAGCTCAGTATACAGTTAGGTAGCCCAGCTATTGAGATAGTGCTTTTATGGTCATTTTTCCAGCAAAAGTGCTATTTGAAAATATTAAAAGACCCCATGGTGAGTGTAATTATAGGCACCAATAGGCAAAAAAAAAAAACCAAGCCAACATTTTAAATGTTACACTAACTTGACACTTTTTATCTCCCATGGGAAAAGGTAAGAAAAACATGTTGTTTTGACCATCAGACAACCAAAGCCCAAGTAAGTAACAACTGGACTCAAAATCCAGATGTATTCACCCAGGCAGTACCTGACCTCCCTATGAAGAAAGATGAGAAACCTGCAACTCAAAATGTCTGCAAATTCTGTGACTGCAATTAGCGCAGAAAACCAGAAAAAGTCTTTCTACATGTTTCGTGACAAAACAGGAATTGTATAAGATGACCAACTCAAATGCTAGTCTGTCCAAACAGAGCCCGCAGAAACTGGAAATTTATGTTAAAAGAGAATGATCAAGTTGGAGCCTGCAAAAGGAAGACATGACTACGTACCGAATACAGTCGTGTGAGCCAGACAGAGCAATAAAAACAGTTCTCAGCAATTTCAGAACAATTCTTCCTGCTCTCAGAAGAAAGGATGCTGTTTCGATGGAGAAGAAAGCACAAGGCAGCAGGTAAAAAGCAAGGGAGAGAATGCTACTGAAGGTAATTTGAGATAGAAGATGTAGTCCAGTGACTCCCTGGTCAAGCAACAAGAGAAGTGACCAAAGATTGGGGATCCAGTAAGAGCGGTACCCATAGAGGATGGATAATAAGACATTTGTTTCCAATCAAAATATTTTATGATGCTTTCTCAGAGAGTTAACAAGTTTCCTGCAGTAGCTATAAAAAAAAAAAAAAAAAAAAAAAAGAATTAAATATTCAAAGTTTTCTAGTCATTCGGTTATTCAAAAAGAGCACATCACACATTGCCTTTTTTTTTTTTTTTTTTTTTTTTTTAACTGTTCAGAATAGCCCGTTGAATTCCTGTTGTCCCTGTATAGGTATCTTCTCGGGATGTTACTAAGTAAATGGGACTGCAAGAACCCATCAGCAAAAGTTCCCCTGGAACTGGTTTACAGAATGAATGGGCAAATCAAAAACATAATATGTGTCAGCCTGCTATATTACCCATAGAATCAGGAGCTTTTAAGATGTGCCAGCCTCAGGCTTCTTGTTCTTCCTGGCATTCATGACACAAAAACAAGAGATCACCAAGCACACATCATTACTGAAAACAGGGTATTTTAGCCGTACTGGCATGAGTGAAGTGTAACTGCTGATCAGTGTCAATTGGCTAGAATAATCCTGTTAGCATTAGCTCAACTGTTCATTTATAAATCTCTGCCACACTAATTGTATTTGAAGTTCTTTCTAACACTAACTCCTTTTGTATAGTGCTGAAAGCCTCCAAAACATTCAATTGAACAGCTGATATAACAAACAATGCTTTTATAACCTTTTGCAACCCCAATGTTACAAAAGTCATTCTGCATATTAACTATATCGTATATTGACCAAGTTTGTACATCATTTTATATTATAGTAAGTATAGAGAGAGAGTAACCATACTATTTGATAAGATATGGCTCTTGCTGAGTTTTACTGATTGTTGTCAATGTATATCCCTCTAAAAAAAGAAGTAAACAAAAAACCCCTTTGCTATGGTTCTTTATCAAACTCATGCCTTAAACCACAACATGTATCTATCCAGAAAAATTAAAGTATATTTGTGTTTTACTTATTGCTATTTAATTTGTACCAGAAGAGCAGTTTGGCAAGAAATACTTAGCTGATTTGCAAATAGTTGACAGTGTTGTTTGGAATGACTGGGCAGCCCTTGTCAGCTTTGGATGAACTTGTTGATCAAATCAAAATAGACAATTCAGGAAATGCACGGGAGGTTTCATTAAATAAATTTATTTGTTAAAATAATTTAACTCCAAATACAACTGCTGAGTTTGCATTGAGTTCTATGTACAATTCTTGTTTTATTTGAAACATCAAGGTTTAAACAACTGACATTGTTACAAAACAAACTGTTGCCCCATTTTAAGTTGCCAGTTGTATTAGAGCTCAACAATTAACTGTGAAATACATTAATTCACCCCCTAGGAAACTCCAAATCAACAGTGTTAAGCCTGATTCTAGAACCCACTTCAGTCTTTCTTCAAACCCTGATCAAGAATTAACAGATGCACAACAATGCAGATAAAAGCCTCCTGCAGTTGTCAAACATTTGCTTTTGTTGCGGAGTTTCACAATTAAAGCCTAACCAGTGCTTTGACGGCACACTGGTAAAAAAAAAAAAAATCAAAATAAAAAACAAACATGCACAAAACCCCCCAACCAAATGGCTGACATCTTTAGGCAACATTCTATACAGGAAAGCAAATACCAGTAGTTTTCCCACAGAAAAGTAATGGCAACTGTAGCACTGGGGTGAGGGAGAGGCTAGAACCAGAACAGAAAATGTCACCAAAATCTTTTTGATGCTCTGAAGGGGCGGGCGGAGGGACAGACACAACAGAAAAAAACAAACCAAAACAAAAACCAATGCAAATTATGTTTAATACTCTTGATCTGATTCTGGTTTGTTTGCTTTGACTAGTTTTTGTGTGTGTATTTTTAAGGGAAAGAGGAAACAGTTGCTCTCACTATCATAGCTTAAAAGAATAAAAGTTGCAACATTTAAAAAAAAAAAACAAAACCAAAACCAACAAAACTGGAGAAATGCTGTCTTTGTAGAAAAGTACAAAGCTCTACAAGAACAGCCAAAGGAATAGCGGGTCTTTGGAACAAATAATAATATTTTAAGGCATGTTATAAGAAACTTTCAAATACTATAATTGGTAATCCTACCAGGGTTCAAATGAAACAGTGACCCAAGACCAATGACTCCCACAGGGTGGCCACGCAGCTGCCATGTGGCTCACACACCTCCCTTTCTGCTACCCCTATAATTTGAAAAAATCTCTGTCGAGTGCAACTGTCATTGATTCAAGCTCCACTATCTTCACATTAGTGGAAATATAAATAGTGCATAACTACTTCCTCAGAACTATACAATGAAAAACAACACTTATGCTTCTCCCCCCCGCCACATTGTGTGGTAGTTTACATACAGCCTATGTTTTTGAAAATATAAGAGTGTAATGAAGAAACAAGACTGGGAGATATTTTCATTAATATTTTCTGTTAAAAATTTACTGTGCAATTTTCCCCATATTAAAAGCCCATCTGTTTTGTATTATGAACTTCATGTTAGGCTGTTCATATTGTACTTCATGCCATTTTCTTGGCTGATGAACAATCTGTGAGGCAAGATTTTAACATCTCTGTAAATAACATTGCATAACGTGCTTCCAACTCAGTTTCAAATTTGGGGTTGGGATTTTTTTTTTTTTTTTTTAAGTGGTTATGCAGTGGATCTCACACTGACAATCTGTTTTACAAATAGTTTGTACTGCTCATTAAACCATTTCCCAATCTAGATATTTTAGACATTGAAATATCAGTAATTCAACGCCTTACGTCTTGCTTAAGCATGGTGGCTGACACAATGGGCAGGCAGGGGCTAAGTGAACATTCATACCTTCTAGTTTAGGCATCTAAGTTGTGTGACTCGGAGGACCAAAGTTAAAAGCCTAAGTTTGCTATATAGTCAATGGAAAGAGGTAGGTGCCTCTAGGTGGGCAATTCAGAGCACCCAAAATGGGCATTCAGATGCCAGAAATAAATGGTGTGCCTATCTCCCTAAGAGAACAAAGTACAGTAATGAAAGCTCTGCAAGGTAGATGGGAAATGGGCTACATTTACGTCTAGTAAGGCTTAATGTTTTGTGACATCTAATGCCCTTCGATATATTGGTTGTGGAAAGGTCTCGAAAGGTTAAGGGCAGAGATGGCCAGTTCTCTTCCATTAGTATGATTTCCTTTAGTTATCATCCGTGGAACTATAATTCAAAATGTTAAGGATATTTATGTATGGAAATCTGCAAAGCATGTTGTACTCAAGTTTCCTTTGTAGCAGATGAGAGCATTTTTAGGAAGTTCTGCAGATGGAGGCAAAACTCTCGAACCTAACTCCGATTACAGCATTTCTAAGGGCCATATACACACACACATACACGCTCACCACACACACACACACCCCCCAGCACCCATGTTTTCACTCATTTAAACACAAGGAACTACACTGTTACTGCACAAGATTGAAAAACTAATAAACGCATGGTGTTATTTAGACCACAGGCTCAGTGACTCTGTATTTTTATGGCCAATTTTACCTATAAAAGATCCAGCTCAAGACAATCTCTCCAGCATTTAAAATCTAAACATTGTGATTGAAAACTTTTCTATACTTTGATTGTAAGACTTCGGAATAGGTATTTCTGTGCCATTAGTCATGCAAATGATAAATACTTCACTGCTATGAAACTAGCAAGTCAGAGCTCGAGCATCCTTTCAAAATAAAATATTTGCTCCCACCATTTAACACTCCAATAATTGGGGCAACCTTTGACTAGTGTGTCAGGCCACGAAAGAGCCATTTCCACACTCACCTAAGGAATTACAACCGTAAATATTTCACCTCTGAACCAAATGATTTCACATGATTATTCAATTTAAGTTTTCAACATTAAAGCTATCAAATCGCAAACTTGATTTTCAAAGGTTAGTTAGGGATCACACCAGAGAACGTAGCCCTTAAAGGCAAGAGAAACCGTTGTCTTTAACAAACTTAAAAATGCAGGATGTTCATACTGTCCCACGAGGTTTCTGCAGAAGGGAACATATGGATGCAACATGGCTTAATTTTCCTTACAAGATGGTACTAGTTAATCTATTAAAGTGTTCCTTGTTAGTAAGGCTCAGCAAATTTTTTTCATCACAGTTGCTTCCTCCTGGATCAGTAAAGTGATAAATAAAGATGCTTTCTGCTTTGTAAACAGAGGGTTTGTTTGGCTTTTTGCAGACCAAAACCTGAAGTGATCCTCCATTTTTGAGCAGCAAAATGAAAGATTTAAAACATTCCAATGCCAGACTGTTTCTTCACCCGTCATTTGTTTTCAGATCTTGCCTCTCAACTTCACACACTGATTCAATGTTTTCTATTTCAAGATGTGGGATAAAGTGTAGAAATAATAGCATCAATTTTGAAAAAAATCCAAACTATATAGGTCTCTGGTAGCCTCTTCCTCTAACACTGTCAGAAGTTCTGGTGAAATCAACATATTTGACTGAACAAACTTGGCCACAAGTGATAGCGCACGTCCTGAAGCAATTAGACACCGAAAGACTTGGATCTCTTTTCACGCTGACGCTAGTTGTGAATGGTCTTCAGAGATATTCTCTTCACCGCTTTTGTTTCCCACTTCCAAACGTTTTCCAGCTTCTTCGGAAATTGTTGCTGTTGTTGCTGTCTGACATGACAACACACGCACGCTTGACTGGAACAACCCTGTAGATCAACTGGCGATGCCATAAAATTGCAGGTGCTCAAAGGGAAAAAACGGGTGAGATGTGGTCATTTAACCCAATTATATTCAGAGTCAGTGATTGACTTTCAATGCTCAGCTCTGAGTTAATGTTGCTACTTCACTACAGATGTATTTCAAGTGACCCACAAACCAGGAAGTGAAGTAGACAGTTTTACCACCTTACAAAATTTCTGCAAATTAAGTCCAGGTTAGGTCATTTTTAATGCTATTGTATATTACATGCAGAACAGCATGGATCATCTTTGTCTGGCTGTGCTGCATAGTTCATTTGTCTAACAATTTCCGCAAAGAGCTCATCCACCATTGTTTTACTTTTAGCAGAGGTCTCCATAAAGGGGCAGCCCCATTCTTCAGCTAAGGCTCTGCCTTCACTCGATGATACTTCTCTTTCACTTTCCAGGTCCACTTTATTACCAACCAGAATTACTGGCACCTTCTCATACCTACAGTTTTAAAAACAAAACAAAAACAACAGCAATAATTATATTTAAAAAATGGCAACATTCCAAATGTAAACATCTATTTGCAAACAGCATAGACCCAACAGGAAAGAGACATCTGGATGATCTTAAAATTTTATGTTGAAAAAATACTTTGCATGTTTCACATTCTAACAATTTGTTGCACATCTCTTTCCCCCTAGAGCTTTCTTAAGAGTTCTAGGGAATGCTTCCTCCTCTGAATTTTCGTTCCCACCAGGAAATCTGCCAGGAACACTTCCACACTACAAAACCAAGGAATGTAACAATATTTTCTATGATGGCGATCTTAGGGTGTAAGAACAGGATGCATGTCCAGCCCTCCTTTCAACGTTACATCCTTCTTCTCCCTGAACAGGTATCACGTTGGATTTCCTGCTTGTGATAAGGATGCATCACTCTCCCTTTCGAGGGTACATTTATCTTTGGTTAATATATACAGGACTCTCAGATTAGCAATAAAAGGGAGAAAACCAAAGAGCCAGGAAATATGTTTGAAATTTCACGAATCGTAGCCCACTTTAAGTACCATATACACACAAAGTACTGTTATATAAAAACATGTATTAGCTAATAGAGAATATATAGCTCTCCCTTGCAGCACTCACATCATTATGCCAGTTAAACAAGCTGAAAAAGAAAAAAAGTTCCAGGCAATACTATCACAGTTCTGCTTCATAATCAACTTGGACAGCACAAGAGATCATACAAGCTTTAAAGGCATTTATTACTTTGCACCTCCTTGTGATGGAATGATTGCCAAATTTTTTTATAATTAAAATGCCTGCCTTAGTGGCTTTTTTTCCATCCTCACGTGCACAAACCCTCCTTCAGACATGGAACTAAATCAGTGTTCAGTCAGGTTTTAAATTTACATACTTGTCATAGCAAAGAAGGAAACACTGGGCTTATTTCCAAAATACCCTTACAAGGGCTTTCTCACAAAAGCAACAAGGACTGAGAGAAAAAACTGATTATGGATTTTAGCACTTAAACTAAACGAAGATCTAAGAGAAACAAGATGGTTCCCTCTTAATTTAAACCTGATTTCCTACTTTGTATTAGTTTAGTAGTACTGCTTTGAGTCAAATCACCCCAGTAAGACTGAGCTGTGGACAGACAACTGTCATAGCTGACACCTGCAGCAGTTGAAGCTACCACTGTCCTTAAGCCACTTATTACTCCTTCCTCATCCCTCCCACCTGCCCTCCCTGCCTCCCAGGCAGGGCAGGAGAGCAGAGCTGGTTGAGGGAAACATCTACCAGCCATGTTTCAACTCAGCTGTCAAGACTCTGCACCGGAACGAGGCATCTGCGTGTTCCTGTCAGTTCTGCTGCAGGGATGATGGGCTCCCACAGAGTTAGAGAGGATAAAAGGGCAGTAACTTCTCAAACCACCTCAGCAACTCCTACACCACCACAGCAGTATCAAAAACTGGTCCAACTATGTCCCAAGATGCAATGAAATTCTAAATTCATTATGTCTCTCTGCTAACTATGGCAATGTCACTTAATCCACAGTCTAGGACTGTGGTCAATAATGGTGGAAAATTCCCCTCACTTTCATCATTTATCCTCTCCTTGTTTACCATCTGAACAGACACAATCCATTTCTTACTCCATGGATATACAGTATTTAGCACAATGATACCTTTGGAACTCTTGCAAGAGCTAAGCTGCCATTAATTAAGTACCAAAATACACACAAGCATCTTGAAATCTGTCCTCCCGCGTTTGAACACATGATAGCATAGTCTTTAATTACATAAGACGGATGGCATTCAACAGATAAGACAGCAATTTCTTTTTATCTTTATTGTTCAGATGCGTGTGTCCTATTTTATTTCCTGTACAGCATTAAAAACCCTTCAATGAAAGTGGAATCAGGTACACCTTCACTGTATTTCTTAATATCTGAGGGCCACAAACTTCCCCCCACAAGCTCCTCCAGGTATTCTGCCTCTTCTCAATTTTACCAGTGGGAAAAATTGAGAAATTCAAAGCAGCCACTTGAGAAACATTCAGTGAAGAAGCACGAGCCAGAATTAAAACACACAAGATCACTTCTCATTCTGCAAGATCACTCCGATTTGTTGAAAAACATATGAGGAAAAAACTCCCACACTTGTTGCAGATTTATAGCCAGTTCCACTGAAATATTCAAGTGCTTAAAAAGGTTTAGAAACTCTAGAAAAACTCAGTAACTAAGTATCTGACAATCCGTTTACTATGAATACTTAGCACCCGGGAAATGAAGTGGTGGAAACAGTGAAGTTTTGTACTGCAGAACAGAAAGAAGAACTGATGAGCTGACAGGCTAGATGTGAACAGTCTAATTTATTTGCACAGGACCATCTAGGAGCTATTTGGTGGAACAGATAGAAGCACTTTTCTGTCTGTATTGCTTTTCCCTGCTTTTGCCTCTTGCATTTACCTTATTCACTACCTACGTTCACTACTTAAAGTGAATAAGGCTATTGACTGTAGGATTCTTATCTCATTTTATAATCCAGATTCATTCAATAACCACTTAACAACATTAAATTGTGTAAGAAAGTGTTTCTGCAAAACTCTCATTATGTCATCTTATCAAATACCTCCTCATAGGGCAAAAATAAAGTTACTCTAGCAAAATACATCCGTGTATTACCTAAATTTTGAATAGTCAACTTTACAAAAAAAATACTTTTAATATACATATGTCCTGTGGGACAAATTTTATATTTATCTACATTTACATAAAACATATATACCTATGCCTGCTTATAATATATATAGAAACTGTCTATAATATATACACACACATATGAAGAGAGAGTCATGCAATTTGTCTTTCTACATAGAAAAGTCAGTATCCATTATCTAGAATAATAGAGGTTGGAATATGGCAAATAATGGGAAAACAGTCCATGGACACTGAGTGGAAGACCAGCTCCAGGTGGGCTTACGAGCTCTGGTTCAGTATCAGTCCTGCCAGATCCAAGCTGAGTATGGGAGAGCCAGACCACACGTATGTGTACTGTATTCTCCAAATACCAAGATGATGATGGATGGACTGTTTGTTGGACAGTGCCATACATGAACAAAAAGGTCTTTGCAGAAACTATGTGGTTCCACGTAGTGGTTCCAGCCTCTGCTTGTCTGCAGAGTCCCTAAGGGTCTCCACACTGTACTTCCCAGCTTTTGAGTTCCAGTAACCCACTGTGGAAAACCCTAGCTCTCGACTAAATCAAGCTCTACAAGCTCTGAAGTTCAAGCTGGCTCTCCACCCTGTACCTCCCAACACCATCAGAATTTCCAGCTTCACTTTCTGATGAGTACAAAGGAGATCCCTGGCTCAACACTCTCTTTACCATGGCTGCTGATGTTGCCAGAGGTGACTTCTGCCTACCCCTGGAGGCTCCACTCGCTATTTGCAGGGCTTTGGACTGGCCAGATGTTGGCATGCCCACAGCTGAGGTGACTTCTCAGATGTGGCGGAATTACATGATTCTAATGAAATTTGAAGGAAAGAAGAACATCTCTTCCTCACAGGCTTTTCACCCTGTTAAATTTCAGTGACCCAAGAAGAAAATAGCTTCTTTGCAAAGGAAAAAAAGAGAGAGCTGCATTGCAATGCCCAAGCAGCGATGCAGAACCCTTCCATACAACCACAGAAATCAAACCCAGGAATTCACAAATCCTTCCAAAAGCTTCAAGTAGGATCTAACCTACTCACAAATCCTTTTAGCAGAGCAGAAGATAAAACCCCACCACCTCTACCAGAGCCCTGGAAAGCCAGACTGCTGCTGCCATGGCAGGATGCGTGAGGGCAGCTCAGCGCACTGTGAGAGCTGCACAGAGATCTTGCCTTTCAGTGCAGCCCATCTCCCCTGCCTGTCCCCTTAGTGCTGAAAGCAGCACAGTTCTACTTCTCATTCCCGAAGCAGGAAAATCCAATTTTCTCAGGACTGCTGAAAAGTTTTGAGCACAGCTGATCATTCCTTAATGAAAAGCATGAGGGCCACCTGAAAATAAGAACCGCTGCCAGTTTCCTCTGTATCAGTGCAGCACAGTATGTATTCTAGGGCAAGCATCACAGCAGAGCCTGTAAGAAATATACTCAAATGCAGCACGGGAAGGCTTGACTTTTCAAGACCTCTTCAGGAACATATTTTTGCAAGACCAATTACACGTGTTCGCAGAACACGTTTAAAGAACAAGGTACTTCACCGTGTTTAAATGATCTCACAATCTTAGGCTACAATAGGACTATACAGAGCAGTGGGAACTCCTGAAGAGATGATACGACTGTAGTCATTTATAGCCCCATGAAAGACACTGGTGCATAGTCAAATACCATCACATCTAGGATATCACTACTGGCAAGATACAGTCATTGCTCCATAAAAGACAAATCACCATGAATTTCCCAGTCCCAGACAGCTTGATTCAGTGCTTAAAAAACACCCTGTTATCCATCTCTAACAAGGTTCTGGGACAAACAGGCCACAAGAAGTCCCTTGGTTTTCCTGAGGATGGACAACATAGCTATGTAGAATCAATAAATACATGGACTTGAAATGTTTTATGTGGCCCAGCAATGCACCACTAACCACACAGCCTTGCACGCCGCACAACAATAAATAGTTTCTATATTTTATCTTACCTCACATAGCACATACATCATCCACATTTCTGTTTAGGTTAGTATGCATACTTTGAATAACAGTTTAAAACATTTAGAAAGTCTCAAGATGAATGGTATGTACATGATCTTCAGAGATTTTTACCTCCCATTTTCTCTACCTCCAATCTTATTCAAAAAGGGAGAAAAACATGGGCAGTACCTGACACAACATCTGAATCTCTTTTACAAGGTACTTTTCAAATTTCTCTTTAGAGCTGTCATTGGACAAAGATAAACACAAAGATGACATTCAGTGAAAATAATAAAGATGAATAAAAAAAAAAAGCAAGAATTGAAAAAAATTTATGTCCACCAAGGCTAATAAACTGACCTGACTCCTTTAAACAGTGCTAGAGATTGCCCAATACCCCTAAACTGAGGGGGGGATGAGAAGAGCTAGACCAGTACAGGAGAAGACATTAGGAAGTTCAAAAGGGTTCCTGCTTTCTTATTTCACATTCTGGAAATGTTGCATCTTTTCAAAGATTTTTTTTTTTGCCTAAGCTTTGTATCAGAGCCAAACATGTTCAACCAAAACGCAGTAACTTTCTGTGTAACAAAAACAAATTAAGAGAAAAGACTATTTCTTATAACTAGCCTAAGTCCTGTTGAAAGGATCATCTTTCATGGAAAGATGTATGATTTATAGCTTAACATGTTAAATACTGGGACCACTGAAATGTGAAAGATATCTTCACCTTTATTACCTTCTTCTACATGCAGGGTTTCTCCCCCCCCCCCCCCCCCTTTTTTTTTTAAACGTATTTCTGGCACTTTTGCAAGTGTTTCAAAAAGTTATTTAAGGGATAAAGATATTAGGGACAATGATGATGCAAATAAGATCAGAAAAACAATTATTCTTCATTTTAGACTTAAAAAAAAACTTTGTGGTAAGAACCCCACCAAAATACAGAGTAGAATAATTCCAGGCAATACGAAATAAAGTATCAAAACCAACAGTCAAATCTATTAGATTGTTTACCAATTCATACATAAATATTACTAAACATTATTTTGTAACGTAATTTGCAAAATTTGATTGCCTATAGTAAAATCTGTCATAACTTAACGTTTCCTCATCTAGAGAAAGAACATATTCCAAATCTAACTATTAAGACCTTTTCCTATCCTTTTCACACAATTCCTTGGAAGTTTAATGCAGAATCCTCAATAATTAAAACTTACATCAACTTCAGAGGATAAGAAAAGATACACAGTGCTCCCTAGTCTGATTCTGAGCCTCTCAAACACCAGGACAAGAGGAAGCAAGACCACAGAATTGTCAAGGGGAAAACAAACAATCTTAATCCTTTGTTGAAAGCTTCCAATTCTTGAACCAAAGCAGGAGGAAAAATATGTACGTACTTCTAAAGTAATTACCACCTTGTCTTAAGAAATTTAAGTAGAGAGGACATTTCACTTTTTCTGAACCCTGATTCCTTATATTTTGTATAGCATTATGAGTTAAATTAACAGCAGGGCCTCAGTCTGCAGAGCTATATCTTTTGCCATGGAGTCCTGCAATTATACAGCAATGAGGATGTGCCTATACCCGTACACATGTATAGAATGTATCAGTAGGTAGATATGTAAATCTAAAAATAAGCAAGTTTCTGCTCAGTTTGAGTACTTTACTCTCCAATGAAAATTATTACAGCTCTAGGGTAAATCCATACAGAACAACTGTAAACCCCACCATTCTGATGCAAACAAGTCATTCCAGTTTACCAATTAATTGCATTTAATATTCAGTTTTGTAAGCTATATTGTGTAAGGATTTAATTACTTAAGCAACAACTCCCAACTAAAAAAAGAGTCTTAAAATAATTTTTATAAATGAGTAGGTGTTAAAGAGCTTATTGGAAGTCCCACTGCAATTAGGTGGCTGAGTCATGAATTATTTTGCTATAAAGAACAGTGTATGGCCTAATTGCAGGACTAGGGATCTAACATTTTGTTCTAGGCTTTGACATGAACTCCTTATATAGCCTTTGGGAAACAAACTCTTCAGATGGATAGACTGAGGTATACAAAGTCAGGATAATTGTACTTACTCATCAGACAGCAAATTAAATAACTGTAAAACAACTCAAAAATAATATTAGAATAATAAATAACCACCACACCATATCACTTTTGAGGAGGCTTCAGAAACTTTGTTCTTGTACATGAAACTTTCTGGAAATAATCACCTCAACTTAAATAAAATACTTTAAAGCCAATCCAGTTCTGTGGTTGTTACAGTCAGCTTACACTTTCCAGCTTGATTACAAGGTCTAGAAGAAGTCTCAACCAGTGCCAGTTCTGCTGAAATTGTTTGGCAGGCTCACCTTTGGTGCTGTGCTTGTAAGTAATTAGAGGGAATAGTTCTCTTCCAAGCAAAAGCCCAAGAAACAACAACAAAACCCAATCTAATGAAGCACTATATATATTTGCTTCCCAACTGTTACTATAAGCACTTTTCAACCAAAGCACTTGAACACATTATTTCCAGGCAGCTTACAGCTGAGAACTTCCAAGGGACAAGAATGGCAGATGGTACTATCCGATACACATATTCAAAGGCTATCTAGTAAACCTACATTCCTTTGCTGCAACAGAGGCAACAGGATGATGCACATCATTTCTGCATGAAGGACGCCAAAGAACTTTCCAGGTTATTTCCAATCACTTCAGAGAGAAATTCTCATCTGTTGAGGATTTGCTGCATCTAAGATCTTGTGGGGCAACTAGAAAAACGATAAGCTCCTTCCACATGTTCAGCCTGGTTCTGCAAGTCCCTGCAGATAAAGCCTATCTTCAGCTCTGTCACCTGCTGAAATGGTAAACCAGCAAGTATATCTGAAAATTCAATGGCCTGCCAAGCTGCCCTATGGGAGAAGAGTTTATTATTCACTAAAGGCAAGTTCTAAAGAAAAATCCCTGACCATCAAGATCTTAGGTAGACCTTTTCTCAGCACATTTGCAGAACTCCATAAATGCTTAAGCTATGTCCAATGATGTTATTTCCCCTTGCAGTAAGGCTCTGGCATAGGAAGCGAGAGGCAAACAGCACTTTGAGTGCTGGGGATGACAACAAGGAGCCTATGACAGGAGCAACAGTAGTTCTCATCCACTGCCTTTTCCGGTGCTCAAAAGCCTTTGCAAACAAGGTTAGCATTCACCTAACAGGACACCTCTTCCTAGATACGAATTGCAATGAGAGATACCAACACCGAAGCCTATTATCAAGCCTAAAAAGACTAAGAGATACATAACATCTACCTGCTTATAGCAGCAGGTTTGCTGTGAGTGTATTCAAAAATATTTTAATCCTTGAGTTCCCTCTCTACGCCAATCAAAATCCGCATCTTACACAATCATCGACATTGCCTCATTGAAATCCTGAAGTTCTGGCCACATTTAGCAATCTAGGAAACACTGGAAATTTCAAGTAAGAATTTTCTATTCCTTAGAAGAGTTTAAGCAGCAATAACAACGAATTTCAATTATATATAAAACGCAAGGCAAGTGTTTTACCTGACTTTTTACATCAACTTTTCCCACTTTTTCCTGACTAATTCTCCTGTTTCTAAAAGCAACAGGAAGAATCAGAATGTCCTACAAATGTGAGATTCTCACAGGTGCATCAATTTCATTTAGTTGCTGTCTCTATACTTAGTTTGCATTGAAAGAAGTCTAGTTGCCCATAAAACTATGAACAGATTATGAGGCACAGTATGGTTGCTTAAGCACAAAATTCTTGGTCAAAATTTCTAGACTCTAAAGCAAAGTATCCAATTTTTCAAAACTGGCAATTTTTGAAAAATTAGCAAGTAGAAATTTTCAAACATAGCTGTAGGAATGGCTCAACATATTGAAAATTAGGGCTCATATTTAAGTATTTAAACTCTGGGTCCATAATTAAAAATTATACTTAATGAACATATTAGTTTTCTGACCTTAAATATTTTTTTAAGCCATATGTCATGCTAATATATTAATATTTATTCCAATATAATGAGCATGACTGGATATGTCAAGGTTTTCAGCACCTAACAAATGTACAACATGTGGAAGATACCAAAATTGAAGAGACTACCATCTATCTTTTTTTTTTTTAAGATTTTAAAATGCACCTAAGACTATTATTTGAAATGACCAGGTTTTTTTAGACATAACCACTTATAATTACAATTTACCCTCTGATACCTTGCAAAAAACACATTAAACATCAAGCAAGATGAGTGCTGGCACACGATTGAAGAGATGTGGGTTCAGTTCCATACCCTGTTTCAGGCTTCCTGTGTGATTTCTAGCAAGTCCCTTGAACTCTGTACTTCTCCATCTGAAGAAAACAACAGTCATCAGGTTTAACCTCCGAATGCCTATGGCACGTAAACACTTCTGATGTCTTCTATCCTTAGCAATGGAGGCAACCTGAACATCTTGAAGGACACATTAGCAGTTTTGCTCGCTCTTCAGGAGAAAGACATTCCACATTCCAGCTATTCTCAGCAGTAGGCTACGTAACACCACAAATCGCTGGGTTTTCTTTACAAATATTGAGAAGAGATATATTGGGGCAGACTCTGTGCCAACATCAAGCTTGCCAGCAGAAAGAATAAAGCTATTGGATTAGGCGTGCCTAAGACCAGAAGCAAGAACACCAGCATGTGGGACAAAGCCAAGGTTGTTGCCTCACTTCAATTCCACTGGCTTGAGCAGAAACTGTAAGGGCTCACAATATCTTAAATCCTATGCTGACACTGAGGGATTTTTCCCCCTCCTTTCTTTCTCCATTAAAAAAAAAACAAAACCAAAACCAAGCAAACCAAACCAAAAAACTTCTACAAGGCCAAAACCCCTGCCTATTCTGATGATGTGGTATTGAATATGTCCCTTAGCAAATATAATGAAAAATGCAGATGTCTACTGAAAGCAATATAAGCCTCTTGCACATCATACAGCAAGTCTACAGATTCTAGCTGTTTTGTATTTTTAATTTATTATATTGCTGTGTTCAAAGAACTTAACAGTGACCCTAACATGCATTACCATTTATCTATCAATACATGCTTTGTCATGAGAAATTTCTCAGAAGCTTATCTCTTGACATGCAAACTTTTAGATGAATTACTGTAATGTTTTAAAATACACTGTAAACCTACTGCACAAGGAAGCATTGACAAAGGTAGGAGAGAAGGAAAGTGACCAAACAGATTTGTACCTATTCAGGTGTATCAAATTTTATGCCTGTAGCCGAGTTAAAGAAAAATCTTTGAGACATATATTGATAATATTCCTCTTTGAAAAGCTGAAGCATCATCCAGCCCTTCTACAAAGCACAGAATCTGGAAAGTAATTTATGAGGACAACAGTAGTGGTCAATGTTGATATCTAAAGCTTCAGTTTCTCCTTCTGCCTACAACTCTTCCCTTTGCCATTCTCCAGTCCATAATTAGGGTTGAGCACGTCACAGTTCTTTTCACAACTAGAGCACTGACAGGGTCTCTTTCCCACAAACAATTCAGATAGAACTTAATCATTATTTAGATTTCTAACTCGTTACAGACTTTAAATCACAGAACCACTGGGGTAGGAAGAGACCCCAGGAGGTTACTAGTCCAACCCCCTGCTCAGAGCAAGGTCAGCCAGGAAATCTCAATCAGTTTGGGGCTATGTACAGTTCAGTCCTCAAAGCCTCCAAGGACAGACCTTCCACAACCTCTTTGGGAATTTGTCCCAGCATTTAATTAACTTTGCCACAGAATTCAAAACTTACTGGCAGGTAATGGAGGAAGATGAGACAAGCAGACAGCTGAGTTGCATAAAGCTTGTTTCCATAGAAAATGGACTGACAAACATGCCAAAGCTATACAATTATTTATAGCTATTCGTTTATGTAGAGGAACTGATAATCATACCTACAGGACTCCAGATTGACATCTATCCCAGCATTATGAAAGCACAGTGAATTAACCAGATTTTATAGAATTAACTAAGGCTCAGGCGTAAGTTAATGACAACTCCAATCTTTTTATCCTTGTTTATTTAAACTAGAGAAAGAGAAAGATTTCAGTGGCTTCACAAAGTAAAAACTTTGGGTAGCAAAAATAGACGAATGCATATGCATTTTAAAAGGGCTGGAAGACTACAGTCCTGTAAGGTATTATTTCACTTTTCAAAGTGAACACATTCTTATATTCCTTTAACCAAATTATAATCACTGATAAAAATCCCACTGCAAAACTTATTTAAACTATTCTAATAGGATTTTCTCTAGCTCATTAAAATTACACTTTTACAGTCTTCAAGAATAGGCCTAACAATTAATTCAAAACCTTCTTAGCAGCATCACCTGCTTCCAAAGGATTAGAGTTCAGGAATGATGGTGTTGTGCCGTCCAGTCAGAACTACACAAAAAGCAACAGCTTCTCCTCCATGTCAAGGTAAGAGCCTTCTGAATCCAACAAGTCAGAGCTGCTGACTTTCAGCGCTACCCAGATGTAGCTTCTGAAAAGAAATGCAACAAATGCAAGCCTGGATCACAAAATTCACCTCTGACAATTTGACTGCCACTCTCTGGTCTGTAGAATTGAACATTACGTATGGATATGAACTGCATTTCCATAATGGTTGTTATTTATTTAGTTTTTAAAGAATTTGACCTTTTGCAATAAGCCTAGCTTCAGGACACTTAATACTCAATAAAAAGTAAAATAAAAATAATGGGATTGACAGGCAAACAACCTGGCATAAATTTCTGCTCTCTCATCAATCCCTGTGTAGAACCAAAGGCAGAGAGATACCAGAGTTTATCTGATATTGCATAGCCTGAAGAGAATTTGTGTGTCTAGTATGAAGCAGAGACTTCTTTGTTGCCCTAGTAACCAAAGAATACAGCTTAGTGTCCTTCAAGCTAATGAAAATATCCCACAATGCTTATAAGAAAACTTTGCAAAAAATGCTCTGTTGAGACAGATTTTCCTCACAATGGTACGATCAGGTTACAACTCTGGGTATTTTTCAGAGGATAGACAATGTTACAGAAACCCTAAGCAGTGGCCACGCTTCTATAGTGAACCAATTTAGCAGAAAACAGTGCAAGTTCTATCACCTTCTCTTTTACTTCAGAAGCAGTATTATGACTTCATATCCTTTTGGCTATAGTCAAGCTCTCTTTTACCAAAATAAAATTTGTTACCAACAAAGAAAAACCAGACTTGAATCCAAAAGCCTTGACTAGTTTCATTAGCAGATGCTGTGAAAGCCTCTTCACTCCTGAGTTTCTACCAGAAGATTTGACTTCTAACTCAGGGAAGAAAAACATTTTGCTGTGACATCAGAAAGTTGGTGGCCCTTATCTTACAGAATAACTTATTTAATTACTATAATCTCAGTTCAAATAATTGGAATGTTTGAATGAACAGAGCACCAAAAAGGCTTTCTTCTCCACAGTTTTCAAAAGTGACCTCCATCTTTAACAACTCAACTTCATAACTCTAGAAGTTTGATTCAAAAAGAGCACATCAGCTAGTTCAGTGAAACCATTTGCACATCTAAATATGAATATACAAAAATAAGAGCTTCCAAAGTCATGTAGGGTTTTTTTGTTTGTTTTGTTATTTGGTTTTGGGTTTTTTTAAAAATACGTTTTGGTTCAAATATAAAATACTGCCTCCCAGCATACTACCTCTATGCAGAGAATATAAAAGTATGATTTACTGATAACCTTTTATGTTGAGCATAAACTTCAGAAGTAATTTTCTTAGGAACATTTTTCATTCTTCATACAATAAGACAGGTACCAATTACAGAAAAAGCAGCCAACAGAAGAATTCATTTTAAATCATCATCCTGAATATACTGGAAGACTTGAAAATAAAGTTTATCCATTCTAGTATCCACAACTTTGCTAGTAAGAACTTGTGTATAAAATGACATCATCAGATATAGGGTGTCTAGTACATAAAACAGTAAAATATAAACATTTTATTATTCCTCATGTGTGTGTACATATCTCAAATCTAATACTTGAGTAACTATTAAAATGAAGCCAGCTAGAATGAAGAGCTGACATACAGTCATCTCAGAAGTTGAGCTATTTATACTTTAACTACTGTATCAATGTTAATTTCTTTGGGTCTGCTCTAGGTTAAAAAAAAGCTCCCTTTTCCCAGAAGGGTTTTACTAACCTGTCTGACAGCCATTTAATTGTCTATGAAGACACTGTGGCACTTAATCACCTTGAAGACCATTTTGTCTTGCACACGTTAACCCTATCAGCTATTAGGCCATGCCTGCACCAGCAAGGTTAGCCTCTGGGACTCCATCACCATGCAGCTGCCCACACCGCTGCATCTCCGGGGCTTTAGGCACCTGGCTGCTTTGGTTGATGTCAAAGCTGTGTCAGCAGGCATCAACCTCGAGGTTGCACCAGAAGCAGGTGCACCAGGGTCATAGCGCAAAGCTCCTGGCTGGCAGCATCCCTAAGGCACCAGAGCGCCTGTGTGCCAGCATTTTGTCGGTGGCTGTGTGCTGGCTGATGGCCTGTGTCACCCAAAGATACAGTTTCTTAGCCAAACTGATAGAAAGGATGGGCTTTGCTAGCTAATAGAAAAAGCAAGGTGTGCATGTGTGAGGTAGAGAGAAAAAGAATGAAAACCTTCACAGCAAGGGGCTATGCTTCTTGCTGACATTTTTTTTTTTTTTCCCAGAGGGAGAGAAAACAAACAAGCCAGGCCAACCTAAATAATTTCTTTAAAACGTAGCGAATTCCCACATGGGACCCCACATTTAATATTGCTTAAACTAGGTAGGAAAAACAATGCGGCTTTACATTCACTTAACCAAACTTGTTCAGAGAGTAACTTACCGTCAAAATTTTCATATGCAGACAAAGCCTATTTTAAACTGTTTTAACTAGAAGACGACTGCAGGACCTGGTGAAATCCACATATTTTTTTTTTGTCCTGGTTCCGGACCCCCATAGGTAGAAGACTGAAAAACCCCTCTGTACATATTTATGTATATACATACATATTTGTGTATATACGTACACTTTAGCTGTCCCTCCTTCTGGGTAAACTTATTTTTAAAGGTAGGTAACAGTCTGTGAAAGATGCTAAACTATAATGTACTTTGTTTTATCCTGAGAAACAAAATATTACCCCAATATTTAAATGTCTGTCACATTCTAGGTACAGAAAGGATGATAATTTGTATATGTAACCCTCAAGAGCAATAGTAATAATAGTAAGAAAAAACATTTGAGAAAGATTTCTTTTAAGAAAGAGACTATATTTAAAGGTACCACACACCCTAGTGTCCATTACACCTTCTTCATTGAATTACTAATTGGTAACTAGAATTTCCTGAAAATACTCCACTAATTATTTTTTCCACATTAAGCTGTCCTATGCAGAAAGGCCATTTCAATTAATATGAAGATGTGTACGGGGGTGTGAAGCCCAGACTGTTCCCAGTCCTTTTAATCTAACCGCACTTCTTGCTGACAGACAGAAAGTCTTTCAAAGGAAGGCGTTTTGATCATCTCTGGGAGTAGAATGTAGACTTCAATTACCTGTCCAATTATCCCAGCTAGGAAGGCAATACAATTGCTTAATTTTAGAGTAATAAGGGACTTCCAAGGTGTGCCTTCTCAGCTTTCACCCAATATTGAGCTTTCCATTGTCCCTCTCTGGCAGATGAAGCTACCATGATGGCAGTCACTATTTTTGAATAAAAACTATCTGGAGGAAAATTCAACATGCACTAAGTTCGGTGATTTCACACCTTTAGGTGATTTGTTTTCTTTTTTGAACATGCTCATCTCAATTTAAAAAAAGCATGCTTTTTTGGTCTATTTCAGCCAAATGCAGTTCACAAGGGTTAGAATAAAATAAAGAAAAAAAAGCAATATCATGCAATAAACAGCAAATCATACCAAGTGACCAAGTTCTTGAGAATCCACGGAAAGAATACAGGGTAACCTTTTTTTTTTTCCCAAAATCCTATTTTCTTTCCTATGTTGAGCCTACAAGGTAGCAATTCATCCCAGAGGTGAAAACTTTGTAAGCACAGGTTTTTCCTCAGTGCATCCATATCAGACCTAGGGATACACCAGTAAACCCTGCAATACATTGTAGGCACTTCACCCTCCTTCCCCCTTCCATATGTTCCAGAGCAATCTGGACCTTTTAAAGTTCAAGTATACTGACCCTAGCTTTCCATATATTTTATTTTCCTTTTCAGAACACAGTTACATTGTAAACTTGAGTACATAAAAACTGAATTATGTGTATTTGTTTAATCAAAGAGTTATGAAAGTAGTAAGAAGCAGCAATCAGGAGAAACCACCCTTCCATCATCAGATCAGACTACCATGATGCTTATCTTTAGCTTCTTATGGTATATTTTTTTAGACAGATAATAGTATTTTGCACATGTCCACTACAGTTTAGTAGTACGACTGAGGGTTCATATTGTCTGCAAGTGCCAGTCACTTCCTTCCCTTGAGAAAGGGCCCCACTTGCAGTTAAAACATTCACCACGTCTTGTCTATAAACCATTATAGTTGCCCAGTAGCTGAACTATGGGCAATTACAAATGTGACTGACAGTATAAAAGGAAAAAAAAAAAGATGGAAAGAACAATAGCTCTAGTCCATCAGAAGGCGGTCCAAGGACTGCATTTGCTCACTCTGGTTCCTGAAAACCACGCTCCCACAGATGCGGAGCAAGTCCAGCAATACTCCAATTATGTGGTCAGTGCAGAATCTGAGGCACAGGGCCTGGTGGCAGCAGGGCTATTTCCACAATAAAACCAGACCTTTTAAGTAAAAACTGGCACTTGGAGTGGTAATAGGAAAAGCACTCCTTGCCAACAGTTGCTGACAGACTCATCTGATGGGTAGCAAGCATCTGACTTTGGTTGCTATGAAATCTGGCTATAGAGAGCACTAGAAATAAAAGGGTTACAAGAGGTTTTACTAAAATCTGCTAGATAGTAAAGAGACTCATCAGAAATTTGCAGCAGCTACATAATGAGACAGTGATACTTTGGTAAGTAACAGAGGTTACTCAATCCCAGATGGAACAACTCTTAATGTATATAGCGCCAGACTAGAGGCAAGACCATTAGAAGATATCCATTCACACAGTCCAGGCAAAACTATCATCTGATCCATAATGTCATCTTTAAAGGCAGAAGAGGATTCTTCAAACCTAATCCCATCAAAACATAGCCACATAAACAGGCAGCCTAGCTTCTCCACAATTTGAATCAAACTTGGGAATATTTGGACTGAGCGAAATTCTAGAATGTGCTGTCATGCCTAAGTTTTCTGTAACATCATCGAGGCTCAAGGAGCAGAAAGCTATTGATTCTTTCACATGGCCAACCTATAACAAGTACTGGAGAAGCAGATGATATGAAGATAGCCTGCTGAGCATCTGCAGCTTCTAATGTTAAGTGAGGCCGCAGACATCCAAACTAGGTGAAACATGGAAGAGATGCCTATGAAGACTAATTAATCAAGTTTCTTCACATTTAACGTTAAAATCTATGAGCTCTCAGCAGGCTATCTTGATATCATCTGCTTCTCCAGTTTCTTCCTAGAAAAGAGTCTGTCATCCCTTAGACAATTATTTTTATGAGGATAGCCACCTAAGCAGATTCTGCACCAAATATAATGCTATAATCAGCAATATAATATAACCTGTGCATTGAACTTTAGATGTCTTCTTTCTCCAAAATAAAAGTACAAGAATTTTATCATTCATAGCATGGGCTTGACAATCAAGTCTGTGGTTTACTCGATATTCTGTACTAACTAGATCCATACAAAGGCATTCCAAATTCACTGCTCAGAACATAATGAATGAAACTAATGTGAAAAAGCAGAGGGTAAAGAAAGGAAAACGTTCTGATAGCAACTATTTCTGGGCCTGAATGCAAAACTGAGGTAGGTAAATACATCGTAATTCCAGAATTTAGGGAGCCATGGCCAAGACACAGCTCAATAAAATTTCTGCCTACCCACTTAATTTCATGACAGGCCACATACATCTAAAGTTTTTGTCAAAACAAGGTAGCTGCCTGAAGGCCTACAGCTGTGCAAGCCCAGTTGAGCCATATATTAGAACCACAACAGGGTCTCGCACCTAAAGCTCTCTTGGGATTTATAGATGAGGCATGCAAGCAGGTAAGTGCCTTGAGAGGCCTAATTCACTAAACATTCCTATGTGAATCTAGGAACACACCAACAGTAAGATACTCAACAAAAACCACAACAGATATCACTTCCACGGACAGCCATGGGAATAAAAGCAAGTAGTGGCAACACAGTTTCTCACATTAAATGTAACAAACAGTACAGGGATTACAGCACTGATCAAGGAGGTGAAAGACCTGCACCATACACCTTCTTTAGTCACAGGAGTCTCACATCTGCTTTTCCCAAAAGACTGCTCTAACCACTAAGCTACAAGGGAGGTTGAGAAAATACTCTTCAATCTTGCTGTTGAAGATGTGCCACTATGAAGGCAAATACAAATACGTGAAGGCAAATTCACAAATCCCGAGGGAATAACAACAGAAAAAGATCAGGTGTACAAGCTGAAGAAAGATCCTAGGAACTGAAACCCAGGGATTTCTCACGACTACTTATTCACTTTAGATTAAGTCACTACAAAAATGCAAAATCAATATCCCATCCAGTGAATGGTCACCAGAAGACTTCCCTAGTCCAGGTGACCACAGGATTTCAGGCAACATCAGTTGTTGCTCCATGGTGACACACTGGCTTCTATTTTTCTGCCATTCTTTTAGAACTTAAGTGTTTTGATCAGTGAAATGGCCTGCCTCCTAAAGGGAGAGATTCTATGTAAATAAGGAGATAGTTCAAGTGGTTTGCTGCAACAGGACCTCAGGTGAAGCAGACTCCTAAAGAACTGACATAGAAAAGAAGTACTAAGCTATTTTGCAAGACCTATTTCTCAATGAAATGCAAGAAGAAAGAAGGCTGACATTGGGGGGGCGAGGAAGGGGAAAGAAAAAAAGAAAACAAACCCAACACATCTCCTCCAGTGCATTGCATGTTCAGAAGATCATGCCAGAATTCCCTGTATCCATTCTGCTTTGGACAGCCTCCTGCATACTTGGTACAAAAACGAAACCAACCTCTCCTACCTCAAAAACCCCACTGTATACTGTATAAAGAACCCAAGCAGAACAAACAGATTTAAGTAGCACTACATCGACCGCCCCACCACCACTCCTCTCCCCAAATCTAACAGCCCACCCAAAGAGATGAAAGAAATGGGAGAATTCATTCCAAATTACTGCTTGGATTTTGATTGTGATTGTGGACCGCAGCACTAACCCAGCAGAAGGTGACTCATGCTTCTCTCTTCCAGGCATTGTAGGGAGTAACCTGCATGTCAGCTACCAAGAATCTAACTGCTTCTGAGACTAGCAGAGCAGATGCCTTCTTTAAGCGGTAAGATGGAGAGCCTGGATTTGATCGGAGACCAAGAAGCACTGAGACTAGTTATATTTATTTTTTTGGGGGTGGGAAGGGTGCGTATAAAAGGCATCTGATAAAATGCTCCAGAGGAAATAGTTCAGTGTGATCATCTTTGGCCCTCCAAATTATTTTCAAAAAGAAATCGAATTCCTGAAATTAAAAAAAAAAAAACAGAACTAAACCACAAAATCACAAAAAAATCAAATATCATTTGACTGGTTTTCAGCAGAATTATTACAGCAGAAGAGGGGCAAATTTTGAACATGGAGATAGAAGATTACTACTAAGAAAGCCCTTTACAACAACAAGTCACTTCGGTAGTAGAAAGTAATCCACAAACTGAAAACATACCTTCTTAAAAACAGTGTACAACTAGCAGTATACAAATAAGGACTGCTGTCATGTAGTTTGAAAAATACACACATCCAGGATTCTGAATCATGGCCAAGTGCAATTAAATGTAAAGCTGGGTGGAAAAAAAAACCCAAACACAATCAACAGATCTTTTTCCTCATTCATTTATAACTTTAGGGGGAAAAGTTATAAACCCCAGACACTTCCTATTTATTGTTTTGTTCTGACAAAAACAACGAGCTTCTAAAATTTAAAAATTAAATTGAAAGCATGGTAAAGAAATTTCAGAAGAAAAGTCTTTCCTCAAGAACTGCCTAATTTATGCATTTCTAGATAGGTTTTATAAGGTTTGTGGCTTTTTCAAAAGAAAAAAGCCTTCCAGTTATTTGCACATTTATAAAATGTTTCCAGTAAGGTTTTGTACAGCAGTTAAAAAGATGTTATAGCAATGTGGGAAACTGCAACTGGCTCTAATCAGATAAAGTAGGTTGATCAGTCCTGGCTTACCCTCTATACTGTAAAATATATTAGGAGTAAGAGAGCAAACAGTACAAACATTCTCTCACCAAAACTTGCTCGTCACAGCAAGCGCACATATAGCCCAGAGGCAACCTATGTGGCTATTTCTTGAAAGCATCCTTCCTTGCAATTAATCAGAAATCCAGGACCAAAGCTCTTCTCCACAACATTCAGAGCAATTCCAAGTTCAGTGTCCTTATCCAATTCATTTCCAGGTCAAATTAAATTGTAGCTGAGTTAATATTCACGTGGGAATCTCAAACACTATTAATCTTTTTGTTAAGGTGGCTACCTGTTAACCAGAACAATAACGGCAAGGCACCAAACCATTCTATAACATAAGAGTTATATTTCATTTTACCCCAGACCCTAAGATACTACATTCTAATATTTTAAAATGCTTTAATGTCTGCCTCATTACCCTGACTTTGAGAAGATAATATTTTAAAAGACGTTAAAGCTCTTCTACATGACGCAAGTGATGTTTCAAAACAAGTTAATCAGCTCTAGAAACACTTACTCTTTTTTTTTTGTCCTTTAACTGATCTTTCACCTAGTCTAGGCCTAATCAAGACAAGAATTAAAATATTGTCACCACTGAATTTTAAAGAGTACAGCACTCACGAATTGAGCTAACCCCATGACATTAACATTGAGAAAGGATAACGTGCTCATATCACACCTTTAATTCTCTTGTCTAGACTAGGATTTAAGACAACACAGCTGCTAAAATGCAACCCGTTGACAAAGAAAGCGTTTGAGTTGCATTCATCATTGCATACTGTACCTAGACTATACTGTATGCCTTAGTGCAGCAAAAACTAAATACTAGTCCTGTATTGGTAACCTCTAGGATAAAAAAAAAAAAACACACACAAAATAAAAACAGACCAGCAGGAAGTTAATTAATAAAAGAATATGAAGAAGCAGATAGCTATAGTTGTTGTTACCTTACCAATCATGTAAATCTTTGTACAAGTCACTACGTGCCAGGATAATTTAGCACTGCAGCCCCAATTGCCTCCCTATTCTCTCTTAAAACGTTATCATCACATACCACCTACACAATTTACAAGGAGCAAAAAAGGAAGGGAAAAAAAAAAAGATGTTTGAGCAACACTTGCAATATTTCAGAAATGAAATAACCAGTAACCCCAGGTTTGTTCTTAGGTGAAAAAAAAAAAAATAGGAGTCTGACACTGAATTATTGAGGGAAAAACTAGAAAAGGAATGGATTAAATGATTTTTGGGTAAGCCACCCACTCAGGCATTTCAAATTTTATTCATCTAAAAAACTTTCAATGTCTGTTTTTGAAATTTCAGTCCAAAAAGTATGCCTGCTAACATAAGAGTTTTAACTAAACATACTGCTACCCAGAATGTTTTATGTATGACCAAAAACCAAAATTTGTTTCTATCCACATACAATCCAACTGAAGAGTAGAGAATCGTGGTTATTTTGAAAGAAAAGACACAAGTTACTGCCAACTGTGTTGGCTATAAAAACAGTATTTAAAGAATTATTGTCCTCTAGGCAAAACAGAAATTCAAAGGCAAAACAGAAATTCTAATGAGCAGTGATTCTTGATAAAATTTTCCAAATATTCATTGCAAAAATCTGTGTCAAAACAGCTTAATGAATAGCAAGATAGAAAACATTCAACCCCAAGCACTAATGCTATATTATTGTACTAAACTATGAAAGCCATTAAAGCCACTGTTATATTTGGTCTTTAACGCATTAAATAGCATTTTTACAACACAGACACGATCAAGCAACACTGCACAACTGAAAACAAATTTAAGAAATCTTGCTGCATACTATTCTACTATTTGACAATCGTAGCTCTCCACATTTATTCACACACCTCTACAACAACATGAGCTACAGCATCAATTAAGACCTGAAAGGAGAAGATGATGCTAAGTGATACAGGCATCATAAAAAAAAAATACGCTATATGCTAAACTAGCACAATCTAAACTAAACATGCATACAAAAGGAGCTTGCCTACCTGGCTTTTTCAATAAAAGTCCAAAGAACACCTAAAAAGCAGGAGGGGATAAAAAGATTTATTTTCAGTGCCCACATAGGGAAGCTATCATGTCACTTTACCATACAAAGAAAAATAAATAAATCTTGGAAAGTAATACCTATACAATTAGCTGGGGAGGGGGAGCTAAGTAGCCAAAAAAAAAACAAACAAACAAAAAAACATTAAAAGACTCTGGTTATAATAATTGTCTCAAATTTTCATGGTTTCCACAGAAAGTAACTTAAAAGTAGCATGGATATTTCAGATTCTCAAAAAAGTGGGGGGGGGCATGGGGAGGGGGGAGGAGGAGGAGAGGGAGGAAATCAAGAGAACTCTGCATGTATGGAATTTAATTCAAAAGCTTCTACCGGAAAACATTAAAGGTAATGTGTTCTGAAGATGCATGAGCACCCTGAAATTTCCAAGTTTAAGACTAAGCCAAGCAACTTTAAAATAATCTTCTATAGCTTAAAATTGCACACTGTCAGAGACATTTTTTAGAGGATTGTCTACGTATGAATTTCCCAGTTAAATCAAGAACCTATAATTTTGTCTGACAGAATTAGTTCATTACTCTCAAATTAAAACAAAGGTAGATTCACTAAGAAAAAAAAAGATCTGAACTCTATAGAGCCAGAAAGAATTATTGTAAAGTTATTTAAAAAGCATGACAGCATGAAGAGAAACTAAAAGTCTGAGTTTAAAACTAAATAAATTTTACAAGACTGTCCTGTATCCTGCAAACCTGTACTCTTTCTAGTGGAAGGTCTACATATCAGTTCCCCAATAAGACATAGGAGATGGCCATACAGCTGAAGGCTCTGATGTTATATACAGGGTCAATTTGATACGACTAACTACTTGTGTTTACCAGGTCTTTAAAGCTCTACAGATACTTAAATTGTTTGCATTTTCTTCTTGTAAATCAATAAGGTTCTCACCAGAGAGGACGGCTACCCAGAGGTGTCCATTTAAAAAAAGAAAAAAAGAGGCCAGTATAGCTCTTCTGTTATACTTAAATATTTTAACACAATGGCTGATGTCTGCACCATGTCAGAATTCCGTTCAGGTTCCTACGTTTTCTAAGAAATATGTACATATGTTTGATGGGATTTAAAATCCATTAATATGTTCCTGCAATGAAGAGCTAAGTTTCGTCCGATGGGTGCACAAGAGTGGCTGGCAGCTTGGGCAAGAAAAAAAACCACCTCTTGCTAAAAAAAGATTTCAGGATTTCAGTCTGTTCCCAACATCTCTACATGTCTTGCTAGCACCTATGAAAGTCCCTAGACATTTGTCAACCTTTTGCATACAGTACTTCAGAAAGAACTGTATTTTCCCAAATTTCTCTCCTCAACACTTAGGTATTTCTTCCTGGAAGGTTGGAGCCATTTCTATGGTTGAATGTGTCGTAGCAGTGTTTACGAAGAATTCTCTAAATAGTTCTCAAGAAAATATTTTTCTAATTTTAAAATAAAATAAAAAAAAAAAAAAAAAAGAGACAAGGAACACATAGAATTTCAGAAAACTGGTAAATTCAACCTTGCTTAAAGGGTACTTATTACAGTAAAGAGCTAAAGAACAAACTAAACTGTTCTATGTCCTCAAAACTCTCTATTTACTGACAGTCATCTGTATGATCACATTATCTAGTTTTCATGAGGATCTGGACCCAAATGTGCTAAATGGTCTTTGAAGAGAAACCATACATAGTTTTCATAGTACTTGGAAAGCAACACTTTCAAACTAGACATGTGAGCAGTTTGCAATTTCAAGTATAGTTTTTTCAGACTTAATCACCATTAAGTCGCTAAATACATCAATTATCATTGACTCAAGATGCTGATTTCACAATTAATACATTTCAATAATTACATCTCTTGTATGTTTTAAATTACCACACAGAATCCCTAGACTGGAAGGCAGACTTTGATCCTGATGATAAATCCCACCACAAAGAACATTCTCAACTCAGAGACACTTTTCTGTAATACTTCATAGCAATACACCTATATCATTTAGGTCTACATTTTCAAACAATCTAAATTAATAAATTTTCTGGTCTTTGCTTCCTAAAGAAAAAGCAATAGATCAATGAAATTTTTTTTCACTACTTGAAATAAGGCATTTCTCAAAACTTCTGTGCTTTAGTTTTCTGCTTGAATAGAAATAATACTACTCTTCTATTTCATGAGGTTCTACTAAAATATATATATAGTGTCTGTAGAACAGATTGAGAAATTACATTATTGAAGGCTATGTAAGCACCTAGAATACGTACCCAAGGAGGTTTCATGGGAGTAAAACATTGGGAAAGTCGTATCCAAAATTAAAATTTAGTATATGGTAAATATCAGCAGACTCTTTCCAGAGAGCTTTCTAATCACACAGAAGACAAACACAGAAGCGTTAGAAGTTACCTCCTTTTTCCACCAAAAAAAATAGAAAAAATTACACTGCTTAATCTGTGTACTCGCTACTTATTTCTAAACCTTGATATCTAACTGGGATGTACTGCTTCCAATCTGCTTCATTTGACAGCTTCTGTTCTTCTTTCACTGCAGACCTTCACCGCCATGGGCCCACTCATCCAGTTTAGCCTTGCTCTCACAAATAAAAGGTTTCTCCAGAAAACAGCTCATTCTGAAACTACCGTGCAGCATAAACAGCAGAGAGTTCTTTGCTGCCAAGCTTTCAAATCCATTCTGAAGGGAAAGAAGGTCCCAGAGTTGTGGCACGTACAAATGCACAGATAACATATTTTGTGTAGTATCTCACCAGGAGGCAGTAAAGCAGCAGTTCATTCCCTTTATCATTCTTGCATACAGAAAGCAAGGAATATCCTTCAAAGCTATCAAATGGAAAATATTATTCTTATATACACTCCATCTTCCCAACACTACAAACCCTAAGCATTTGCAAGATTCAGACAAAACAAGGCTTAATGGACATATTTGGCACAAGTGGGATCCAGAAACTGGTACTAGGTGCCTGAAACACTAAGATCATGGGGTTGGAACAACGCATTTCAGATAAGCAGTCATTTGTACAGTGAATAGGAGCTCCCAAACTGTTTACTTAGCCATCATCATGAGTGATAACAGCTTCAAACAAGCATGGAGGCACTCTCAAGATCCTAAACCCAGAGATCAAGCTTGTACCTTTGGCCTCATTCTGCACAATCCACCACCCTACGTTAGGGCACAACACTTCTGTCCTCCTACCTTCCGATTACACTCCTTATCCAGCAAAACAAGGCCTCCACAGCTTCACTCTCCTAAGGCACATCCTCTTGCAGGATTTTCCTGCCCCCCACGTACTGATACTAAAGCACACATTCCAGATAAGCAGGGGTAGTCGCAGGCACTGCAAGAACAGCTGATTGCAGAAGCGATTATTTTGTACCACACAAGCTACAGCCAAGCCACTCCTCAGGTAGAAGCTATTGCAAGATGCAGCATCTGGAGGAAGAACAGCAGCAGCTGTGATTTTGCACCACCGAGATCCTTCATCCAACACCGGCAGCATTCTGTGCAGCAGAAAGCTGGCCCAGAGTAAACAAGCACTTCTGAAACCTTTTCCTTCTCCTCATCCTGTGTCTAGGCAGAGCTGCTGGGGGTGCACCCATCCACTCAGAACTGACAGGGCTCCCTTACTGAAGGTAAAGCACCTTAACTCATTCTTAGAAAGATCTAGACAAAAATGTTTCATTTACTTTGAAAAGAACAATACATTTAAAGCATTTCCCAGGAAAGAACTTTAATCACCTGTTTAAAAGCTACAGAGGCATCCTCCACTTTGATGAAGCCCTGCACCATGACTGAAAGGGATGCAAGGCTGCCACACCACACAAGGAAGCTTGACTTTATAGTTTTGCCATTAGGAGACTCCTCTGCAAACTGGGAGACCTGGATTTCAGTCCTGTTTCTAAGCCTATTTATGAATTTTTTAATATTAAATAGCAATTTAATGAGAATAGAAACCATACTGGTAAGAGTGATCTCAACCTCTTCTAGCCACTAAGCTTCTAGGAGTCAACCACTATGAGTTAAGTAAAGATCCACTTGTTCCCTCTCATTCATGAACATGTCATTCATTCCTACAAAGTAACTCAACCTCACCAGGTGGAGTGAAGGACTCCCTTAGCTTAGTTTGGTCTGGTATGTGGTGGGGTTAGACCAGGGAAGCAGAAGACTCAAGTGTGCATCTCTTAACCTGAAGAGGAAGAGGAAATTTGACCTGGCTTTTCTACTTCTTGGAAGATTAATTAAAATCACTCTCTAATTATGTAGTAACATAGGGATTCTTCCATCAAAAAAAAAAAAAAAAAAAGCAAGGCAAATGTGTAAAACGCAGTTACCTACCAGTTAGGGACCAAGCCAATTGGTTTTCAGATATAATGAAAGTTCAAAGATTTTTAGATCATAGTTTTCTATCAATATAACCATACTGTTGTTATTCTCAGGTATATCTCATCCAGAATCCCTAAGTAAACAGGACTATGACTATTTGCCTCTCAACATGGATTAAATGCATTTGCGCAACTGTAAATTATAATTTAGAAGTCCTTGTACAGATACATATTATATCTGTAAATATGCATTCTTCCAGTTTAACTGGTAGAAAGGATGCAAGCTTAAGCCAACAGCACATTAGGTCTTATACTGCCTGTGAACTTAAGTCAGGCTCCCAAACATAACACCACCACCCACAAATATAAGACGAGGCTGACAAGGAAAGATCTGGTACACTTGCTGAAACTGTATCTTTTTAATATTGCAAGTCAATTGCAAGTCAATAGCATATCCCCTTCAACTACAACTCAAAGTTTCCAGGATCTGCTAAAATTTTCATGATTTCAGCTGCTTTTAGATTACTTCGCATAAGTGAATTTTAGAATTAAAACATTGCTTGTATGTCTTTCACAAAGTACCTGAGCAAGAGCCAGAAGCTGAAGTCCTGCAGTAAAAGAGATGGCAGAAGAAACATAAGAGCAGCATTTAGACCACTCTGAGCAGTGCTGAGTCAACGTAACTATGGAAGTACAAGTTGCTTCCTATTCTGCTTCACCTACCTACTGTTTGACAGCCGGGGTCTGAACGCAGACACTCCATTGCAAGGCACAACACAAGCTGCAAAAGCCACAGCCAGGCATTCAGAGACTAAATGAATTTCTATCACAGATTAAACACAGCAGAACCAAAAGTGTTTATCAATGAATAAACTCTAACTACTTAAAAGGAAAACTGTTCTTCTATAGAGTATGTGTGAATGGTAAGGGTCGCAAGGATATGGAAAATGCATTTTCCATATTAAATTCAAAATAACTTCATTACATCGGTCTTTAGAAATCCCCAGTGAAAAAGTTAGGACACAGATTAAGAAACACCTACTGTGAGGAAGTTGCAAGTCTCCAAAAATACCAGCGCTTTGACTCCTCCCTCCCCTTTCCCCTACTCACCCTCCTCCCCAATATCAAAATACATCTTCCCCAGGCCTTGGCTCTGGAATGGTAGTTTCTGTGAACAGACCATACCCGACCATATGATTAGCCATTATCACCTTTTATAATCCACTCTACATTAAGATGCAAATCCAACAGCTGTGGTCCAACTAAGTTATTTACAAGGGTTTCCCTTTCAGATGTCCAAGCCAAAGCTACAACCAGTTCTGCGACATAAGTCCAGCCTCTCTCCACAGGCAGTAACAGATCTCGGTCTGTGACCAGCGGCATTTTCCCATCCACGCTATGGTTCAAACGGTTGCTATGATTTCAAATGGTACATCTACCCTTATTTTGGCGTGACTGGCTGCATTTCAGCTGCTGACATCTAACTGATTGACGCATATCTAAACAACGTAGTGGTTATACAAACAAACTGGCAGTACGCACCGGTGTTTCACCACTGTGGATTTACTTGTAATAGAGTGGCTGGCAACGCAACCGTGGGAAATTTAAGAGAAACACCAGCATGCAGAAGGCCTAAAGCTGCCAGCCATCATCTCTTTACCAAGAAAGAGGCTTTGCGTTCTGCGCTTTTTAAGAGGAGCGGGAAGCTCACGGAAATACCTACACAGGTATCTGAAAAGGCAGATCTCTACCTGCCTCAGACGGCATGTGTGCTGCACGAAAACACCCCGGTGCTTCCCTTTGCAGACGAGTGACGGCACGTCCACTACATAAAGTGCACTCGAGGGCTGACCCATACAACACTCGGGGAACTGCTCTCCGCACCCCACCACCACCACCACCACCCCCCCCGCCGCCCCCCGGTTCCAGCCTATGCCCAGCCTGTCTGCCATATTTCACGCGGGGGCACCTCGAACTTACCGCACACGGGTGGGGAGGGAGGGAGGGAGAGAGGGAGGGAGGGCGAGCAGCGGGGCCCGCCGGAGCCCCCTGCCCCCGCTCCACCACTCCTGCGGGTAGGGCCGCCCCCCCCCGCCCCCTCCTGCGGGCGAGGCACCGGCGGGGCCCACTGGGGAAGGAGGGAGGCGGGTGAAGGAAGGAAGCCGCGGGGCAGGCACCTGAGTGGGGCGGCGGGCAAGGCGTGGGCAGCCCCCGGGCCGGAGATCCGGGCACCGCGGGGCGGCCCAGCCCGGGGGAAGGAGGGGACGGAGGCGGGAAGCGAGGGGTGGGGGGGGGATATCGGACAGAGGGACGGAGGGGCGGGCGGGCGGCAGGCCCCGGCGGGCCGGGCCGCAGGTGGGCGTCGGGCGCGGCCGTCGGAGGAGAGGCCGCCGGGCAAGTCACCTCTTGACGCGGATGATCTGGTCGCGCATGGGTCGGATGTCCTGGAAGCTCTGCTGGTTGACCAGGCTGTAGACGAGGATGAAGCCCTGCCCGTTCTTGATGTAGAGGTCCCGCATGGAGGCGAACTGCTCGGTGCCCGCCGTGTCCAGGATCTCCAGGACGGAGGGGGAGGCGTCCACCTCGATCTCCTTGCGGTAGAAGTCCTCGATGGTGGGGTCGTACTTCTCGATGAAGGTGCCGGTCACGAACTGCACCGTGAGCGCCGACTTCCCCACCCCGCCCGAGCCCAGCACCACCACCTTGTACTCCCGCATCCTCCCGCCGCCGCCAGCGCGGACCGCCCGCCCGACCCGCACCTGCCGACGGCCCCTCCTCACCCCCCCGCCATGAGCCGCCCCTCCCTGCCCTGCCTCGCCCGCAGCCGCCGCCCCCGCTCCGCTCCGCGCCCGCCCGGCGGATGCTGCCGGCCGCGGCGGCTGCTGCTGGGCGGCGCTGCCGGCGGCGGGGCCGCGCTCACGGGGCTGCGGCGCGGCCGAGGTGGGGCGCCGGCCCCGCCCCCTCCTTCCCCTGTCGCCACGGCAACAGCCAACCGGCCGGCGCGCGGCGGGGCGCCGAGGAGGAAGAAAGAGCGGGGAGGAGGGCGACGCCCCGTCACGTGGCACCTCCCCGCGTTCCCCCTCCTCCCCCCCCCGCTCACCGGAGGGGGCCGGCCAACCGGCGGGCGCGGCGGCCGCACGTGACGCCGACGGCAGCAGCGACGCGGCGGGCGGTGGCGGCGGCGGCCCAGTCCCCGTCCCTCGCCCGGCGCTGTCGCCGTGGAGACAGCGGGCCCCGCCCCCCGCCCCGCGGGCGAGCTCCGCCGCACGCGCCGCCCGGCGGGCCAACCGGCGGCCGCGCCGCGGTGACGCGCCGGGAGGGGCGAGCCAATGGGACCGCGGCCTGGAGGGAGGGGGGAGCGGGGTTGGGCGGAAGTGCCTGTCAGGGGCCGGCAGCGGCGGGGCCGGGGTAGTCGCCGAGGGGGGAGCGGGGGCGGCGCGCTTCCCCCGGGCCCCGGGAGCGGCCTGTAGCCCGAGGGGGAGCTGGCGTCGTACCTGGGGAGGGTGCAGGGTGGTTGGGTGAGGCGGCGGCCCCTGCGCTGCCGCTGTCCCGGTAGGTGGGCGGGAGGGGGGGAGAGGCCTGTGCTACCCGCTCGAGGGGAAGATCCCCGTGCGGGCTCCCCGGTTCGGCTTCCCGGTGTGCCGGGGGTGGGGGATCTGGCGTGGTGAGTTTTTGCTGTTGGAAACTTGGCGGGTCTCCGGAGGCTGCGGGGGGCCCAGGGCCACCCTGTTAATCCCGGTGGTGTATACAAGAGTAAAGGGGATTCGTAAAAGCTAAGGCACCGATCCTGTGAGCCTCCCCTCACGGTGCGCTGTGATGGTCACTCGAGGGATGCTGGGATGTGTTCGTTCCTAACAAGTGCCTGCCTCCTTGTCCCCTTCTGATAGAGGCTGTGGGCCAGGAAAGATGGTGGTACAGTTTGAGAAAAATGCTCCATATGAACAGGAGCGAAAATGGAGATGATTGATGATAAGACATAAACAGTTTCTCATGGGAACCGGTATCGCTCTGGAAAAATACTCGCATTTGTATGCCTGTCTTTCTGCTGTGAGACAGACTCCTTAACCCTTCATTTTTTTTCTCAAACATCCTTGGAATATAGGGAGAAACAATTTTATTTCCATTAGGCGCTTAAGGTTCAGCCAGTAGTCTGCTGTTCAGATGCTTTCTGAAAGCTGTCAGGAAAGGAGCTCGCTCCTGGGGTTGCATTTCTTGTGCTGTTCTTCCCTCCGCGTTGTCACGTCATTGTCTCAGGTGAGGCCTAAGGTGTCAGCCTGCTTTCCAGGCAAGTCCAGTTCTGCTTCCTTGTTGACCTGTTTTCACACTTCCCAACCTAACTGGAAATTTTTGAGTGGCAGGTGCGTTTCTGGCTTTTTGGACCCCATTTGTCCTCTATCTGAGTGTTCGGGTTAAATGTTTGTACTGTGCAGTGCTTTAAGCTTTTGAGTGTTTTGCTTGGGCCTTCTGCTGTTACGTTTTGGCTTTTCCTCTTGTGTTGTTTGTTGTTGGGTTGGTATTTTTTTGAACTGCAAAACTTCAAAGCAAATTTATCTTAGTAGGATGCCCATAGCTTTGGTCTGTCTAGAAGAAAGAAGATTATTTGCTGGCTTCTTGCAATGCCCATGTAGTCAAAAAACACCAAAGCAAAACCAATCCCCCACATCTCTGTGTGATGTAAATACATTCAATACCAAAGAGGTACATGGAATTTTTTACAAGACTCTCAGAATCCGTTTGTAGTTGATACAAAGCCCGGTCAGTCTAGTCAGAAATGAGTAATAATTTCAGTGAATAATCTCGTTTCTCTTGGTGACTTGAGACTTTCAAGCAATAGAAACGAGCCTACAATAACACAGAATAGCACAAAATGCAAGATACTGCATGTATGGATTAATAAGTATTTGTTGTAGAAATCTGGGAACCCTCCAGCAGACTAATGGGAAAATACCTGGGTTTATTAGTCAATGATGAAAGGAAGCTGCCAATTTAACACGGTTGTGAAAAAACAAATATAACTGTGGTGTGCACACAGTCACATGTCATGCTTCTGGGTGACTCGTGAGACATTACTGTGTCCAGGTCTGATAAACCACATCCAGGAAAGAGGAACTTGTGCAGAAATTCACTCAAGAGGGTTACTGGAAAAGAACAAAGCTTATCTACAAGAGTACACCGGGAATATTTGTCTGATTAACCTAGGAAAAGCAAATGCGCTCGGGGGTTATGAGTAACCAATAAGCCAGGGTAGAGTCAAGCTCAGCCGAATAGGCATTTCAGCTAATGAACAATATTGATAGAAGGGCACGGATCTAAACTGATTATAATCTAGATAGGTCTTTCTTTTCTATCTCAGAGGACTGAGGGTTTCGCCTTCGCTGAAGAACAGTGAAAGATGAACAGGCCTTAAAATGTATTGTGCTTCAGAACAGGAAGATGATGTGCAATCATACAAAATGTATCTAAGTGATCTGTGTTGAAGGGAGGAGATGCGGGCCTGCCTTCTTACTCATCCTGAGACTGGAACAATCTCCCGATGTTCAGTACTTCTCAGAAAGAAGCTGTCGACTGCTGGCTCATGGTGAGGATGATGATTAGAATGAGAAGGCAAGGGTTCATGAAGAGGTAACAGGAATGCTCCCACTGGAAAGATTTATGCCAGGTGTTCAGTCTCATAGATTGCCGAGTTTGGTGGGCAGCAAAGCATTTTTTCACTTAATGATAGTGGGGTGATGTATACAGGGACTAAAGAAACACGTACCAAACCAAAATATAGAGCGACCAGTGTATACAGCATGGAGGATGGAAAAGGAGAGGCAGGATGGTCTACTGGGGGAAGTGCTGGATGCCTTGAATGGATGACTGTTCCCCAGGATTTCAGCCACTTCATTTGAGAGACTGAACACCTTACTATTGCTCTATTTTTCTAGCCTTCACCCTTGGTTGATTTTGATTCATCTGGGGAAAATGACAACATTGAAAATTCAGCTGATACATGCTGGAGGCTCAGCCCTAAAAACCAATACAGTATCAGAGCCCTAAAAACAAATACAGTATCAGTTTTGTGGAGTGAGTTACAGTGAGGTGGAGAACATGGGACCGTTTAGGTGCTGCCAGTCTTTCTTTTATGCACATTGCTTATACTTTTGCTATTCTCTACCAAAAAGTAGAGGGGAAAAAAAAAAAAGTAAATTTTGGTGGAAGAGAAACTTCCTGCCACAAAAGATTGAATGGGGCAAGGCTTGCCAGGCAAATGTCTCAGCCCACAGCATGGTTTCCCAGCATGACTTCCTTTGCAGCCTCTCACAGGAGACTCGGGAGTCATCAGCCGTTTTTTGCCGGCTTCCTAGGATTTAGAAACTTCAGTCTTATTGCTCACTTCCCAAGTCTTTTTTTTTTTCTTTTTTTTTGAAGTATCTTATTTCAAGCTTTACCAGGCTGTGGCCAGCCACATGGTCTTATGATAGGCTGGAGCTTCTCAATAAATACTGTATTTTTATCTTAGGCAAAAACCAACATACTGTTTCATAAGTATTTTGCTAACTATTGTAGGCTCTGACTACGCATTAGGGTATGTGTATGAAAGAGGAACAAGGCCTCTAACATCTATTTCCATTCCAAAGCTGGGGTTTGCTAATTCTTAGTAACAGTATCAGTGGCAAGATGTAAACCAGAGCAATATAAAAAATGGGGAAACCCCTAGCCCCCTCCATCTGAGAGCTGATGGTGGTCTCCAGACACCGAAGCACAAGAGAATGTGTGAAATAGAGCCTGTCTACTCTACCAACTGTTCTAGTGTATATTTGTTTTCCATGGTCAAGAGCTCTTTTAAGTGCACGTTAGTAAAATAACAGTGATTTCCTGGCCTTGCTTACTGTCATATTTTTACATTCAGGCTGTCAGTGTATGTCATCACATGGATTGCTCCTAAGCATGTGTCATTACCGTATTTTAGGAAGTGTAGCCAGTGTTAAGGATCGAGATTATGTTTAGTCTTTAATTTTTCTTGCTAAATCAGTTGTCTTATTAGAACTGTCCATAAAGTTGTTATGAAATTCAGAATGGAACTAACTGGAGGGAAAAGGTGACTGACTTTTCTTACCCTATCCTTAGCATTTTCAGATCACTGCACTGTTAATTTCCCTTTTATCCCACCAGTAATATTGTCCCTTTTTTTAACTGATTGCTAAATTGTAGGTGTTTGACATCTTTGTTCATGAAAACAGCAGCTTTCTAGAGGAGAGCAGGAACCACCTGAGTGCACTTGTAAAGGCAAAGGAGGTTGGACCTCCTCCGTCCTGTTTGGTGGCGGTTGGTTGGCAGCTCTGATCACCCAAGAGCCTGACTGGTGAGAGCCAGCACTGTCTCCAGCCTGGTGGAGGGTGTGGAGTGGGATTTAACTTACTGCACTGGAAAAGCATGTTACAGAAGCTAGGTTTCATTAGCTTCACTGCTTGCAGGCCAGTTTAGGTTTGTTGGGAGGTTTTTTTTTGTTCTTAAGGAAATCTAAATGCTTGGATTTCAAGGTATAGAAGGTGTGCTTTTGTTTTGTAGTGGTGAAGCCTGGTGTGAGCTCTGAGTGAGATGACTTTTGTGTCTGTGTTAAGCCTTAATGAAGTCAGGAGAGCTATGTCTAAAGATGGTGTATCAGCTCTCCACAGACCTCATTGTAAGATCAGAGTCAAAATTTGCAGTGATGAATTGCAGTCATCAGTGTCTGCGCTGGTTGGGGTTAACAGTTCTCTAAGTGTAGGGAGTTGCCCATGTACCATCCCGGGCTTAGCGCACGAAGCTGGTAAACTAGGGTGCATGGGGGCTGAAGCTCAGCTGATCCACCGAGTGTAGTAAGTGTGACAGTGACCAGCATTCCCCTGCTTTAGTTCTGGTACCTGACTTTGGGAAGACCATTCACAAATCTGAGGTAGGCGCTAGGAAATTCTTGGCAAAATTGAGACTTTAGCACTTGGATTCCCAGCAATCAAGCATGCTGAACGGCGAGATCTTAAACAAGCTGATTGGAAATGAGTGGGCAGCTCTTTTCTCCTCAGTTTAAATTGCTTGTAGCCTTCATTTGAGCCTATTTAGAGTCAGGGAGCCAAAATCTGAAATGGTCTCTTGCTGTGTTAGCTCCCCCACCCTGCCCAGACCCACACTGCCTTTCTTCTTCTTACACCCATTGTGGTGCTGCCTGTCCCTGAGCTGGGCCAGTTCAGCTCACTAAATTTGTAGAAAGCAAATCCAGACTAGAAATGCAAATTCTTTTATAATTGCTAGCTGCCAGGGACTTAGCCATGAAAGAGGAACAGAGTTAATGCCGTCCTCAGCTTGAAACAGTTTAAACCCCCACCTATTGCTTCCCAAGAGACTGTTTTCTGTTGTGAAGGAAAACAAACTAGATTTCACTCCAGCAGAACGAGATTCAATTAATGCGTTTTACCTTACAACTAGAGAAGACAACTAGTGTGAACACAATTACTGTGGCCCCACCAATAGCTACACATTAAGTTGCTGTACCTGCCACTTTCAGTTGTGTGCACCAGTCCCCAGGGTCTGGGTTTGTTTTTTGTTATCTTTGGTTGTTTTGTTTTTTGGTGGTTTTTTGTTTTTGTTTTTGTTTTTTTTTACAGATTGAAAGAGATGGAGATAATAGGAGTAGGCATACCAAAGTCTTCTCTCAGTCATAATTTAATTTTCTGACCAGAAAGGAACATTAAGGCTCCGGTCCCATGGGTTTATTTCAGAGGATGGCCAGTTTGGTAGCTCTGCAAATCGGGACAGCTTTCTGTTGTTATCATCTTATTAATGTTCTTTCCTGACATTGCAGATTAACTGTTCAAAGGAAGGGGATCACTCATCGAGGGGTGATGGTTTTTAACTACTTAGTGCAGTCAGATAGCCATCCTTGTCACGTAATAAGGTCGTTGTGTTTAACTGAAGATGGTGGTTAAATCTAAAAACAATAATTGCTCCTGGTCCCTCTTTTTATTAAGAGTGAAAATTTGATCGAACCATTCCCCAAAGCATTAAGAAATCTAAATGAAAATATTAAGGTTTAGCATGTGACCTGATTTTTACTGTTTCTAGTGGAGTTTTGATGGACTTCTGCTGATGTATTATGGGTTTTCACAACAAAGTTTTCTTTGCTTCCCATAAAAGCAAACAGGAGACCTTGGTGGTGTTATTAATTTTAATGAAAAGCTTCCACTGCATGTCTAAGTTTTGTAAGAAATTCTCATCTGTCAATAAAGTTAAGTTAAAGAGCTGTCGTTCAGATGTAGGTTGAAAACAGGGGAAGTGAGTTTCAGGATATAAAAAACCACAGTAAAATAAACTAAAAACAGCTAATTTATTATTCCATTTGACTGTTTCTTTCTTCTTATGATGTTCAAAAAAAAACCAATTCAATTGCAAGACTTAAGAGAAAGTGAAGATAATGATAGTCTGTTTTTATTAAGGTACAAAAGTCTTGCAATATCTGTCACAAGTCACGTAGCCCTTTTTTTTTCTGTCAGACTTGAAAGGAAATAAGTTTAACTCCTTCTTTTTAACAACCGGAGTAGAAGCATTAGGGTTGTATGTTTCACAAGCATCAGATTTTGTAGGCGTCAATAAAAAAATAATATTACAGTTACAATAGTATTTTCTTTTTACATGGTTATTTTGATCAAAATAATCAGAACTGAATTAAATTGTAAGATGCCTTAATTGCTATGAGTTACACTGTAAATTAAAATAAGATCACAGAATCAAAGAACGATATGGGGTTGGAAGGGACCTCTGTAGATCATCTAGTCCAACCCCTCTGCCAAAGCAGGTCCACCTAGAGCAGGTTGCACAGGAACGTGTCCAGGTGGGTTTTGAATGTGTCCAGAGATACAGACTCCACCACCACTCTGGGCAGCCTGTTCCAGTGCTCTGCCACCTTCAAAGTGAAGAAGTTCCTCCTCATGTTTAGATGGAACTTCTTATGTACAAGTTTGTGCCAATTTCTTCTTGTCCTGTCACTGGGCACCACTGAAAAAAGACTTGCCCCATCCTCTTGACACCCATACTTTTAGTATTTATAGGTGTTGATCAGATCTGCCCTCAGTCTTCTCTTCTCCAGACTAAAAAGACCCTTAGCCTTTCCTCGTACGAGAGATGCTCCAGGCCCCTAATCATCTTTGTGGTCCTCTGTTGTACCCTCTCCAGCAGTTCCCTGTCCTTCTTGAACTGGGGAGCTCAGAACTGGACACAGTACTCCAGATGGGGCCTCACCAGGGCAGAGTAGAGGGGCAGGATAACCTCTCTCGACCTGCTGGCCACACTCTTCCTGATGCACCCCAGGGTGCCATTGGCCTTCTTGGCCACAAGGGCACATTTCTGCCTCATGGTCATCCTATTGTCCACCAGGATTTCCAACGCACTTTTCTCATATTTATTTCTTATATATGCATTTTCTTAAGAGGAGCAGCATTTAATCTTCATCTCATGTGTGATCAATTTACAATTTAGATCAACTCAAGCCAGTACGTGTCCTAAAGCTGAGTTGGTCATTTTGGTATATGTCCGAGTAGGCGCATTTGTTCTGGATGTTTCTATGTACATTATCTGTTGTAGGCAGTGCATCTGGTTGCTCCCCGAAGCAAGCCCCAGAAGACCCCGGAAGGGGCCCACGCTCCCTCCCTCAGTGGATGCTCAGATGTAGACAAGAGGTGGTTTGGGGATATGGGTGTGGGGAGGCAGGTCTCACCTGTAGAGTAGCTTGTCTCTTTCTACCTGAAGGTCCTATGGAGTTTCCGCTTCTGGGAGTTTGTAGAGCCCAACCTCTAATTAGCGGAGGAGGAAGTTTTACCAAAATGCGTCAGAATTGTGAGTTTCATATATGATCTTTATCAACATAGGGGTTGCTAACCGCTGGCCTTCAGAGATAAACAAGGCCTGAAAACCATGAGGGTTTGCGTCCCAGCACTGGCTATTGGATTTGCCTTTCAGTCTTTAGATATTGTTGCTTCTTTTTGCTGCTTCCTCATACATTAAATGCTCAAGGTTTTTAACAGAAGCCAGGAGTTCCATGTTCTTCATTCCAGTAGCTGGTGCTTTAAGAAAACCCAATATCATAAATTGTGATAAAATGGAAGTTTTGGCAACAGTGACTATGGATGGAGTAAAAATAGCTCAGTAATTATTCTGAGCCTGGAGAAAAGATTCATCCAAGGGAAAACCAAGAAGGAATTAAGTTTGTGAGGTGTACGAAGCTCTCATATTCTTCTTTAGGTCTTCAGTGCTGTAGATGAATGCAACCCTGTGACTACTGCTTTCGAGCAAACTTTCAAAGCTGTGTTATTGTGGGAGACCTATCCTACAAGCGCGAGATATGCATATGCTACTTCAAAGAAGAACCACAGCTCATTTGCTTGAGGAAAATAATACAAAGAATTAGCTCCAGCCTCTCTTTGCATTTCCTCTTGGGACTTCAGTGAGGGCTGATACAATTGCAGGTAGATTCTTGCAAAATAATTTGGGAGCAACTCAGAACACACCAAACAAATCCATAAAATTAGATTTCCCAGAATTATTAAGAACCTTTCATATAGATCTGGTCCCACTGCATAGGGCTGAACTATATCAGGATACCTTTTCTGGGGCAGATTCCAACAAGATTTCCTCATGGGTTTGGGGTGAATGGAGTGGGCATATTAGCTGACTGATGAATCTGCCAAAATTGCTCCGTGACAATCTTCTTGAGGTGGTCAGTGTCTGTTTCTTTCTGGTTCTCCTGTCATCTTTCAAGTCAATGTTTTTTCTCACACGCGGATCTCTTTTCTAGTTACTCAGCAAGGGGAAAAAAACCCAACATATCATTTTGTAGTTACTTAAGGGAAGAGTTTGATGTAGCAGTGCAGCAAGAGGGTTCTCTCTTGGTTGTTTGGTTTTTTTTTCATGGTGTCACAATTCTTGGTTCTACGCTTGCTGCAAACTTCTCTTCCTCATGTGGCTTCTTCTTGGCTTCCTTCTCTTTTTAATGTAGTGTCTTCACAACTCCTCTTCCCCAAGGCCTTTCATGATACGTTAGCTCTGATGATGACCAAATTCCTACTCTCTCCCCTAGCTGCTCTCTGTATCATCATATTAGGTGTCTCACCTAATGAGCACAGAGCCCTTGGGCTCCAACACACCATCGCTCCTCCTTTTTCAGTCAATGCCTGTGGGGCTATTGCTGCAGTTTGAGGAGCTGTAGAAAGGAAATCAGCACTATTCTGGTTTTTAATTGTGATTGCATTTATGTGATTGGTATTTTCTACCTCTTGGTACAAAAAACCCCACCAACACTTTGATTAGAAGTTCAGCATTTCAAATTCTTTGGCTATATCCCATCCTGATATCCCAGCCCTATAAATATTCACTGGTTGGTATAGCTCTCAGTTTCTGAAATCACCCATGAAGGGGGTTACTTCCACTTCTACAGAGGGACAGCACTGAAGCATCTTCCTTGGAAATGTCAAGATCACTGCCATGAGCAGCTACAACTGAAACATACTGGAATTTCTTTAGAGCCACAGAAAAGAAATAGGCTGATGAGTGGATTTCAAGAGATCTTGTAGGTCACGCTCTCCTGTGAGGCAGTTTGAGTGCATCAGGGTCAGTCCTGAAGGACATCTGCACAGCCACTTCCTGACCTCCCACAGAGGAAGGTGCACAGCCCTAAGCATCCTATTCCTGTGTGTTGCTGTCTGCACCATGTTAGTTTGAGTTTCAACTTGAGTCTCCCTTTGTGTACTTTAACCCTGTAACACCTTGTCCAGTTCACTCGGGTTGTGAAGCTGCGTGTCCCCTTTTCAGCAGACTTTTAGGAACGTCAATAAAATCAGATTTTCCCCTTGGTCTTCTTCAGGATAAAAGTGCTGTGGTGTCGTGGTCTCAGTTGGGATAACTTTCTTACTAGCAGCTGGTATAGTGCTGTGTTTTGGATTTGGGATGGGAATACTGTTGATAGCGCACTGGCGGTTTTGGTTGTTGCTTAGCACTGAAGGCCTTTTCTGCTCCTCAGATTGCCCCGCCAGCACGTAGGCTAGGTGGAGAGCGCAAGAAGTTGGGAAGGGACACAGCCAAGACAGCTGACCCCAACTGACCAAAGGGATATTCCATGCCATATGATGTCATGCTCAGCATATAAATCTGGGCGAAGAAGAAGGAAAGGGAAGACATTCAGAGTTACAGTGTTTGTCTTCCCAAGTAAGTGTTGCATGTGATGGAGCCCTGCTTTCCTGGAGATGGCTAACACATGCCTGCTGATGGGAAGCAGTGAATGCATTCCTTATTTTACTTTGGCTGCATATGTGGCTTTTGCTCTACCTATTAAAATGTCTTTATCTCAACCCATGAGTTTTTTCTCATTTTTAGTCTGCCAGTTCTCTCCCCCATCCCAACTAGGGGGCTACATGGTTCTAGCTGCCGGCTGGGGTTAAACCACAGCGTATGGACAACATTGTATAGACCTCTGATCGAATTTGCATCATCCCTGGAGTTTTTCTGACTAGAGCATCCTTTTCCTGAAGCAGAGCATCCCAGACTGGACACAGTACCTCAGCTGAGGCCTTCCCAGAGCTGAGTTGGTAGGACTCACTTACCTTCTTGGTAGGGTAGACTTTTGTTTGTACCTACCTGTATAACCTAGAACTTCTTTTTACAACAAAACCAGGGTTGAGTTAATTTGTGTTAAACTTGTGATCTCTAATTAGCCTCTTCCAGCCTGCTCCTTCATGAACAATTTCTGCTCAGCTACTTGTATCTCATCCTTCAATTGTCAAGCCAATTATTCTAAGTGCAGTACCATTCACCTGTCTTCACTGAATTACATCATAGTTTTCATACTATATTTTCCCAATTTGTCAAGACAATTTTGAATTCTAATTTTGTCCTTCAGTCTACTTGCAGGTCCTTCCCGACTTTGTATCATCCTCAGATCTAATAAGCATCATCTGTTCCAACAGATGTAATACACCAATAAGTGACTGGTTGCTGGATTGTTCCCTAATCCAATAAGTGTTTGTTATCTTTATTGTTACTACATAAGAAACTAGATTTTAGCGTGTTCAGCAGCAGCATGTTATTGGATACAGCTTAGGGGTATCTGCTCTGTGACCACAAAAGTGACAGCAGTGCAGACTAGAGAAACCTGAACCAGCTAGCATAGGTAGCACATAAATGCTCACTAAACTTGAAATAGTAATTAGGAGCATGATTTGCACTGCTGCATCTAATTCTCTAGGCAGTGGTTGGTTTGGTTTTTTTCCTGAGAAGCTCATATCTGAAAAAACTTGCTGTCTAATTAGATATGGCTGTACCATTGAACATGCTACCACTGAAAAAAAATATCATTTAGGTAAAAACTGTGATGGCTCAGCTTTTTCGTGGGGTGCGACATAATTCACCTCAACAGCCACATCCCATCTAGGCAGCTGTTAGTGAAATCTAATTGTTTAATTAAAAAGCCTAATTAATAATGCATGTTGCAATATAACTTTCTTATATTTACTTTTGCTTCCTAAAATTTGCATCACTGTGTCATCAAATGTACTCTTGCATCAAAGCTGCTGATTGCTTACAAATCAAATACTTGATTTGCATCCACACAAAGGAAAGAAGATGCTGAAAAAGTCTAGAATTGTGTTTACTGCTGTCTTTGGATGAAGATTTAACATCTTTGTCGGAGACATGGACAGTGGGATAGAGTGCACCCTCAGCAAGTTTGCCGATGACACCAAGCTTGGTGGCGCGGTCGACACGCTGGAGGGAAGGGATGCCATCCAGAGGGACCTGGACAGGCTTGAGAGGTGGGCTCGTACAAATCGCATGAAGTTCAACCAGGCCAAGTGCAGGGTCCTGCACCTGGGACGTGGCAATCCCAGGCACAAATACAGGTTGGGTGGAGAATGGCTGGAGAGCAGCCCTGAGGAGAAGGACTTGGGAGTGCTCATGGATGAGAAGCTCAACATGAGCTGGAAAAGTGCACTGGCAGCCCGGAAAGCCAACTGCATCCTGGGCTGCATCAAGAGACGTGTGGCCAGCAGGTCGCGGTAGGCGATTCTACCCCTCTACTCTGCACTCGTGAGACCCCACCTGGAATACTGTGTCCAGCTTTGGAGTCCTCAACACAGGAAGGACATGGACCTGTTGGAACAGGTCCAGCGGAGGGCCATGAAGATGATCAGAGGGCTGAAGCACCTCTCCTATGAAGACAGGCTGAGAGAGCTGGGGTTGTTCAGCCTGGAGAAGAGAAGGCTCCTGGAAGACCTTATAGCAGCCTTCCAATATCTGAAGGAAGCCTACAGGAGAGCCGGAGAGGGACTCTTTGTCAGGAAGTGTAGTGACAGGACAAGGGGTAATGGTTTTAAATTGGAAGAGGGGAGATTCAGATTAAATATCAGGAAGAAATTCTTTAGTGTGAGGGTGGTGAAGCACTGGAACAGGTTGCCCAGGGAAGTTGTGGATGCCCCATCCCTGGAAGTGTTTAAGGCCAGGCTGGATGGGGCTTTGAGCAACCTGCTCTAATGGGGGTGTCCCTGCCCGTGGCAGGGGGGTTGAACTAGATGGTCTTTAAGGTCCATTCCAACTCTAACCATTCTATTCTATTCTATGATTCTAAGATGCAAGACTCTGCTGTAAATACCCAGAGGCCACAGAGACGTATGGGAGCCCTGTGGGAGACCCACCCAGAGTCTGAAGACCTGAAACCATGGGATTCAGACCCCTCAACTCACTCCAAAGCTGCTGTTTTGGGGCCTGGAGCAGTCTGCTAAGGGAGTAAGCAGGTTTGTGGAGGTCCAGTGCCAAACGGGCATGGTGCTCCTTGGTCTTCCTGCTGGTCTGGACACCCGTCAGTGCTTCTCATCCTGGTGGGACATAAGGATACCTGAAAGCAGAGGCAAGTCCACAGGCAGTATCTGCTGGAAGCTACTCAGCTGATCCATTGCTTTATGTCAGTCATTCCTTTAAGTTAAAAAAAGGACATTTTAATGGGCCATTCTCAGTAGTTTCAGCTGGGAAGGCATCAGATTATATGCAGGCAGCAGATAACCTGGAGAGCACATCAGTATCCAGGGAGGAATGGTGGAAAGTGGTGGTCCAGAGAGACCTCGTCACGTGTGCAGCAAATGAGATCCGCTTGTTGGATGAGAGCTGGCAGTAAATCAATGCAAATTTGAGCTGGGAGAGCACAGGGTAAGGGCTGTTTCTTTCCACACAGCGCTGGTCTGGAGGGGTCTCCTGCACTACCACCCCATGACTCTTGGCCCTCAGTGCCTAAATCCCCTGTGAAGGTGGTTCAGGAGATCCTCAGTCATTCAGGTGCTTGAAAAACATCATCCAATAGATCTTTTCGGCTGCAGTCTCTAATGGAATGCAGCAGGGAATTTGTGTCCCTGAAGTAATTTAAAAGTTGTTTGGAACAAAAAACAGAAAATAACCATTTAAGTCTCAAAAATAATTCTTTACAAGAAGAAATAGCTGCAGTTTAACGTAGGAGGAAGAGAAACCAAGCCAGCTGTAGCTCCAAAACAGCCACGAACAAATGTGCTATGTGTCAGATGGTGATATATTCAGAACAGTACTGTATCTATATGTCTCCACTGTGGTGTAGGTATGGCTGCAGTTTGTATTAGGGCCAACTGCACATGTGGGGACCATGGCAATGCAGCCTGGCACGTGTGTGTGTCCTGCGGGGGGGGATAAATATGTGTCCCTCTGCTCCCCACAGCGCTATACTCGGTGGGTACTGGAGCTCCCTCTCATTTGAAGGTGAGGTGTGTGTGTATGTCTGTTAGCTGTTGTTATACGTGTAACCCCTCTGCTGGCATGCCCCAAGCCTGTTCTAGAGAAAATACATTTCTATCAGATAACCTTGTATTTTTCTCTATGCAGAAGGAGATATGAGCAGCAAAAGTTACTGGGCACCGTGGCAGTGAAGTGCTCTCTTAACTGTAAAAACCAGCTACCACATGTCTAGTTAAGGACCAGCTTTTCATTAAGTAACCTTACAGGCAAAGTTTTGACATTTTTAAAAACATACTGGGAAAGAAATCAGTGTTGTATTTTTAAAAGTGATAATTCATTTTGTATGTTTTATCTAAGTACCTATGTGTGTATATATGTAAGTGTATTCTCTCCCTCTGTGTGTGTTTACACAGGCTCAAACCTCACAGCGTTTTATTTAAACCTGGACATGATCAAGAATTTTTTTAGAGTGGTTAATTCTTGCCAGTTTGAGCAGGAAATAATATTTTCTCATGTTCTAAATTAGATAGCTGTCCAGATAAAAATGATGGTAATATAGTTAAGACACACATACAAACCCACTAGATGATCTGAAAGACCCTCGATGATCTGAAAGGTCCCTCCCAACCTAGACGATTCTATGATTCTATGAAAAAACCCTATTTACAAAGAAAAGACAAAGCAGCATGTTTTGGTTAAACAGACTATTTACAACTCTCTTTGCACTGTTTTGTTTCCTTTATTTTGGTATTTTAGCTAGTGCCTATGAAATGGATTGTCTCTGGTGCTGGTATATTGTTACACAGAGCCGTTTGATTAGAGGAAGAAACACCTATTTAACAACCTGTAAAGGAAATTAAAGAGCAAGAACAGTTTTTGCTGCAGTATTTTCCATGGCCTTGAAAACCTTCAGCCAGAGTCTCAGCTGCTATCTTAAAGCTGCATTGGTTTTTGCGACCTGAAGTGATGACCTCTGGGATTTGTGGGACCACTGTATAAATACCAGAGCTTTCAACCTGCCAGGGTCGAAATAAATAATGCTTTTGGTCCAGTCCTGGCTCCATGCTTAGCTATCACTCCTTGATTTAACTAGCATTGCATGAAGCAGCAGAGGGGAGAAGGGAGTCCTCAGCAGCTCTGCGCTTCTCCCTCACCAGGGTGTTGCCATTTTCGTCTTGCAGATGAGGAAACTGATGAAGAGAGAAGATGTTTCCTCACTGCTGTGCTAAAAAATGCACTTTTTTTGGAGCCAAAAGAGGCAGTGGTGGAGCTTTCCAGTGCAAAGTGAAGGGCAAACCCTTCTCCTGGGGAACTTCTGACAGGGCAAGAAAACTTTGTTCCTCCAAGCCCCTCACTTGCCACTGGAGTGGGAAGGGAAGTTGGTGGAGAAAAGAGGAATGACAGCAACAACATTCATGTCCTCCAGAGGCTAAAGCCAAAGGGGCAAGATGCTGCTCTTGCAGTGCTGCAGCACCCCCCTTGCGCCCACACAGATGCTTCGTTCCTCTGAGGGCAAAACAAATTAAATAGTAGGTGACCTACCAGCTCTACCTGTGCCCATCTGCAGTGGGCGGGCAGGTGGACCCACAGGGATGGGAGTGGGCAAACTAAATTGCTAAGAACATAAATGCCTGAGGAACGGGATTTTTAAAGTTATTTTATTTTTCCCCTGAGATAAAAGAGGTAGTGATGAACCCAAACCTTGGGAGCTGAGGATTGGCAAAAGGTGCCAATCTGAGCTTTATCCAGAGGAAAAAGGCATCGGTCTGTGAGGTGCCAGGGATGCTTCTGGCGGCAGAGCACAGAGCAATTCCTCCCCACGGCAGGCGCAGGAGAAGGTTTGCTGTACCAGCAGGCGTAGCTGCAGGCTGCTATCATCATAAACCTCCAGCTATGTTCATTTCACCAAAACAAATGCAAAGTTAGCTCCTAGGTGGGTACAAAATGCTCTAAAAGGGTCTTGGGCTTTTCCTAACACAGGAAAGACACAGCGAGCCAAGCCCCATGTCTTGTGCCCACGCAGGGAAGCCGTGTGGAGTGATGCCAGGAAGGGCTGAGGAGCTTGGTTGGAGCTGGGTGAACAGCAGAAGACACGAGCCTGCGTCACTAGCATTAAGTTAGAAAGGTGATTGCAGGATTGAGGGCCTAAGGCAGACAAATCCAGTCAGATCTCTCTTCTGAAGGAGCAGGAGCTTCAGCAGCCCCCTGGCTGCCAGTGACAGTAGCAGAGCAGATGCCATCAATAGCCAAGGGAAGTTTAGGGCAGGCACGTTGCAGGTAAGCCTCATCTCACCTCAGCTGCCTCCAAGGTCTGTGGGTGCCCCGTGGAAGCTAATCAGGCCCCCAACCTTCTCAATTTTACTGGTTTAAAAATAGCCTCAGGCACCTTAAGGGACTGCAGCTGAGGAGACTCCCTCATAACCCAGCTGGCTGAACGGGCCCTGTAAAATCCACTTGCTACCCTGGGTCCCCCACAAGGGCATTTTCCAAGTGTGGTACAAATAGACATTTCTACATTTCTGTCTTTGCATGTGCTCTGATTCAAGAAGGAAACATGGCAGAAGGGGATGGCTCCAGAGCAGCAAGTGCTGGCAACCGCCAGAGATTTGGCAGAAGAAATCCCAACAAGGAGAAGCCAATAGAACTTTCTGCAGAGGCCACCGACTTTCCTTCTTCCTACTTAATAGCTCCTCATAGGGGTCCTGCTATTGCTGATGCCAAAGGTTAGGGAACTTTGGGCTTTATTTTAAAGGGTGATATTATTTTGCATGCGCAGAAACGTGGTAGCTGGTGAGGCCATTAGGATTCTGCCACGGCGATGTGCCGGCCTGTTCAGGATGAAGACACATCCCCCAGCCTGTGCCTCTGAGTCCTCTCCTCTGGGCCAGCCCCTTGCCTCCAGCTCTGTCAGGAGGCTGTAGGACAGTAAATCCAGTAATCTGGCTGGTGGAAAAAGCTGCTCTCTTTTACTCAGGCAGCTGAGGAGGCCACCTATGGCTCGTTCACGGCCAACCTAGTTATCCATGTACCAGACAGACACCTTGGGATCTTAAAAAAAAATCATTACACTTAAAAGGATGAGATGCTTGCTTCAACTTCCAACAGCCAGGGCGCTTTTCACTGCAGAGGAGCTACCCACAGTTTCCGAGCATATGGGTGGTTTCCATAAATCCACATGCCGGCATATCCTAATACCCTGCTCAAGTAGCCCAGCCCAAGCTTACTCCTTTCAGTTGCGCATCCAGCTCCAATAATAAGTTTCTAATCCCAGCAAAGTCCAGCTACTGCAGGTCTTGCTGCTGAGGAGCCTCACCATGAACTCTGGCTGGTTCAATGGACATCAGCCCCGTTACTGGGAGCTCCTGATGGCACAACGCTGCACATATTTCTACATAAAATTCACGTTGGGACATGTTTCTATTGCTGAGCAGGCTAAATCCAAGTTCTACAAATACCACATCTTATTGGGGCCATTTTCTATATCAGTTTTATTGCAAATTGGCTCCAGTGTATGAACTCCTGGAGCATGAAGCCATGTCCAGCTATGTCTTAGAAAGAAGCTAAATAATAAAGGAGAGGCAGCTGTTTCTCTCTGCAGTATTCATGGGGTAATAATAGTAACAATAAAGGGAAGTAAAATAGAGCAGTTTCATTGTGATATTTTTAAAAAGTAAGGATTCAATTGAATATAAAATGATCATTGATTTTAGGCACTTTGACAGACTAACGTTTGATTCTAACAGAGTCATTTTCTGAGACGAACAGAAAGACAGCTGTGTCAAGAGGAAACAACCCTCACTTTGTATAGAGAGGTGCTGCTGAGTAGCACTGCCAGAGTCCTTTATTTACATAGGAGTAATTATATTGCACAGGAAACTTGGATTTGAAAGCAGTTCCTCTGATAATTACTCCTGAAGAGGAATGTATCTGCTGCATTCACCAAAACCTGAAGGCTGGTCTTGTATCACAGAGGATCATCTGCGTTATGGCTAAAATTAAAGCGAAGGGAGAAGAAACAAACAAGAAAGGACATCAATTCCCAAATAACAGATCCATGCAAAAAAAAAGTCCATTCCACCAATAAGTGGTGAACATCTCTTGGTGTGAGGATCTGATATAGACAGAGGTGAGAGGCAAATGAGAGAATTATGGTGCACCTGGATTCCTTTTCAAGGGGAAACCATACTGGATTCTCACTGTACGATGTTCCCTTACTGCTCTACATCTTCTGCTTTCCGTTGGGTTTCCACCAAACCTGCGAGCTCTCATCGAAACCTTTCCCGTGAACAGCATTCACCATGAAAAAACTGGTGAATTTCTCTGGCCAAATAACAGTAAGCAGAGAGCTGCTTCTGCTGCAGAAGTGAGGTTTGTTTGCAGTCAGTCTGGATTGCAGCCCGCCCTCTCCATCTTCTCCCTGACCTTCAGATGTTGGATGGAACAGGCGAGGCACAGCCCGTGTGAAAGTTGGATCCTCTCCAGGAAGGTTTTGACCACTCTACCTTCCACGCAAAGCAAATCCACGATTAAATGATGCTTTAAAGGCTCAGCCCCTTGTGGTTTCCTGCCTTGGTTATGAAAATGAAGGCTGGCTGGTCAGTCCCACTGGAAGTGACTCTCAACACAGGCTTTCGTAAACTTGCAAGGAACTTCTCCATGTGGCCAAGAGCAGTGTGGCTCTTAACTTGGATCCAAAGGTCTTCTAAGGAAGGCCAGCAGAATCAAGTGGGTGAAGATAAAAGTGTCCACACACAGATTAAAACGGATTGACTAATGCTTCTTGTAAGTAGCAAGAGGACATTTTCCTCTGAAGCTTCTCTAAGCAGTAAAGGATTCGTATTAATGTGCATGTGTAGCAGTGGGAAAAGGTATTTGATTACTGCAGAGCAGGTCACTTACAAATCATCTCCTCACCTCTCAGGCAGCATGCTCAATCTGTGCTGGCAAGACAAATAAATTCATTGCAACTAGTGGGTCTAAATGACCCGTTAAAGCGCTGCAATGGTGCAAGGACTGAATCGTGCTCCTCAACCACTTGACAGTAAAAAAGCCTATGTCATTTCTAGAATAAAAGGAAGAAAAGAAGAACAAGAGGCTTTAAAAAAACAACCACCCTCAGACAAACATAAAGGTGCAGAAGCTGGCAGGCAACATGGTGTTCCTGTGGTGAAGGTGTGCTCAGAAGAGAAGTTCAGGTGAAAGCCAGAGCAAGGATCTGGCGCTTTGGGGGCAGGAACGGGGATGCACAGCACCTCGTCATGTGCCCCAGCTCAACTTAGGAGGGGGTCACCCTAGATAACTCCATAGGCAGCTGGGCTGGGCAGGCTCCAGAAAAGGCAATCCTGCCCAGAAGTTGACTGCTGTTGCCCTCTGGCAAAGCCTTGGTCGCTCTCTCTCCATTTGCTCATACAGGAGGTCTGGGGCTGAATGCAAAAGGCCTTCATTTTGTGTGGTAAAAACATACTTCTCTTCTGCCTGTATACAGAAAAGGATGCTCAGAAGAAAACTATTGCCACTGTTTAAGCAATCCATATAGAATCTGTGCTACATCTGGGAAATAGAGTGGTTGCAAGTAAGAAAGTGCGGAGTTGGCTGAAAATTTGATGTAATTCGACCACATATGCCTTACAGGCTCTCTGTATAGAATTATAGAATCATTGAATAGTTTGGGTTGGAAGGGACACTTAAAGGTCATCTAGTCCAACACCCACACACCCCACCCATCCCCCTCCGCCCAGACAATAAGCAGGGACATCTTCAACTAGGTCAGGTTGCTCAGAGCCCCGTCCAACCTGACCTTGAATATTTCCAGAGATGGGGCATTTACCACCTGGGCAACTTGTTCCAGTGTTTCACCACCCTCATTGTTAAAAATTTCTTCTTGATATGTAGTCTGAATCTACCTTCTTTCCCTTGTCCGTTGCCCCTTGTCCTATCGTGACAGGCCCTGCTAAAAAGTCTGTCCCCATCTTTCTTATAAGTCCTCTTTAAGTACTGAAAAACCACAATAAGGTCTTCGTGGAGCCTTCTCTTCTCCAGGCTGAACACCACCAAGTCTCTCAGTCTGTCTTCATAGGAGAGGTGCTCCAGCCCTCCGATCATTTTTGTGGTCCTCCTCTGGGCCTGCTCCAACAGGTCCATGTCTTTCCTGTACTGAGGCTCCAGAGCTGAACACAGTACTCCAGGTGGGGACTCACCAGAGTGGAGTAGATAGGGAGAATCACCTCCCTCGACCTGCTGGCCACACTTCTTCTGATGCAGCCCAGGATATGGTTGGCTTTCTTGGCTGTGAACACACATTGCTGGCCCATGTCCAGCTTTTCATCCACCAGTACCTCCAAGTCCTTTTTGGCCGGGCTGCTCTCAATCCCTTCATCCCACAGCCTGTATTGATACGAGGGGTTACCCCGACCCAGGTGCAGGACCTTGAACTTAGCCTTGTTGAACCTCATGAGGTTCACATGGTCCCACTTTTAGAGCTTGTCCAAGTCCTTCTGGATGGTATCCTTGTCACCAGTCTCCATCTGGACATAGAGTCGTTGACTACTACCCTCTGGCTGTGACCATCCAGACAGTTTCTTATCCACCAAACAGTCCGCCCATCAAATCCACGTCTCTCCAATTTAGAGAGAAGGATGTTGGGAGGGACTGTGTCAAAGGCTTTACAGAAGTCCAGATGGGTGATATCTGTAGCTCTCCCCTTGTCCACTCATGTAGTCATTCCATCATAGAAGGCCACTAGGTTGGTCAGGCAAGACTTGGCCTTGGTGAAGCCATGCTGGATGTCTCAAATCTCCTCCCTGTCCTCCATGTGTCTTAGCATAGCTTCTAGGAAGACCTGTATGTTGTTAAGAATTACTTCATAAAGCAGAATATCTGAAATACCTTGATGCAGAGTAAGTTCTGTGAAGATTAAGAGGAACTGATCTAGATGTCAAATCATAGAATCGTCTAGGTTGGAAAAGACCCTTGGGATCATCGAGTCCAACCATCTACCCTACTCTACAAAGTTCTCCCCTATACCACATCCCCCAACACCACATCTAAACGTCTCTTAAACACATCCAGGGATGGTGACTCAACCACCTCCCTGGGCAGCCTATTCCAATGCCCGACCACTCTTTCTGTGAAAATGAGCACATCTGAAATATGTATTTAAAGATGACTGAAACAAACTTGAAATATAAGTAGCCTGGCCCTTAAATGCTAGGAAGGATGTGTGATCAATCTAACAATTAAGTTGGGGAGAAAAACACAAACCCAAAATCCCCATACTTACCTGCAACTCCAAATAAAATTGGACTTGAAGAAGTACAGCTTCTCCCATCATCCAATTAGAAGGAAATTAAATAAGAAGTTCACATGTCGCAAGAGGAGTTGCCAGTGTGCTTCTGCTGCTTCCCATAAGCACTAACCATGGACTCTGAGACAACAGCTAAGGAATGGGCAGTGCCATCAGCCCAGGGACTTCTCCAGCAATTGGTCTGGATCAGAAAGTTAATGCTTATGCAGGAGGGCATGGATTCTCTATTAGAAGAGTTCAACCTCATTTATTTCCTCTAGAATGGGTATAAAGTAAATCACTTTTAAGGTCAACAGAAAAGGAAAATGCTTTCTATCACATCCTGCAGTTAGAAAGCCCACTGACATCAGATCAAGGCTGACCACTATTTTTCTACGTCAGTCCTTGTTTACTTGTACTTGATGATGTAGCTTTTCTTTTGAGCACATTTGGCTTGAGGAAGGACACAAAACAGGACTCTTGCCTTTCACCACTTATCTTAAAACGGAAAAACAATGTGTGGGTTCTACCAAATGCCCGTCAAAGGACAGCTTGTTATCAAGCCTCACAGAAGTAGAAATCAAAGCAACATAACTGCATTGGATAGAGTTGGGTACAACCATTCCACATGAAATGTTTAAACAGAACAATTTATTTGCATGCAGGGACAGTCCATCCCATTGCAATTGCATTCAGACTAAGTTATATTGCTAACATCACACCTCCATTGGCATAATAATAATTGAATAAAGCCCATGTGAAGATTAAACCTGAAGAAATGGTATTACATGCCAAACGGTTACCATATTTCTTCATTTCTCCCTATGTCATGGTAAGAGATAAGAGCATCTTGAATTCACCAACTTTGTAAAGTCCTTGTTGTTAATTTTCATTACTTTCTCAAGAATTTTACAAGCTGCTCTTTAACTTTACCTCCATGAGCACATTGGCATGTTAAATGACATGAAAAACATTTCTAGGCATCACGGTAGGAGAGAAAAAGCTTAAATATACAAGCTGAATGTACTCCAAATACCTACAGAGAAGAACAGGAGTTTTAACTATCAGACCATTTAAGCCAATGTCATGATCTTGTGATTTCTTGTGCATCATGGTGTTTTAAAATCTATCAAAACTGTTGTTACGATTGACAGGCCCTTGTGAAAACGGGTGGGATTCATCAACTGAACTCATCTGAGGTGTTGTGGAGCATCTCAGACACCTGCATGGAGATGGCAGACTTGAGCTAAGATATCCATCCAGACCCGTGCTCCTCCGTAGTGACAGCTTTAGTCCAATTGGTTACCCTGCAGTGTCTGAAATGGTACTTGACAGCTACAGAGAGAAAGCTGGATGCCACCCTAAGAGCTTTCCAAGCGTGAAAAACTTGCTTGCTCGCAGTCCTGAGCTGTGCTGTCAGCCCCCAACTTTAGTGTCTCTGAATGTGCTCCACTGGCATTCAGTGTGGTGACTACAACCATAAAACAAGGAAATAAAAGCATTTCCTACCTCTACCCCTCCGTGAAAAAGAGGAGGCATTCATGGCAAATGTAAACACAGCTCTCCCCGTGGTTCAGCTCAGGTTTAGCGTAGGCACGCCAACTGCGTGACCATCCCTGGGGGCTGTTCCTGCAAGGTGAACCTCACACCATTGTGGTCACCGTCATCACCACCACATCCTGGCATCTGTTTGGTCCTGTCACCCTCTGAGGAACCACCTAACATGCAGGCTACACCTTGACTGCTTTATGACAATTAGACTAAGGAGGACACTCACCAGAATTTGTTTTCCTTAAAAGTAGTATCCAAATCCAGCTCTTTGAAGATGAGAGGAGCAGGGCGTCTTTCCTGTAGTGATTTTCCTAAACCATAAAGCCGAGTGTATTTTCCTCACTCTGTAAGAAGCTTTTGTGGAAATAATGCAACTGCAACACAACATTGCATAAGCAGCTCACACCAATATCTTCCTTTCACATTTCTGAGCGTTTATTCCCTCCCGTGGCAGAAGGTATTTTCATAAAACAATATGGAATTTATTTTCTACAGTTTCAATGGTTTCTATAATTGCAGAATTAGAAGAATAAGAATTTTAAGGCTATTTCTATAATTTATGCATTCACAGGTAGTCTAACTATATATTCTATACCTATCACTACTTGCTCAAATATATTGCATACCAGCAATAGTAACTGCTTGAATGCAACAGCTGGGATGGTACTGCCCTCACCCCACCCCATCCCCCTAATAAAAATCATAATGACCCATGCAAAAAACCTCCAGAACTCTCAATTATATGACATTAAAAAGGAAGCTTACTCAACAAAAGGCTTGGCTAGGGATATGATTGCAGGCACAAAGAGCATGGTATGCATGTGATCAGATGCCAAGGAATGTTTTCAGCAATTCCAGGCAAGGCGTTTTTTGGGGGTCCCGTGAGTTCATGGAATAAATGCCACTAGCAGAAGACTCAATGCCACACTGTCAAGCAGCCTTGCCCATAAGTCCTCTTTTTCCATCATCACCCACAGTACAGAAATGTTGGGTTGGTCCTGGGCTCTCTTCTGGAGAGAAACAACTCTTCCTGAGACAAAACCCAGCTGCTGTTTCAGTAATTTGCTCAACTGACGCTCCCAAAATGCAGCGCGGACAAGGCCGAACCAGTTTTGGCTTCTTTAGCTGTATACAAACATGCAAAGCCACCCCAGCAGGCTCCGACCCCTCAAATGTCACATCCCCTTTTGTTTCATGCTATTAATTCCAGTGGGCTGCAAAAAAACCCCAGCCCTCAGAATACTTCAGACCTTTGAACTGAAACCCAAGCAAAACATACTGAAAATAATAATTATGCCTTATGGTCATGGCTACACCATGTGGGGCCAGAGGAGATACGCAGGCAAACACTGTTGATTGTGGACCTGGCTGGTTTGCTCCAGAGAAGGTTGATGTTGGGCAACACGATACTGCTGCAGAGCTTGGCCTGGGGCAAGGGACGGTTCCCTGCAGGGGAGCAGCCTTTGGCACTAAAGCTGTGGCCACCGTTTGTCTGTGAGGCCGTGCATGGTGTGCTGTTATGATTTGAGGACCCCACAAAAATCTGTCATTTAGATAATTATTCTATCACCCCATGACCCCTTCTCACCCAGGAAGGCGAATTGGGAAAAAACAAGGAAACCTGAGGGATGAAATATAAACAGATTTAATAGAAGAAGACTAAATAATATTAATAACACTAAAGAACCACTATTGATCCCAATACCAATATAAAATACACAAGGATTATGCTCAGCCAATGCTGTCAGCAGGAAGCTGTGCGCTCCCAGCAGGGACAGCAAATGTGGGACACTGCCAGCCCTGCAGCTTCAGGAGGAAGGGAAGGGCTTGGGGGTCCAGCACCGGGACAAGAAGTTCTCAGGATCACAGCCATCATAGAAGAGCAGAAAATCCTCAGCAAACTTTCTAATTTATATTGAATGTGACATTCATGGTATGAAAGAATCCTGTTGGCAGCTTGGGTCAAGTGCTCCTCCTCAGCCCTGCACCTGGCAAGACTCAAAAACACCAAGACCTTGAAACCCACATACCATAGCTGGCTATGAAGTAAATATTTTCACAATTCAGACACTAGAGTCTTCTAAAAATGCATTAGAAGAGACTTTACTAAAAAATACAATTACTGAAGGAGAAATTAATCCCGTGTCACTCAAATCAGGACATGGGGAGAATACCAAAGGTGTCCAAAGCCTCTTCTCTAGAAGTATCTTTCTTCTTTTTGGAAATACTGACATTATCTGATGGGGGTATGCTCTGCATACAGAGGTGGACAAAGACCACCAGTTCGGTGCAAATCCCGAAAGCTCAGGGCTCCCATGAGTGCTTCTCCACTGCCAAGGAAGTGCCAAAGTTGGCAAGAAACAAAGCAGCTTTCAGACAAGAAAATTGACATGTCCTGACCTTTCCTGGCAGCTGGCAACTGCCCAGGGTGGGGTTTAACATAAGAAAGTGTGAAGACAGGGTTTCTGCTCCTGAATCATTAGGAGCTGAGGATGACTCGTTTGCTGCTTCTGCTCTACAATGCCCTTGCAGCCCTCTGATGGCCCCTCAGAGGTCCTCCTCCTCTGTCCCTGCAGGTCATCCCCACATCTCCCTCTCCATCCCACACGCTTGTTTTCAGCAGGCTTCTGGCTCGGTATGCTTGTGATATATCCAAATCGGTTGGCCTGGTGGTTTTCCACATCACTTGTGACCTTGGGCTCCTTCCAAACCAGCCCCCATGCTGATGCAATGCATGTGACTTTATGACACAAACTCTTCTTGATTCTGCAGGAATTGTATTTCCTTTCTTTAAAAAAAGCATTTAAAAAAAAAAAAAAAAAGATCAGAGAAGATAGTGCGAAGAAACCGTGGAGCTTCAAGCTAGAGGTTTTAATCCTTCCTCTGTCACTAACTTGCCGTGTAAGCTCTGCCCTTGGGCACGCAACACCTCTGCGGTGCTGCTCTCCCCAGAGGAACTCGTAGATAACGGGGATTATTTGTCGGTGTAATACTCTCCCAGATGTAGGCAAGAAAAGAGGATGCAGAGGATGCGCTGGCGAAAAAAGCCCCCACCAGTCAGGCATCTGCGAGCCACACTGCTGAGATAACCACTGCCTGCCTGCACCCCAGCAGCACGGGCAGGCAGAAAGGGCACAAAATGACTATTTGGGGCTAAAGATGTGCAGCGGGGCATCCTCGGCACACTGTCCCCAGCAGGAGAAGAGTACGTGCTTCCTCATAGAGCATCTGCGTGCCTTGAACCTGGGCATTGCACTCAAGGATTTGTACTTGAACATGCAATTAAGGAAAAAAAAAAAGAAAAAAAAAATAATTATAGACTCTTTTTAATGTCTCCTCCACTTCCTTTTGAGACTCTTTTTGTTCCCCCAGGCCCCTCTTCCCAGAGCCGCGCCGCAAGAAAGGATGGCCCCGACTCGGCTCTCATTTTAAAATGCTTCTTTTTATTTCAGTGGTTGTACATTGGGTGAATGAATTTAACGTCACAACAGAAGTAAAATGGCTATTTAACAGACCACTAGTAGTTATATGCTGAAAAAGAGTCAATGGAGGGGTTTCTTTTAACTGTTACCGAAATATTCATCGTACGCGTCATCAATTATGCTGGATGAGAGAGGCAAACAAAAAGGTATTTTGGTGAGGTGCTGTATCCTTTGAAAAAAATAAACACTGAGACACCTCAAGTCACTTGAAAGTGTGTCCCAGCTGCAATATTCACTGTCTCTGTGTTGGCCCATCTCATGGTTCTTTTGGGGGGTTTTATTTGTTGCATTTTTTTTTTTAATTAAACAAAGCATTTAAAATTTAATCATTTTCATTAGACTTTTTTTTTTTAAAATATAAACAAAGTTTTGGCAAATAATATTTATACAGAAAAATAGTTTTAGATCTTCCCAAATTTTGAAATAGTCTATAAAATTACTTTATAAATAAATAAAATGCAGAATCTGTTGTACACGTATTTGCACATCTCTGTAATTGCCTCCTTACTGTTAGCATAGGTTTGTACTTGTACAGTTTTCAGGAATATTACAAAGTCATAAAGTCGGAAAGTGGATCTCTTATTAAAAATACATTTTCTCTTTTTGTCTGTCAGTTTATCTGGATGAAAGACCTGATGTATCTGAAGCTTCGTCATCCATGGGCAAAAAATAGTAGTATTGGATTAATTGTAAAAAACATAGAATAACAGTTATTTCGAAACATAAAAAGTTCACACAAAACAATGTCTTGGAGAGTTATCTACATAAAATATTTAAACAACATGGATAATTTACCATTTAGTATTGTACAATAAGCTACCCAAATGCCTAAATTAACTATTATAAAAAAATAAAAACAACTTTGACAGATATAGGCAAGTTGCAGTGTCAACTACCTAGTTATAATGACTGAGAAAGTCTACAAATATTAGTGTTTTAATAGTATATAATGGTGATACCTTAACTGCTAAAGTAACAAGTTAAGATACATTATTTTTTCACAAATTAAAACTAACGCAACGTTACAAGCACTATGTTAATTTTACAATCGAATCGTGATTATTTTTTTCTTTCGGATGATCAAATCTCCAGCTTTATATATAAATAGATAGTAATTAGACATCGGACAAACAAGATTTAGCCTGGAAAAGAATTTCCTAGACAAATAATTATATGGTTAGTGCCTTCAGTCGTCCAGAACAGGCAGTGCTGCCGAAGTTTAAAATAGTTTACAATCAATCTGAAGAGGTTAAGTTAAAATACTGCAATCACTAATAATGTCCACATAGAAAACTTATGCTGCAAACAATTATACATAATATCCACTTATAACAGCTGTCTTGTTTTTTTAAACAATAATTTAAAAACTATGTCATTTATGTGATACATGTGCAACATAGAAAAATGTGAAATATGAAATATTTGGTACAATAGTGCTTGAAACAAATCTCAAATCAAACAAATGAAATTTTAATTATACATATATAATTACCTTGTAAATCAACAAAGTATTTAAAAAAGTAAACAACATTAAAATCTGCTTCATCCATATATATGTATGTATGTATATATAATATGTATATAATTGTATTAAAGATATCTTCATACTTTTGTGACATAAAATATGTTTTTAAAGAAAAACAATTAAAAGAACTATTTTTTTCTCCACTCTAATCTGGTTACAATCGTATAATCCAATTAAAAAAAAATGCAAATACAGTAACGATTTATTAAACTGAATCTCATTCTACATTCTTAGTGTTCAGTTAATAGTCTAGATTAAAGTCACCCCTGAAGTTTCAGTGACTCAACTGAATTTTAATTAAATTAGAATATCATACAAATCTCTTCATCTACCACCTTCTTTTTCGCCTTTTCTTTTGTTAGTTTGGTCTTTTGTGTGTGTGTGTGTGTGTGTGTTTGATTTTACAGTTTTAGAAGTTACTTCTTAACAGCTTGGATCTTTTTGGTAACCTGACTATGAGTTTGAAAGATTATTCGCTTCTGGTGAGATTTGACTGTTGGCATCAGGCTCACTTTCATCAAGTCTGATGTGACAAAATTTAGGCACTTCTGCAAAGTCTCTTTTAAAAACATTATAAATATACTCGTAAAATAATATTCTCAAGACTTCGATCTTTTGGGGATTGAAGGGGGTACAACTGTGCAAAACTTACACATTTTCTTCTGCTACTCTGCTATGATTCAAATGCAACTTCTCCATACAAGTCAAACACCAACCATGTGCATCTAAAGAATTTGTGCTTCCCTTTGGACTTCTGGCTAAAAATATTCAGATTGGCAGGGTGGCGTGCAGGACACTGGGCTGCATTTCACTTCCTCTGTCTTGGAATCAACTCCCTAGGGGAGCAAAACCAAGATTTTTTTAGTTTTTTTTTTTAACCGAGAAGGAAAACCCCAATCATAGTTTGAGTGAAAATTAAACCTGCAACTGGGATAAGTTTTTAGCCAATACAACTTAATTATTGCTGAGCTCGAAAGATTCAGAGACACTGAATCTCACGAGGACCGTTTAACTGGACCGTTTCCGTTGGGTATAGTTATGGAGAAAAGACAATATTTGCAAGAATTAAACTATGCTTAGAAAAATCTTTAAAACTAAATGTTACCCTTTATGTCTTGAAACATCACAGCTGGTATCAGGTAGTTAACTATTTTAGGTTGGAGTATAGTAAGCATACCATATTTAATATTCATATATGACATAGCAGCACTAGCTTTTTCGAGTTTGTGATTTGTCCGTAAGAACAAATTCTTGACTTTTAGCATGCAGTTTGTGGCAACTCTAGAGAGGAGGAGACGGGGTAGTATGTACAGTAGCCGTGCTTGGCCGTCCGCAGGGAGGCTTCGTGACACTCCGTTCCGCTCCTGCCGGCTATTTCAGGATTATCTGTTAAGAGAAAGGAAAGCGTGATCGCCCTTTTAGGTGACACGGGAAGAGCAGTTCGCCCGGACGGATGGCACTGGACTAACTAAGCTCGGGTACAGCTCGTAGAGGACAACACCCCGTACGGGACAGCATCCCTCATGGGACAGCATCCTCTACCCTCACGCTGCCTGAGAGGTGTTTGCACTTCACAAACCTGGTCATCCTTTTCCCGCACGCATATTCCTCACTTGAGTGAGCGAGAACATGCAGAGGCGGGTGGAATTTGTTGTGTCAAAACTCTGGAGACCGTGCTGAAGCCCCAAAGGGCCTGGCCGTAGGTGGGCTGTGCACTCTCAGTGCCCCCACTGCCAGTGGAGGGGGAAGCAGCCCTGGCCTCCCGAGGAGGCTCTCAAGTGCATTGGTGCCTGGTGCGGTTCTCCAGCTCCCACCCAGCTCCCACAAGGTCAGGAATGACCAAGGGAAATGGTGGAGGCAGGGCCCCTCACCACTAGCAAGCAAAAAAATGTACTGGGCTGGATGTTTTCAAGGAGCTAAAGTGTGTTTTCAATGCCCTTTTCACAGCTGCTTATTTCCTAAAAAAAAAAAAAAAATTATCTGCAGGTCAGAAAACTTGAGAGGTTTTTACGCTTCCTTATGCCAGGGGATCCAGGGGGATGATGGTAACGCTACCTCCGTGCGCCTAGTGAGTCACTAACCTTGCTGCTTTACCTCCCCAACATCTCAAACTGAGGGCGAAGCAACTATTTTGCAGATGTAAACTCTCGCGCTTCCAATACTGCGAAGGTGAAATGCACAACGTGCCCGGCAACCGGCTCAACCTGCTCACAGCATTGGAAAACGGTCCAGATTTCCATCACCTGCTGTCGGTGAAAGTGATGTCAAAAGCCAGGGGTGTGATGGTTTTATTACATCATCGCTCATCTGTGCGCCAGACTCCTGCACGAGTCAAGGAATCGGAGCGCATCGCCTGCTCTTCCTGTTTAATTTGGCACTCGACATATTTTTAAGCTGTGTTTGTAGGTGGTAAGCAAGACAGTCATAACAGCACTTTGACCTACTTGTGTATTTCGGAGCTAGACCGCTGCTTAATGCAATATTTATTTTAAAAGGGAAAAAAAAAAAAAAAAAAAAAAAAGGTGTTTTGAAAATATCTTGAGCAACATACTACCTCTGACATACAGACTGCCAGAAAGAAACACGCTCACCTCGGCGTGGAGGGCCTTTGTTCTTGTCCCCTGCCTGGTGGTATTTGAACTTTTTAACACACCTCACAAGCACAACTGCCTTGCTCTCTGTGCACAACTACCGGCTCCCTCACCCCACCTAACTGGCCTGGCCGGCATGCCAAAAAGTCAGGTAATCTTTGATTACCGTCAGCACCGAAAAATCTGGTGACACGCCAGGCCCCATTGTAATGAACGCTGTGCAAACACCTGCTGCTCCGAAGGGCTTCACGTCTAAATACATCATACATACAACAAGGACATATATTTTTAATGAACTTCCACCCATTGTGAGCTTGTTAGCTTATCGCCTATCTTCTGTTTCCTATTGAAATAACAAAGAAATACCTTTGCTGAAATAATAAAGCCCTGCCTGCGATAGCCCTGGTCCATCCAGAGCGGGGTGATTTGACAGTATGTACAAAAAACGTAGCTGTGCTGAAAATAAGAAGCGACCAAGATTATCAGCGCTGATATTTTTAGCGTGTTACAACCCAACGTGTCAATGTAATTAATAAAGCAGCTTTAGCTATACTGGGTTAGCCATAATCACGCAAGTGTATTTAAAGGATCCTAAGGTCTGGTTTAATGGGACACAACCTGAAATCTACTCAGTATAAAAAAAAAAAAAGAGAATTTCAGGCATGGCAGCCTTTTGAGGGGATAAACTTGCATTTTCCTGTAGCTTGTTTCTCCCTTTTGTCTCTACAGGGAGACAAATCACTGCCCCTTATGTCCTGAAAGGTCAAACAGTCCCACAAGACCGGTGCTCCCAATTCCCCCAAAATGCGTGACAGAGAAGGCAGAGGGCCTCGTCTCAGAGCCCAGGTAAGGGCTTCCACCGCCCTGTCCCTATTCCTGCCATTCCTCCCCTTCTCTCGAAACTCCGGAAACGGCAAAGACAATGTTAACACTTTCCTTTTGTGCCGAACACATCCTGTTTACGTGGCTGGGGGTGCAGGAGAAGCAGCTGGAGCTCTCCCCAACATGCTTCTCCCCCTGCCAGTGCCTGGGGAGCCGGCTTGCTCCCACTACATGGTCCTTGCCGCCCCACCGCTCGTGCAGGGGATGTAACTAGGGCATGTTGCACCCCAGCTATTTCTAGTACACGTAGGAGTCCTCCTAGGAAAATGAAAAAAACCCTCAAGCTTCTCCTTCAGAACAGGCTTCTCCAGTGCAGAGAAGCAGAACTGAGGAGTTATATTATTTTTTTTTTTAACTTTAGCCACAAAGTGTAAAATGTATCCTGTAGTCTTTAATTATATGTTCACACCCTATTTCTCAAAAGATATCACAACTCTGCCATAGCTACATACACATGTATCAGCTTCTGCAACTGTGTTGTTTGGGGTTTGTGGTTTTTGGTTGTTGTTTTTTTTTTTTTTTTTCCCACTGTGTCTGACAGAGAAACATAAAATGCTAAACTACTTTACATGGAAAACACACCGTGAACCTCTTCTGTTTAATCTACAAACGAAGTAATAAGCTGTGATGGAAGACAGAGGCTATCTAAGTCTACATCGCTGCTAATTGCTCCAACCTTCCACGCTGAAAAAGGAGAAGCTGTACAGAACATACCGATGAAGGAACATCCCTGCAAACACCTATTACAGAGTCTGCACTCCCTTGTTACTTGCAAATAGGTCCAACAACCTTCATGTTCACTGCTCTTTGAAAAATTACATCTCAAATGTACATATATATGACTTACCATATTTGCAGTGGTAATTTATTGTTATACTTCACAGCAACTTGATACACCATGTTGACACTTTTACCATAGGACATACAAGCTTAAAAACCAGAAAAATAAGACTACACAATGCGTGTGCGTTGTCCCATGTACAAGGATCTACAGGTCAAGCATGGGAAAGCATTTTCTCATGCTCTGCATGGATAAGATCCACAGGTGTGGATACAGACGTGCCAGAAAACACTTTCTGCTGCTGCAGTAAGAGATCCAAGAAGAACACTATTTCTAGCATAAGCAGAATGGCCTGGCACTTACAGTCTGGGGTAGTAATGCACAGAAGATGTAACAACACCACAGGGCATTTTTTGGAGGCATTCACAGACATAGGGTACCCTCTCCTCTCCATTGCCTTATTGCTTGGAACACTGTTTGAAATGCCAGAAAGCTGGCTACCCTTTAGACTAAAATCACTAAAATTGTGCCAGTGTTAGTCATGAGACCTCACTGAAATTGCAAATACACAGAGTGAACCTAAATTTCTGCAAACTACTTTCTAACTGTCAAGACGCATTTGCTCTTCCAAATTTTCCAGCTCTTTGGAGGTGGCATTTTCAGCTCCCAAGTGCCAAGACTTTCTCTCTTCTATCAGAGCATGGCTCTTTTAGACCTTTACCTTCAGGACCTCTGAATGACCACAGTGGCGATTAAGCCCCCTGTGCATCCCTAAATTCAGCCAGGGCTGCTCCTAAGGGTGATACAGTTCTGCAGCATCATCCATAGGAATGACAACCAAGAGAGATGGTTACTGCCAATGGTTTCAGCTTCTCTCTGAACCACCAACCCATGGTATGCAGCAGACAAATCAACATCAGCTTGGGATCTCCTCAGACCCAGCAAAGGCAGCTGCGACTGGTTATTGTCTCAAGACTTCAGAAGTAAAATTGAGACTCTCTTAAATCGAGGTGGAAATTTCACCTTTGTGAACTCTTTTCTGACACCCAGGTTACTATGCGCACTGCTTTCCTTGATACAGCCCACGGAATTAACCAAAGTACCTAGAATCACGACTGGGTACTACGCATTTCAAGAACACTGTTTGGCTTGAGATTTTCTGTTTTGAATCTAAAACTCACAAAGCTTCTTTATTCTGTGTTAAATTCTGTTTCCAGTCCCAGATTTGTTATACAATGATGACTACAGAAAACTTACCATTCTACATGAATTCCGTGTACGTGAACTCTTGTTCAACTAAAGACCTGTCACAGTGGATCAGCTGGAAAACGTGACTTTGCATCTACCTCTGAGATGTTTCTCTTTCACAAGTTTTTAAATTATTTCTCCAAATTACACTTACTCTATAAGTGTTAATACATTTTAAGGGGGCATTAAAATCATATTTGACCTCCACATTGTGAAGGACTTACCACTCCAAGAACAAACTCATGCATAGTAAATATTTTAGACTGCTCAGCCTTTCGTTTTAAGAGCAATGTAATAATAGGAGTTTTTTGTAGACAAAATTCATCTCAGATGATTTCAGACACGTATGCCTCAGCTGGTCACCCTGTTTTATATCTTCCTAGCCTACCTCAGGCAACTTAGTTTAGCATGAGACAGATTATCAACTCATGACACTTTTTTCCCCTCCACCAAATGTAAGAGTCTATGGCAAACAGTTCACATGCAGGTATTTAAGGCACCTGCGTCAGTGCAGATGAATCCTACCACACTGACATTTTCTATTTTCACGTTTTTTCACGAGTAGCGGACTGGTCATATATATCTAGGGTATACATTAAAAACGACAGATATTTTCAGACAGCCAACTCATATCAGGCTGTCTCATAACTTCTCCCGCTTTCTAAAAATAAAACTAACACCAACTATTTCTTCCCTTTGACATGAAACCCAAGACTATTTATATTTCTCCATGCCTTTGGGAAATGCCTCCATCTCTTTATTTTTCATTTTCTCTCAGAATGCTCTTTTGTGGCATACACCTTGTTCTTTTTCTTCAAAATAAATCAGTCCTTTTTTTTTTTAATCAGAAGTGGAAAAGGATGAGTAAATATTCAGACATTTACTGAGAGTAATCACTATCTTATCAATTACGCTTGGTCTTACTTAATTTTTACTTAACGTTACAGATGAACTTGCAACCCTTCTTCAGGTTTTGGGCATCTATTACTGGTATTGGCATCATATTGGTAGGAGTGGGATGGATTGCAGTTCCCCTTCCCCAGCAACTCTAGTTTAAAGCCCTCTTCACAGGCTTCGCAAGCCTGTGACCAAGATGCTCTTCCCTTGTCTAACAGGTGGACCCCACCAGGCCCTAGTAGACCAGGTTTCTCAAAGCGAGTCCCATGGTCTAAGCAACCAAACCCCTGGCTGTGGCACCAGTCCTGTTGCCATTTCTTGATTTGCCAGATTCAATTGGCCCTATCAACCCCCTTCCCTTTGTCTGGGAGGACTGATGAAAAAACTACCTGCACGCAAGTCCCTGACTGCTGCTCCCAGGGCTCTAATAATCTTTCTTGATAGTCTTCAGGCTGCTCCCAGCTGCATCACTGGTACCCACGTGAAACAGCAGCAGCAGATAATAGTCAGAGGACTGCACGAGGACGTGTAGTCTCTCGGTGACTGTTTCTCCATGGCTTCAGCAGCAGCACCTCCATGGAGCACCAACCCGAGCTATCCAACCTCCCACCCCAAGACTCCCACTGACACTCCCCCAAGGGATGGGATTTGCCCCTGTCCTCAACCGGCTAACAGCTGAGCAAGCTCCAACTCTCGCTTGCATTAAAAGCAGCCTTCTTGCTCCCAACACTCAGGGTGGAAAGGTGTTGGGGTACACACACCTCACCTCTCCCACCTTACCTGTTGTCCTGCACCCTTTCCTGGTCCTGACACTAGCTGTAATCCCCTGCTGGAAGTCTCCACCTGACCCACTGTCGGCGCTACATCGCAAGCCTTGTCACTGCCACAAGAGCCTCCCTTCCTTGTCTCGACTGAGTAACATTTGCACATGCGGGCACCCATCTAACCTCAGGCCTGCCTCACTCATTTGTCCTCTTCCACTTTCAAAATTCATGGTCACCAGTTTGTACCCCTGTAAAATTAGTGTCAAACTAGCATCTTTCTACAGGGATGTCACCTGCAAACACTGAAAAGAAAAAAAAAAAAACATGAATAAATGTATCCCCAGCCAAAACCTAAAGGAACTACTAATAGGGCTGGAGGGACCTGCTGAAACCAATTTGTTACCCCTGCTATCACTGCTAATCACTTCATCACTTTTCATAAACATACTGAGCTCCACCTTGCATCACTGGCTTCTTTCCTTTGCTACTCCTCCTCTCTTGATGGCCAGAAACCTCATTCTCATTTCCACCATATTATGATTTCATATATATGTGCTTCATTTTTCTCACTAACTGTGGAACTCTCTTCAATTCAGGAGTGAAGGAGGCTTTTTATTTTACTGCTTCTCCATTAATCCAATGTATCCCCAATATATTTGTCGACTTTGTTCATCAATAAGGTGACCTCCAATTTGCATATAAAGGGTGAAATGTCTACGGCACAGATGATCTCCTTGGTTGCCTGCCCATACAGTGACTAATATTGGGGGCATCAGGTGTTTTCTGAGGGGTGGAGGTCCTATTTGCTTGGCTTTCTCACAGCCCATCCCCTGATATGGTAATTCCGGTGCCCTGCTCCATCTTTTCTTTTCTTCCCTAAATCTAAGTGTCCCCAGTTCTGCCTGTCCCATATGTTGATGTTATGCCTCTGGAAATGGCTGAGAGTAAGATGTCCATGCTGAAGTGGACACATCTGCTAGCACATTTTCATTGCATCAGGCACAAGCTGTTGGCTATCAGGGTGTCATGAAGCTGACAAAGACGTTGTCTGAATCCAGCTCTTCATGATGATCTAAAGAAAAGATCAAGGCAACTATGGGATCCCAAAGGGCTCAAGGGTTCAACAGCATCATTCTTCTTGTTTAATATTTACAACGTCCTGAAAGAGAGTCCAAAGCCACTTGTGCTGCCAACTCCATAGCATGCTTATGAGCTTCAATAGGTATTTACTCAAGTAATAATGTAAAATATTTAAGTTCAACTTAATAGGTGTTTACTCACTCCAAAGCAACAGGACTAGTTTTAAAAATGAAAGCAATCTGCCTTTATTTATTCTTCTTTAAAGTAATAAATAATGCAGTACTAAAAATGGATCATAACATACTCTATTGTACCAAAATCTATTTTTGACTAATCGCACAGGCAGCAGACAGACTACATAGAAATGAGAAAACCACTGCGGTAATATTTTAGGAGTTCCTGTACAGTGACTGTTTTGAATAGCCACTCAATTTTACCTTTCAGCAGGTGTGAGCTACTGCAATCATCTGTGTTTTTCGCTTCTTACTTTCAAGTAATTTTCCTTCTCCTCTTGAATTTTAGAAACTGCCAGAACAGGCTTACACAGAGAAACTGAGAGCACAAAGGAGGAAAAGGCCAAGCACAAGTTGTGCATTACCTGTGAAAGTGCCCATATTCCTACTGTAGGGGTGTTACTTCTCTAAACTTCCATTTTCTTAGGTGTCCTTAACCTAGCTTCCCCCCCGCCCCAACAAAACCAGCTTTATATTTTCCTCTTACACGTCATGCATGCCCAAATCACGCAAAATAAGACTGTCACTACACCTACATCTCTGTAGGTGAACACGGCCACGGCACACAGAGCAGGGCTAGCACTTCTTCAAGTTCCCCATCAGTAACCACTGCTCTTGAACAGCCCTCCCCACCACAAAACCTGGTACTCCAGTTCAGACTCCCTTCCAAGCAAGAGACGGTCCACTGCAACATCCAGAACTTAACTCAAACACAGAAAGGTACCAAATTTATGTTCATCAAGGTTACTCATCAGACAGCATGTTTATAACACTTGTGTTAGATTTATAAAACTCTCTATAACTAGTCTGAGGAAATCCTATGTTCCTGACTTTTGACCGCTTACCGCTTCCTTAATTTTCTTCGTATCTGAATACTCTCACATAAACAGACATACATATTATTATATTATTATATATTAATATTGTATTATTATACTATTACGTGTCTCCCTCTGTACTAGGCACTGGTGAGGCCGCACCTTGAGTACTGTGTTCAGTTTTGGGCTCCTCTCTACAAGAAAGACATCAAGGTGCTGGAGCATGTCCAGAGAAGGGCAATGAAGCTGGTGAGGGGTCTGGAGAGTAAGTCTTATGAGGAGAGGCTGAGGGACCTGGGTGTTGTTCAGCCTGGAGAAAAGGAGGCTGAGGGGAGACCTTCTCGCTCTCTACAACTACCTGAAAGGAGGTTGTAGAGAGGTGGGGATCGGTCTCTTCTCCCAAGTCACAGGTGATAGGACAAGAGGAAATGGCCTCAAGTTGTACCAGGGGAGGTTCAGATTGGATATTAGGAAACATTTCTTCACTGAAAGGGTTGTCAAGCATTGCAACAGGCTGTCCAGGGAAGCGGTTGAGTCACCATCCCTGGAGGTATTTAAAAGACATGTAGATGTGGCGCTGAGCGACATGGTTTAGGGGTGGACTTGGCAGTTCAAAATTAACAGTTAGGCTTGATGATCTTAAAAGTCTTTTCCAACCTAAACGATTCTATAATTTAGATTTAAAAGATAATATTGCACCAAAAATGAAGTCAGTCAAGGCTAACTAATATCTGTCTCAAGCTGAAAGTCATGATGGGTACAACAAACTAACAAATAAATAAATCGATGTTTCCACTGCGGTTATGTGGGCAGCCTCCTGCACACTCAAAGCCAAAGAATGGCATTTCTGATAGGCAATAAATCATACACTGAGATAAAAATATGACATTCATTTATTTCAAGGGAAAATAGTTGGAGCAGCTAGAGATGTCCAGATGCAATTATTTCAAGGAGCAGAATCCCAAAGAAGTACATCTGGAGCTCTGCACTGCACTGTGTTGTTAAAATTTTATGGTGGAAAAAACCAGGCTCACATGAGCTGTGCATACACGCCAAGCACAACGAAACAAACTCATTTTCCCCTAAATGCCTACAAAATGAGTTGACCTCAGAATTTTTATCCTGTGTTTAAATAATAAATATATGCCCCAAGACTTGTACTCAACCTGTCGAAGTATAATTTGTTGAATAATTCCAAGCAAGAGCACAAAAGGAAGTTATCATATCAAACATAAATACATTATTTTAATTGCAATGATACAAAAGCTAAACCAGTCTATAACAGGAATGGGAAATATGTCTTGATTTTTTGTTATATAAAAGAAATAGTGTTTGCCTTTGCTTACTGCTCATGTTATGTGATACTGCCATCTAGCAGGCTATCAGAGGAAGTCAGGTTTCAGTCCTCTACAGGGGCGAGGGTGTGTGAGGGGGGAATTTCTAAAAAAAACCAAACCAAACCAAACCAGAGATTTTCCATCTCTTCCCAGTGGCTTCTTGTATATGAGCATGTCATCTAAAACTATGTATTCAAGCCAGTCAGAAATCTTCATCATCTACACAGAGAAAACACTCTATGTTAAAAGACAAAAAAAAGTTACGAAAAGTAAAAACGAAGACTTGGTTAAAGTTTGCATGAGACTTAAAATAGAGTTCCTTTAAATTCTCCAGGGTAATCTTTTGTTTTTGCTTATTTGCTGCCTTACAGTGTAAGAAAACAAAGTTTTGCCATATATTTTATAAGGTCAGTTGTTTCAAGGCAATTGAAAGGGGTCTTTTCTCGGCATGGCTTGAGATTTGCTGTGGGCTCTAAGATTGGAAACTCTCAATTCTTGAGTCTGCAAACTGTTAATTCTGAAAGTTACAGCTACGTACATTGTAACTCAGTGCTTATCAGACAAGATAACTTGATTGAATTGAGGCTTGTGATTCTTGGGTGTCTGGTATGAAAGAGGCAGCAAGCTGTTTAAGTTTGCCTTTCCTACAAGCTGGTGACAAGCTATTGCTATTCAAATACCTTCTCTAAAGAAATGACTCTTCACCACTGAGGATTGCTTTAGGTTCATTTTTCCAGCCTGGTGCAGGTACAAGGTGAGATGTCCAGTCCTGCATCCCAGATGCCAAGGCTTGCCGGTACCTCTACGTGGAGCAGCATGGCACCATACGTGGGCTCGCAAAATGCCCAACGCTGTTCTGCCCAGGGGTCGCTCCCTGCAAGCACCCCATCTGACAATGTGTCTGAGAAAGGAACCTGTTCCTCCATCTCCTTTTTTGGACTTTTTCATGTCAGATTCAAATCGTCCTTCCTGCTGTTAGAACAGAGGAGCATTTCACTTTGGACTTTATGGAACCTTTAGAGCAAAGCTTTCAGTTAAAAAAGGACAAAAAATGTTTAGATGGCTATTATTCACAGCAGAAGTACTTTCCAACCTGTTCCCCCATTCCCTTAGAAACTGCAATTAAAGCTTTTCAAATCAGTAACAATAATTTTGCATAGGCTCTTATTTGTAACGTTGTATACTGGCACTAAAGATGCAAATAACATGTGTTTCCCCTTCCCACCTTCCTTCTCAAAAGCTTGTTTTCAACCAACAAAAAAGGCCATTTCCTACTACCTTCCAGATTTTTCAATTCATTTTCTGAGTATATTGCTATTCTTCTCCCCGTTTATGAGTCCAGCAGGTTTCCACAAGGAGGAAAGGGAACGTGAGACAGAAAAAGCCTTGTCAGCAGCGCTGAGGACAGCCCTCTGCCCTGCCAGAAGGCTTCCCTGGGTTGGATGGGTAGACTGGAGAGGAAGACTTTTTTGGGGACACCTGGGAATATTTGGAAGAGGGATCAACTGGCGCTTCTGCTTTATGCAGAAGGAGAAATTAGCTCGAGTTGGTGCCACATGACATTTTGGTCTAAGATGGATCTGCCTCCTCTGGGAGTGGCGGCTGCCTTTGTGAGGACCTTGGCAAGGAGAGGTGCTCTGTTGCTGCACATCCCAGGTCCCCTCCCTCCTGAGGGAGCTGCCACATACAGTGTCTCAAATCCCCACTAAACATTTGGCATGTTTGTATTTTACACAATCTTAACTACTTTTTGAATTCTGGGGCAAATATTTTAATCGTCCTTTTGTTTGTGGCACTTGAATGTAACATAACTATTTTTATTTCTGCTTCATTGTATTTTTACAGAATTTGACAAAAACGAAGGCTACTGAATGATTTCATAATTAATATCTGCATAATTGCCACCTAATTTAGTGTGAACGCTGATGCATAATTTAAAGCAGCTGTGCTAGATAATCACAAGCCTTAGCATGAGACAGCCTGTTGATCTTACATTTCTTTTCAGACATGGCCTATGAGCATTTCATTTTTCTACTGGATCTGCCCTTTAATTTTTCCTTCTTGGTTAAAGGGCACATAACCAGTAGACTAGTGTTGTCACTAAATAACATCTTTAGGCAGCATTCTCTGTAATGCTATTTTTATACTGCCAGTTTTCGGCCCATTTTCATCGCTACAGAAAATAAAGCCATGTACTGTTCTGTACTATGTGAGCAAGACTCTTTTCTCTAATTTGGAATTCGGTAATTGCCCTGTAATGACAAAGAACTAAGGAACTAAGGAAGCATCTACGGAGCTTGAGGACGCAGCTTAATACACAGAAATGCTGGTGTCTAACCTCCTGTCCCAGTCAACGGGGTGATACAATCTAGTCAATAAGCCAACGGACCCTGGAGATCACTTCACGTGATCAGCCACTGCAGGCTCAGGTCGTTTGCTCAACAGGTTTTTAGTACCATTTGGGCTAAGGTCTCCTGGCCTGTTGTCCATATGCCAGTTCAGAAGCCTGCAGATTTGTCTGTAGCTCTTGAATCGCATTTGCCAAACTTGTCAAAATCTCTTGGATAACCTAGACACCCAAGGTTATCTTAGGACAATCATAAACATCAGCAGACACATGTTTAGGCAACTCAACCAAGCCCTGCGTGACTTTTGAAGGGTGAGCGAGACTATTCTTCAGACTTCACCTGACTCTGCTGATAACCTTCACAGTCTACAATGGGCACTTCAACTTCTAGCTTGCACGTAGACACCAGTACTCAGACACCAACACTTAGGTGTCCTAATTTCAGGCTGAGTCCTGACTTTTTAATCCTGGTAGGACTCACCCATGCATATATGTAAATGAAGCAATAGCAAGGCTTTCTACTTAGAAATTTAAAGCTCCCCAAAACAGGTGTTGGCATTATTCAAAATTGAAATTCAGTCCTAGAATTCAGAATAACACCTCTCTCAAATAATGCTAGGATAGATCATCATCTGTGAAATCTTATGGCTACCTGTTAGCGAAGCTGAGCAGGTTAACAGTTTCCTTGCTTACTTGAGTACTGCTAGCCCACTACCTACAGAAGCAGTAATTAAAATCTGTGTTAGAGATCTCTGAAATATATATTTACACACAAATACTGTATTAATATTTTAAATAAGGTATTTTACATACCTCTGCCCACACGCATGCACTAGAGGGAGCTAGGACCAAACCCTCCGTATACACGCCCTAACACTGCTTCTCACAGTCATTTCACACTTTTTGGAACTTTGCTAGTTCCATCCTCCAGGAAAACCTTGTCAGCATCCCCAAACAACAACTGAACATAAGTTCATTAAGGATCTAACCCTGACGCGAAGTTAGGCAGCAGCAGCTTCCAGCCCCACTCTGGTGGGAATGGCTGGAGCAGTTGTGAAGGAGGGAAGAAGAAAAGGGGAAGGACCTCTAACCTCTGATGGGTCATGCTCCCAGACCCCTCACGCATCTTTGGAAGTCCGTCTGCCCTGCACTGGAAATCCCAAGCTGAAGTCCCTTCCTCCATCCCCTCTCATCACAGCCTGGCAGCTAGAGTAAGCAGGGACACCCCCTCACAAGATGTCCACACACAGTGAAGAGCAATACCACCAGCTCTTGTATCAATTGAGTCAGTTTTTAATCAGGATTTGTAAAACAGGGTTTGCTAAAGCACTTTTGCTCCATGCTGTTTTCATTGCACTGAGCCAAAGCGATTCTCCTCCCCTCTGAAGTGCACTGCAAGAAAATTATTTGGGTTTTAAAACCTAACTTCCATAAAGTCAGGAAAAGCAAGAGACTTCCAATTTTCCATATATTCTTAACTGGTATCACCCTGCATGGATGTACTATGCTACAGCCTTTAACCCTACATAATCTTCTCACGTGCCTCGTGCCATACACTGAACACACAACGCCAAGAGTTGCTGGCAAAGCACGACCGACTGTGCCTGTGTCAATGCAGGCACATTTTGAGCTGTTACTCATGTTATTTTCAGAAAGCAAGCACAGACAAAAGACGTGAGGCACAGTTCATCTTTTTTCAAAATACAAGCTGACAGCACGTACTAAATAATTTACCGGACTCAACAAGAGTTGTTAGGTTTTTTTAGCCGTCAGCTGAGACTCCGTAACTTTTGGGATGTTGACTTTTCCTTCTGCTGGTGCTTCAAGCACACCTGGATCATCATACTCAACCCAAGGAAGCCCAGCAATCTTTCCTCAGGCCAGAATACTAAGCCAAATGATATTGAGTTCAATGATTAAGACCTGCTACGACTTTCTTTTCACGCCTGGCATTGTGAGGAGAAGCTGTGGGAGCTGAAATGGGATGGGCTGAAGGCTTCAGGTTGATTAAAGAAGTGCGGTAGAGACACTGGGAAGAGGATACTGTATCCCACAGATATGTAAAGCAGCGCGGCACGGACCAGGAAAGGAAATTTTATCTAGATGGGAATAAAAAAAGTCCTTTTCTGAAATACACAGAGGAGCTTAAATCCATACGAGAGGACACAAACAAAGGGTGTTATGACCATGAACAAAGTCTTAACCCAAGTTAATTTCCTGCTCCTTCTTGTGTTTCTTGGGCTAGACAAATACTGAGAGTTAGGAACACAGAATTACTATGGGGCCTTTCCCAGTGTTGAGGCTTAGTCTCTGACTCTTAGGAGATTGTAAATAAAGAGGAAACTTGGAGATTTGCCTCTTATAAAGACGAGGTAACTACTACTACTTTCCCTACTTTCAAATACACCTTTTTTTTTTTTTTTTACAGTAGCTTTTATAGATTTGCAATGACTAAAACAAAGACAGAAGCGAGAAGAAAAATGACAGCACTGGCACACGCTACAGAAGCCAACGAGAAAAGCTGCTGGGGTGCGACTCATCTCCTCCATGTGCAGTGGTGCTGAGCTTCAGTTATGCACCCACGGTCCTTCCACAGGCAAGAGAAAGAGACAGGACCCTCCAGGTCAATTCACCTTGCCCTAACACGGACTTCTAGAAAAGCAGATGAACTGGATGCCAAACTTCCAAATGGCTGAAGTTAAACAAGTGGAAACCCATCTCCCATGTTAAACCATCCTTTAACTTCAGCATGGAGTTTTATGTATACACACACAAATATATGTAACTAAATACAGACAGACACTTTCTACACCTCCTGTTAAATTTAAAATGCTCTAATCCTTCAATGCAAACAAAATCTGCACTGGGAAAGAAGGGGCTCTGCCCACTAACCTGCTAGATGAGAAAGTGCATTAAGGCACACCTATGTCTCCCCAGTGGCACTAGTTACTCTTGTGAAACTATTCCCATTAACTGAAAAAAAAAAGAAGAATACTGCTTAAAAAAAGACTCCTTTTGTAGGTGTACATGTATTTATTCTACTTCAGCCACAGTCGGCCCCTCTGGTGCTCAGAAGTGTGGGTGGCAGAGCTGCCCCGGTTGCACTCCTGCGCTGGAGAGGGTCCCCAGCCGACCCCCTTCCCAAACCACCCCATTTTCTCGTAGTTCCTTGGCACCTTTGAATTCCCTCTGTCACCACTTTGGGATCACAAAACCACACTGGATACCGCCAAACAATTTTCTGCCTGCAGACGCTGTTCTGGGAAAGACAGTGGAATGCGCCATTTGCCCGCTGCACTTTCCTCCTTGTCCCAAGCAGTTTTTCATTAAAACAAGCTAGTTCTCAGAAAAGAACACACAAAACAACAACCCTCTTTTGATTAAAATGCTAGCAGCGCAAACACCACAATTCTGGCAAAGCAGCCTTTTAAAAAAAAATAAAATAAAGAAAACGGAGTGGTTTGTGTTTCTTTAAGAAAGCAGGGTGTATTTCAGAGGTAGTATATTTTCCTAAATTATTATAAACAAACTCTTTCAGATACTTCTATTTTTCCATGGGATACTTAAATAGTTTTGGGACCAACAGTAAAAAAAAAAAAAATCTGCTGGTATAACATTATTAAGCAAAATATTTTCACTGTATTTTTTGTAATTCCTTGACAGGTGGAGGGGAATGAATCAACGGGCAAGCGTTTCTACGTGGTCTGCAGCAGCTTGTCGGTCTGGCCAGGAGCAAGACAAGGAAAGGTGATGGGGACATATAGCCCTTCGCTTTCTCTTGGTGAGCAAATCTGCTTGCTTCCTCCTCAGTTTGACCTCTCAAAAGCTGAGAGGAAAACAGGTCTCAGGTGGAAGTGCCCGAGGATGGTCCCAAAGCAACAGAGGAGTCAGAGTGACCCAACTGCTGTGGATACCCCTCTCCAGGCAGATGCTGGGCACATCGGGGTGGGAATCTCTACGGCCCCAATGGAGGAGTCAAAGCTACACACTTTGAGCTGGAATAGATATGTCTTCCTGGGGAATCAGGTCCTACAGGAGAAGGGGGAAACCCTACCAAAGTGAAAACTGCCATTAACATAAACTGCAGAAGAAAAACAGAAAGTATCAACCTTCCTAGCCTGCCTCTGCCAATAACCCCGGGGGTTGTCTGTAACAATGTCCTTCCTTAGGGAAATATAATTCCCAGGTTAAAGATATACTTTCAAACATAAAGCAGGCACAGTCATAAATATCTCGAGTGCTGTTTTAATCACCAGTGTTTACAGAAAACATTCAATTTTGTTTCTCTCGGTTTTTTTCAGCTGCCTTGTCCAGCTTGTGATTTTAGACAGTTTCCATGCTTACAGATTAGTCACTTCCACACACCGCATGGAGAACGCTACATTAACACACCTGAAGGTTTGAAACCTGTGATGATCTTCCTTTTGAACTTAGGAGTTAATAATTAACTTTTGTAAGTAGTCCAGTACTACGGTGATTCTAACTCCAGCTGGGTTAATTACACAGTAATTAGGTACAAACATTGCAACACAAAACACAGCTACATCATTATTTGCAACAAATGTTAACTCTAAATAAGTGCAACCTGTCCCACAAACACTTGCTATAAACGACTTAAAAATAAAAGTAAAATTTGATGGGGTAAACACAGAAAAAAAAAATTCTCCGGGAGAATTTTTTTTGTTAAAAAAAAATAAATTAAAATAAAAATCTCAGCACTCATTTAGAGTTCGGGATCTTGTGAAAGAAAGCTTTAAAAGGAGCAAACCTGATTTGCTGTGGCTGTTGCGGCGAAGGGAACACTTGTTGCAGGAGTTGTTGCTGCAGAGACAGTGGCGGCCGTAGCGTTGTGCATCATGGGTACTTTCAGGAGGGGAACCATGGAAGCAATGAACAGGAGGGTGCAGCATTATGGTAAGAGAAGTGGTATTTTTGGCATGGTGAATATCAAGAGCGGCAAGCCATCGTCATGGGTTAAACCGGCAGATGGCATGCAATCACAGTGCAAAGCGAGAAAGCGTGGCGGAGAAATAAAAAAAAGGGAAAATAGCTTATTACAAGTACAATTAAAGGAAGGTTGTCAACACAATCGGCGATTCCCAGAAAAAACAAAAGAGCAAGGACCATTGAAAACGGAGGCGTTATCTCTAAGAAGAGCATTACTTGTGCAAACAAGGTCTCTACCAAAACAGCCCGTTACCTGAGAATTGTTACATGGGCAATTTGTTTTCCCTCAGTATTGATATACAGCACTCCAAAATAAAATTCTACTAAAAAAAAAAAAATACAGTCGTTTGTATTAGGAAGGAAACTGATAAATGTTTATGCTAATTTTTAAACACAACTAAAAATGAATTATTTTCATGTATCTTCATTTTGAAGTAAGCCAGATACTCGCTGTCTTCCTTTATAATCCAATTTATACGTTTTTTCTACTAGCACTGCATAACTGTTAGATTTTATCAGAGTTAAATTACCATCTGCTTTGAGGCAAAAATCAGGAGAAGGATGAAAATAATTTTCCTGATTTAAATACTGCTTTGTTTGATCTAAAAAAGCCAGGTCAATTTAGTGAAAGTCGCTGCTTTTGCTCATTTGAAGAATGAATTTTAATCAGCATCTTCGTGGGAGAATTATTAACTTGATGTTTTAAAGGCTTGATATTATAACTGCTTATCTAAATAGCCCCACAAAAAAAAATATCACTGGGATAGGGCTATAGAATAGAAGAAAGATTACTTTTCTGTCTTAGAGGCTGTTGCATTGGACTTCCATTTTGCATGCCCAAAATGTTAATTCCAAGCTGCAAACTTATTTAAAGGAAGAGCGAGATTCAGATCATGGGTTTCAACAGAACCTCCGTGGATCAAAGAAGGCATTTCTGGGAAACGCTGATAAAACTTTCTAACACACAGCAAAAAGGAGAAATAGGCACACCACTATGAAACTTTAAAACACTGATGAAATTTGCTGGCTTTTTCCAGTATTTTATGATTTTATAGTACTAGACAATATAAAATATAAAGAGAAATAAAACTTTGAAAACTGAAAAGCAGACTGGAATTCATGGTATTATGCTTTTGCAGTGTAGTTGTTATAGCAGGTGATATCACATCTAAACTGCAGCTTTCATCTACAAATCTAAAACACTCTGCAAAGTCAACCAGAAAGAAGGACAAGCGAACCTTTAATTCTAGTCAGTGTCTAAATCTTGCCTAGGATTTTTGAAACAAGTGAATATGCATCATATACAGTATAAAAAGAGATCAATAAAGAAATTTGGAACCTACCAATACTGGTAGCGGGTGTCATGCACAAAACTGACCCTGCGTGTCATGCAATGATAGGTGAAAAAAGTGGATAAAGGGAAGAAACAGGTTAGCTGTTTAGAGTTAACATTCAAAGTGAGATTCAAGCATAACCACAGAGAAGTAAGTTAGTTAAATGAAACCGTAAGGTCATTCATAGTTTTGGTTTGACACAAAAAAGCTGATTATGTTCTTACTAAACTCCTACCTGAGTATACTGTGTGACTTTGGGTCTGTTTCTGTGTATACACAAGATACTTCATAAACTTTTTTATTTAGTACTTCTATCCTTTCACTTAGCACTTTTGCAGCAACAGGTTTTTGTTTATAGAAACATCTTTGGTTCAATATCACACATCTTTGGTTAAATATCACATTATTTGGGAATTTTAGAACTCCTTGCATAATCCAGACAGCTCAGTGTTGCGCAGATCAACATTCACCAACTTTTTGATGTGCAGCAGAGAAAGAAGTTAAAATGGAATTAGTCGATAATGTTCTGCGGGGGTTTTGCCAAATTTAATGTACTTTCTTAACACAACAAGTGAGGCAGAGAGGTGCTTCTGGCCAAAGAAAACATCACTGTGACAATTCCCCAAGCTAAACACCTCAAAGTTCCAGCAAGAGGCTCCCATCACACCTCAGAGATGCTCTGGAAGGACTGCTTGCTTGCCTGCCACACCATTTAGTTTTGGTGCCTAGTCCACATTTAACCTTTCTGGGAAAACCAAATGGAAAAAAAAAAAACCCACAAAAAAGAACAGTGTATTTTCAGTACAGTGCATATAGCAAGCTGGTGAAGGCAAGTAAGTAAGGAGACTAGTCACTAGTCCCACATACAGGCATATTTGTTACAAAGTCAAATATGCTTCCTGTATTCCTGCTTAATTACTACTGCAGCCCCTTATCGGACCATCGCAGCAGCAGTGTAACTATGAATGACCTTACCCAAGAACAGTCCCCGGAGAATACACAAAGTTCCTCCTCTGGAGGCTACAGAAACACTAACAAACAGCAATGGGAAGAGAGAAAAGATCTGTTGTTTTTAAGATCATTCACCAAACAATAAGGAGAAGGTGACAAAGCAATCAAACTGATGTAAAACAAACAAAGTGCAGATCTTTGGAGATAAGCCATGCTAAGTCAAGCTCCACACTTTTTATTAGGGGAGCAAGTGGTTAAGAAAGCAGAGAAGTTATATAAAACAATTAAGTTTTATATATATTCCAGCAGCAAAACTTGTCTTAAAATTGAACTTAACAGACACACACACACAAGGAACACATTTGAAAATTATACCAGTTTAGAAAATATCACATCATCATTTAAAACCCAACAGCTAATGTCATGCATTGCTCCTTAGACCTGGGTGGCATGACAGTCCTTACATCCACCAAATCCAACCTTCCCAGGAAACGTGGGAATAGTAGACGTAGCATCTTTAATGAAAAGCTCATGACACCCACTCATATAGAGGGGGTTCTCCTCTCCTAACCTCCTCCCAAACCTCCTCCCACTCCTCTCTCTAACGTCCTTTCTAGGTGCTGATGGTGTTTGCCAAGTGGAGAAGGTCCAGCACCGTGAGAAAGGTTTTCTACTCTGGGCTTGGGCTCCATCTGCTACGTTATCCCTCTGTTTCTTTTTTTTTCGTGCACTTGTTTTGGGGCTTGCCAACAACCTCGCCCTTGAGGTTTGGTTCCAAGATCACCCTTCCTACCGTCAGAAATTTGTAAGATAAAACTATAATTACAACCATTAGTTGAAAAGAGGGATGGACAATAAAACGCACAAAGAATGAGCTACTTAAGGAAGCATGAGCACTCCAGAAGTCTGGAAAATATCCAAATGCTATTTCACTGAAAAAGCTTTAAACTACTGTATTTTCCATAGTTAATTTTAAATCCTTGGCAATTGCAAATAATAGTGATAAGCCCTGAAAGGGGAGTGCTTAAGAGAAGGAACAATACATATCATGCTGAAAATTCTCAGGGTTATAATGTAAAACAAATTTGTGGAAATTTCTGTATGTTTGTAAACACAGGGCAGCCTTCCATTCAGGTCCGAATAGGCAGTCTCACAATTTATTTATTTTTTTCAAACACTCCCATAAATGACAGTATGTTTTCTGCCACAGATATTCTGGTGCACCAACGTGCTAAAAATACGGCATGCTAAAACTTACTATTATAAATACAGGGGCAGGCTCCAAGGTTGTTACTCAGGCCTTATAGCAAAATTCCATCAAGTCAAAGCCATCTGTGTTTGTTTTTATCTTTAAAAACATATGGGAATGCTGATAGATTGGGAAATGATTGTGTGTTGCGTTTCATTCCTTGTTTAACCGACATTATTTCCATAAACTAAAATAACATCGCTGAAATGTCAAGCGCATTTGCAAACACGTAGTTTTAAACGATTCTGGAAGTTCACGCTCGATAACGTTCCGATACTAAAATATGTAATTTGTTAATTACAAATGAAATCACAGAATTCATTAGGCAGGATATTTATCTTTGGGAAGTTTGGAGTGAGGGTGACTGACATAATTAAGAGGGTTATGTTGTTATTGTTTCCACGAGCACCTAGCGCACACTTTCTTTTGCAGTGTTAAAGAGAAGCCCTGCCACCAGCCGCGGTGCAGTTCAAGCCGTCTCTGAATGCTCTCACTTTTACAGAGTTCCGAGCACCGAAAGGCAAATTACGCTCACTCATCTTCAGATCACCCCCTGTAGTGAAGAACTACAAGCCCAGCTATTAGCCACAAATGCTAGGAAAAGTTCTGGTGGCGTTCCAAAATGAAAACCACAAAATCACGTCTGATGCCTCAAAGCCCCTTAGTGCAGCTGTGGGGAGCGATGTGTTTTGCCGGTGCTTCCATGCAGGTTATTGACTGGAAGGTTACGGCTGGTGCTCCCCTTCTCCAGTTGTGGATGCCCCATCCCTGGAAGTGCTCAAGGCCAGGCTGGATGGGGCTTTGAGCAACCTGGTCTAGTGGGAGGTGTCCCTGCCCATGGCAGGGGGGTTGGAACTCGATGATCTTAAAGGTCCCTTCCAACCCGAACCATTCCATGATTCTCACCCTGCTCATGTGTGGCTGAGGCAATCCCCCACAGCTGCAAAACAGCCCCCGAGGAGCAGGAGGATATGCCTGGGGCACGGGACACTTCCCATGGCATCTCTGAAGCGTGATGCTTTTCCCAGCATTTTTGGTGGTGGAACTTTGCCCTCTCGTCTTCTAGGAGAGAGCTGGCTGATCAAAGTCAAATTCCAGCCAATTTAAGTAGGAAAAAAGGGGCAAACTGCGGCCAATGATGAAGGAGGCTATGAAAAGCAGCCTGACGGCACATGGAAAATTCTGCTTGGTTTCTCGTACTTTGCAAGGGGAATTAAAGTAACATGTAAATATCTGCACAGACTCTACCTCGAGCAGGGCAGGGAGCACAATAAAACCTTCTGTTAAGTGCAACTGCCTGACACGGAGGTGCCACCTAAGGAACACAAAACTGGTTCAATGTGGGTACAACATACCTGTCGGGATAAACGCTGCGTGTTGCTGCAACTGAGCATTGGCAAGAGCCTGTTGATAGTGCAAGACACTGGGATTGAAAACGGCACTGGCACCATTGCTTTTTTCAAGTGCTTGTCTCTTTGGTAAAGGGTGAAGAACACCAGGAGGAAAGGCCTGTAAATAAGAAAGTTAGTTAAAATGGCGCCATTTTTAAGACGTTGTCCGTAACATATACATAAATACAAAAAAACTTATTGTTTTTTAAAGCGGCTAAAGATGCCTCGCCATGCATATTAACTCAAAGCACAGCAATGTAAAATGAGTGAAATTTTGTTATTGATAGCAAAAGCATGGTACTATTAACCTAAAACTGTAGCAGCACAACTACTGAAAAGAAAGGCCTTTAAAGCAACGAAAATGGCATTGCCTTTAAATAGGTTTTCAAATATTATAGGGAGAAAAAACCACTTGTGTTTCATTGCCAAGTATTTTCTTTTTTAAATTTAAATATCGTTTCCTAATATTATACAGATTAATGGATTACGTTAAGCGTTTTCAATTACAGAAGCAGTTTTATCTCAATTCGACTTTTCATGAGAGGATATTTAAAAAAATGAAACCATGTTAGGAACCAAACTAAATCGTCTGCGTTTATTACGTATGAGAATGAGATGGATAAATAGAGTTTCTGGTAAATTAACGAGTATGTGAAATCATTTCCGGTTGATGTTCAAAAGTAAAGCGATACAAATTTCATTAGTTGCTTCATCTGAAAAAAAACAAAACAAAACAAAACAAAAACAACCAAACCAAAAAACCCAAAAAAAGCTACATGCAAAGCAAAAGGTGAAAGGTCAAAGTACCAGGTCTACAGTTGCTTCGAGAGGTCGCTTCATTGCTTTGGCAGTCGACTGAGTCTTTTAATAACAGGCAGCGAGCACATGATGGCAGTGGGCCAATGGGATTCAAGCGAATTAACATACAGGTAAACAGCAAGCAGAGGTGCATCATGGGAACGGCATTGCATTTGTGGATAGGTGAGAAGGAAAAAAATATTCTGAATGCAATATACAACATACAAAAACACTAGGCATGCACAACAACAAAAATGTCTTCTAAAGAAATGGATATTACATTTCGAATTAGTACCGAAGCAAAAATGCATCTACTATACCTTAGTTAAAAGCATATAAGAGAGTAAAATATAGATGTTTGAAATTCAGGAAAGTTGAGTAAAACAGCAGCTTGCAGACACTATTAAGCATTGTATAAACACTTCACAGAGATGCAGAAAGTTTTAAGGATATGCCTATAAGAATTCCTGATAAGTTAGTTAAGTCACATTTTAAAGCGGAAAAATCAATTTGGAAGGCTACATTTTCAAATACAAAGCACTAGTGAAAGTTGTAATGCATTACAAAGCTACTAATATCAGTGCTTGCAAGGTCAGGGTCTTTTAATGAAGAGAAATGTGTCACTCAATAGATTTGGGGTTCTAAATGGGAAAGGTTCTCCTTTTCCAATACAAAGCACGGTAAATAATATGTCTATTTACACTAACTTATCATTAATTCCTTTTTTTTTTTTTCCCTTACAGCTGAATCTTTTTTGTAGGTTTTTTTTTTTTTCCTCATAACTTACCACGTTACATTGAGAGGGGAAAAAGTCTTTCAGAATTTAAAACATTTTCTAAATTTTGCTACAACCGTCAGTACTAGCGTCAGGAGCAGGGAGTAAAAACACTGCTCTCGGTTCATAAGCGAACATCAACGTATGAGTTACGATACTAGCCCGGCATTATTAATTTTTTAAAAATAAAATATTTAGGCATAGTACAGAGGCATATACATTTGTGTATACTTCCATAATAAGATCAAACTTATGGCGGATATGATGGCATTCTGTAAAAAAATCTTCTCATATAAAATACTACATTCTAGTTTTATAGTGTAAATAATTCTTATAAACCTTTAGAAAGGAAATGAAGATTTACTAAGAAATTAGAATTTTTACTTTTGTTTTTTAAACACAGGCTGATATTTAGCTCTTTTTAGGATATGCAGATTATGTCTACCTTGACATCAGTATGTGGAAATAGGGAACAAAAGTGAAAAAAATAAAAAGAGGACCAGGCACAAAATGCCTACAAACAGCTTACGGTCACAAGATGAGCTAGTGCCAACAGGGTATTTTGCAGGATAGCCCTCACTTTGCCTATTCCTTGTTCCTGGCTCTGTTGCACCTATGTTGCATGAGGCTTCCCAATGCCCTCTCCATCTCTCCTTCAGCATATTTCTGGATTACATACCCTGATCTACAGGATCTGCTCACCTGCCTGGGTCCGAGATTTGGACATGAAAAAGAAACACCTGGTGCAAAGTGAGGACCTGGAGAGCCTTCCTGTGTTGAAGCAGGGTGCTGTGCCAGTGACGTGTGGTACTCCCCATGGGCACCCCTGTGGGGGACATCACTCCGTCTGCACGGAGCACAGCCCCAGACCCACTCTGCATCCACCAGGGATGGAAGTGAAGCATTATGACTGAATTCAGCGTTATGCGATGATGAAGTCCACAAATTCAAATCAACATCATTAAGAGCAAAGCGTTTCAGTTAATTACCTTTATTATCCAAATGCAAATTTTATCTGATCTCACTTGTTAACTTATTATCTCTGTGTTAACGATTGCCTTTCTCCACTTCATCTCCACGCTCCTCTTAACCTCACCTCCCTATTTTGAAGCTTTTTGCTGGCTTTCCCCTCATCTTCCACGGCAAGTTCAGTCTCACAGTTTTCCCAGCCTGAAGGCTTTAAGTTCATCTGTTTCTGCACCTACTCATCAACCTTGTTTCCATGTAGACTCCCTCTTCTTTCAGGCTTTCAGACCAACTGTCCATTTTTCTCTCCTGCCTTCATCTCTTCTTTCATTTTGTCCTGATAGTAAAACCTCCTTGAGCTCTTTCTCTTCCATCAGGTTATCTCCTGCTCAGTGTTTGATCTCTTACATAATAACCAACCAAATCAATAACTACAGACTGGAGAGGAAAAGGCTATGGAAAGGAAATAAAGATAATAAAAATGATCAAACATACTCAGTCATAGTATTTATCTGCCATGTCACATTGGTACGCTATAACATCTCCCGGAGTAAGAGCAAGATCCACACAGCAGAGGCCTGCGTGGATGTGCAAAGACCTCTTGACTAACTCTAACGCAAGAAGGGAAGCACACAAGAAGTGGAAACAGGGATGGATGGGAGGAGGAATAGCGACACAGCCTGAGCATGCAGGGATGGGTTAGGAGAGCCAAAGACCACCTGCAGTTGAATCGGGCAAGGTATGTGAAAGACAACAAGAAGGGTTTCTCCAAGTATATCAGCAACAAAAGGAAGACTAGGGAAAATGTGGGCCTACTGCTGAATGGGGCAGGCGACGTGGTGACACAGGACATGGAGAAGGCTGAGGTATTGAACATCTTCTCCACCTCAGTCTTTACTGGTGAGGCTGGCCATCAGGCCAGGGAGAGACCAGTGGGAAAGTCTGAAGTGAAGATCCTCTCTTGATCCTCGGAGGAGGACGATCAAGCAAGGGAACATTTAAACAAACTGGATGTACACCAATCCATTAGACCTGACAAGATACAACAATGGGTGCTGAAGAAGCTGGCCAATTTCACTGCAAGGCTGCTACTAATTACCCTTGAAAGGTCACTGCGACTGGGGGAAGTTTCCAAAGACTGTAAGAAAGTAAATGACACTCCTGTTTTCAAAACGGGCAGGAGGGAAGGTCTGAGGAATGACAGCTTGGTCAACCTCACCTCAGTCCCTCAGAAAGCGATCAAGCAAATCCTCCTGAAAACCATCTCCAAACACATGAAAGCCAAAAAGGTGATGGGGAGTAGTCAGCACGTATCTATGAAGGGGAAATTGTGCTTAACCACCCTTATAGCCTTCTACGATGAGACTGGCTTGGTGGGTGAGGAAGAGGCACGGATGTTGTTTCTCTTCACTTCAAAAAGATTCTCAACACTGTCCCCCGTTTAGTCGTCATGGACAAACTTATTTAGTATGGGCTAAATGGGAAACAGTGAGGTGGATTGAAAAGTGGCTCAACTGCCAGGCTCACAGGGTTGTGTTCAGCAACATGAAGTCCAGCTGGAGGCCACTCACTAGTGGTGTAAAACTGGGAGGTTGATACACAAGACAGATGGGCTGCAATTCAGAGGGACCTGGAAAGTCTGGAAAAATGGGCACAGAGGAACCTCACTAAGTTCAACAAAGGGAAATACCAAGCCCTGCACCTGGGAAGGAACAACCCCAGACAGCAGTACATGCTGAGGGCCACCCAGCTGGAAAGCAGCTTAGCAGAGAAGGCCCTCAAGGTTTTGGTGTACACCAAGTTGACCATGAGCTAGCAGTGTGCCCCTCACAGCAAAGGCAGCCAACAGCATCCTGGGCTTCATTAGGAAGAGCATCACCAGCAGGTCTAGGGAGGTGATCCTTCCCCTCTACTCACCACTGGTGAGGCTGCATATGGAATGCTATGTCCAGGTCTGGGCGCCCCAGTACCAGAAAGACGTGGACATACTAGAAAACAGTCCCATATGGTGTGTGTGGAGCTCCACCTGGGGATGGATGGAGACCCAACAGAGAGCTTACGGGTCAGGATTAAAGGGAGAACAGGGGCAAGTGACGTTACAGTAGGGGTCTGCTACAGACCACCAGATCAGAGTGACAGGGAGGATGGGGCCCTCTATAGGCAGATAGAAGTAGCACCGCGCTTGCACACCCTGGTCCTCATGGGGGACTTCAACCACCCCGATATCTGTTGGAAGGACAACACAGCAGGGCATGTGAAATCCAGGAAGTTCTTGGAATGCGTTGATGATAATTTTCTTCTTCAAATGATCGAGGAGCCAACAAGGAGAGGAGCCGTGCTGGACCTTGTCCTTACCAACAAGGAGGGACTGGTGGGGGATGTCAAGTTCAAGGGTAGCCTCGGCTGCAGTGACCACGAAATGGTAGAATTCAAGATTCATAGGAAAGTGAGGAAGGTGGGCAGCAAGCTCGCTACCCTGAACTTCAGAAGAGCAGACTTTAGTCTCCTGAGAGATCTGATTGGCAGGGTAGTGTGGGAGAAAGAACTGGAGGGGAGAGGGGCCCAAGAAAGCTGGTTGGCATTCAAGGATCGCCTCCTCCAAGCTCAGGAGAGGTGCATCCCGAAAAAGAAGTAGTCAGGCAAAATAGCCAGCAGGCCTGTGTGGATGAACAAGGGACTGCTGGACAAGCTCAAGATCAAAAGGGAGGCCTATAGAGGGTGGAAGCAGGGACAGGTAGAATGGGCAGAATATAAAGAAACTGTCCGAGTGGCCAGGAACCAGATCAGGGAAGCAAAAGCCCAGGCAGAACTAAATCTAGCCAGGGACATCAAAAACAATAAGAAAAACTTCTACAGATATGTCAGGGATAAAGGCAAGACTAGGGAAGTTGTGGGCCCTCTCCGGAAGGAAACGGGAGACCTGGCCTCCCAGGATATGGATAAGGCTGAGCTACTGAACAACTTTTTTGCCTCAGTCTTCACCGGCAAGGGCTCTAACCACACTGCCCAAGTCACGGAAGGCAAAAACAAGGGCTCTGCGAATGAAGAACTGCCCACAGTAGGAGAAGATCAGGTTCGAGACCTACTAAGGAACCTGAAGGTGCATAAGTCCATGGGACCTGACGAAATCCATCCATGGGTCCTGAGGGAGCTGGCGGACGAAGTTGCTAAGCCACTTTCCACCATATTTGAGAAATCGTGGCAATCTGGCGAAGTTCCCGCTGACTGGAAAAACGGGAACATAACTCCAATATTCAAAAAAGGAAAAAAGGAAGACCCAGGGAACTACAGGCCAGTCAGCCTCACCTCTGTGCCTGGCAAGATCATGGAGCAGATCCTCCTGGAATCTCTGCTAAGGTACATGGAAAATAAAGAGGTGATTGGAGACAGCCAACATGGCTTCACCAAGGGCAAATCGTGCCTGACAAATTTGGTGGCCTTTTATGATACTGCCACAGACTTGGTGGACAGGGGCAGAGCTACAGACGTCATCTACCTGGACTTATGCAAAGCGTTTGACACTGTCCCGCACGACATCCTGGTCTCAAAATTGGAAAGTCATGGGTTTGATGGATGGACCACTCGGTGGATAAGGAACTGGCTGAATGGCCGCACTCAAAGGGTTGTGGTCAATGGTTCAATGTCCAATTGGTGGCCAGTGATGAGTGGAGTTCCTCAGGGGTTGGTACTGGGACCAGTGCTGTTCAACATCTTTGTCGGAGACATGGACAGTGGGATAGAGTGCACCCTCAGCAAGTTTGCCGACGACACCAAGTTCGGTGGCACGGTCGACACGCTGGAGGGAAGGGATGCCATCCAGAGGAACCTGGACAGGCTTGAGAGGTGGGCTCGATGCAAACCGCATGAAGTTCAACCAGGCCAAGTGCAGGGTTCTGCACCTGGGAGGTGGCAATCCCAGGCACAAATACAGGTTGGGCGGAGAATGGCTGGAGAGCAGCCCTGAGGAGAAGGACTTGGGCGTGTTGGTGGATGAGAAGCTCAACATGAGCCGGAAAAGTGCATTGGCAGCCTGGAAAGCCAACTGCATCCTGGGCTGCATCAAGAGATGTGTGGCCAGCAGGTCGCGGGAGGCGATTCTACCCCTCTATTCTGCACTCGTGAGACCCCACCTGGAGTACTGCATCCAGCTTTGGAGTCCTCAACACAGGAAGGACATGGACCTGTTGGAACGGGTCCAGTGGAGGGCCATGAAGATGATCAGAGGGGTGGAGCACCTCTCCTATGAAGACAGGCTGAGAGAGTTGGGGTTGTTCAGCCTGGAGAAGAAAAGGCTCCGGGGAGACCCCAGAGCAGCCTTCCAATATCTGAAGGGAGCCTACAGGAGAGCCGGAGAGGGACTCTGTCAGGAGATGTAGTGACAGGACAAGGGATAATGATTTTAAACTGGAAGAGGGGAGATTTAGATTAGATATTAGGAGGAAATTCTTTACTGTGAGGATAGTGAAGCACTGGAACAGGTTGCCCAGGGAAGTTGTGGATGCCCCATCCCTGGAAGTGTTCAAGACCAGGCTGGATGGGGCTTTGAGCAACCTGGTCTAGTGGAGGTGCCCCTGCCCATGGCAGGGGGGTTGGAACTCGATGATCTTTAAGGTCCCTTCCAATTCTAACCATTCTATGATTCTACGATTCTAAAGGGCCCCAAAGATGATTAAGGCACTGGAGGACCTCTCATACAATGAAAGGTTGAGAGAAGTGGGACTGTTCAGCCCAGAGAAGATGCTGGGGAATTTCATCAGTGTATATTCATACCTGATCAAGGAGTAAAGATGAAGCCAGACTCTCCTCAGTGGTGCCCTGTGACAGGATAAGATGCAATGGGAACAAATTTAAATACAAGAAATTCCATTTAAATGTTAAGTTTTGGGTTGCCTTTTTTTTTTTTCTTTGTTTTCACTGTAAGCATTATTTAACCATGGAGTAGGGTGTCAAGAAAAGTTGTAAAATCTCCCATCTCGGAAACTTTCAAAAGCCAAGTAGGCATGTCCTGGGCAATCTGCTCTAGCTTACCCTGTTTGAGCAGTGGGGTTGGACTAGGTGATCTCCAGAGGTCCCTTCCAACACCAACTACGAGTTCACATTTTAATTTAGACAGCACATTCTTCAGTGACTTTTTATCCTCTCTGATGCACCTCATGAGTACTTAGAGCTCATCGAGTACAATGATAGATGACGCTGCCTTCTAATGCACTTCACATTTAAGCTGTACATGATGTACAGCCTCTTTCACAGTGTCTTTCCCTTTCCTTTTACATCAGATGATAGGTCACCTAGGATACCTGAGTAAAAATTCCTGAACTTCAGTGTAGAGAAATACACACAGGGCATTTTCTGCAAGGTCCCAGGCTGCAGAATTCATTGACCTTCAGTGGTCTTACAAGCTTAAAGGGGGCTTACAAGAAAGACGGGGACAAACCTTTTAGCAGGCCCTGCTGCTATAGGACAAGGAATAACGGTTTTAAACTAAAAGAGGGTAGTTTTAGACTAAATATAAGGAAGAAAATTTTACAGTGAGGGTAGTGAAACACTGGAACAGGTTGCCCAGAGAGGTGGTAGATGTCCCATAGAATCATAGAATAGTTTGGGTTGGAAGGGACCTTAAAGATCATCGAGTTCCAACCCCCCTGCCATGGGCAGGGACACCTCCCACTAGAGCAGGTTGCTCAAAACCCCATCCCTGGAAACATTCAAGGTCAGGTTGGTCAGGGCTCTGAGCAACCTGACCTAGTTGAAGATGCCCCTGCTCATTGCAGGGGGGTCGGACTAGATGACCTTTAAAGGTCCCTTCCAACCCAAACTATTCTATGATTCTGTAAGCTTTGCCTACAGTGCTGTAACCTTATCCACAATGTTCACCTAGAAGAACACCCTCTGAACCAGAGCAATGCAGCCAGCTCCCCAAACGAAAACTTCTTGGACACAATTTCAACCTGGGAGCAACCTGCAAATTAATCCTATAGGTAAGCATCTATATTTCTGCCTTACTTTTGCTCTCTAGACCCAACTGAGTATTCTTGGTTGTTCCCAGGTAGCCTTGCAGGCATCTCTACCACTTTTTTGTTCTTATTGCCATTTCAGTGATTTTTCATTCACTCTGAGTGTTTCAAATCTATATTAAACAAAAAATAGTTGGATTGTAAAGAATCTTTTCTGCTTGGTAGTCTAAGTATGCCATTGAAGTATTTTGTACAAATTTTTCTGCAAGAAGTTACCCTGAATTACAGGTCCCTGCCTTCTTCTCCCATGACACTAGAATGCTAACATTTCAGTTCTGTGTTTCCAAAGATGTTTCATCTTTCTTCGAGGCTAATGCAATTCCAATTATGGCTTATTTAAAATCACAGGATATATATCCAACCATTACTGAAGCACAAAAAAAATCCCCTCATCTCTCTCCTTTCTTCTTTAGTATATTGCCTACAAATATCACATTCTCTAAACGGACAATAAATATTGCACAACTGAAGCTAATTAGAATTAAAAAAAACCCAATCCTTTGCTTTAATTTCCAGATGGTATTCAATTTCTGCAAGTACAGGAAAGTTTAAAGTTTAACTAAAAATGACTCAGTTTGAAACAGAGACTGTAGATACTACAAAAGAAAGAATATTAAAACTTAAGAAATATTTTTTTGTTTGGAGGTTTACTTTCTTGCATAACTTACCCTTAGTCCCTCAAAAAGTCTGGTCTTTGCTAATTTGCTAAATACAATAGCTTGGGGTAGTTATATACTGTACTGTATTGTGTTTCTGGTAGGCTTTTTACCCAGAGAATAACTGTATTGTCTGTAACTATTGTATGCACTGCCCACAAGTCCACAAACCACATCTGCTTAATTATTCGTCCACTGCCAGCAATGAGGACAATGATTCTTTGATTTGCTGCCAATAATTTTGTCTCCCAAGTCAGATCCTGCATGCAATTTATTTAACTTTATCAATACCATGCTATTTAAATTTATCAGCTTTCCTGGTAGCAACCGTAAGAGAGATCCAATACTGTAAATGGATGGGCTGACTTGTCTGAACAGTTTTCAGTAAGAGCTTAAAATATCTGAAAATAGAAAGCCCTCCATCTCTTTTCTTCTGACTATAGTTATTATGCTTTCGCTTAATGATTCCCATTTTAGTTTACTACTTTTAAATCCTGTTTTTCTGATAGAAAAATTGTATCATAGAGAAATTCAATTATCTTTCCCATGACCATGGGAGAGGCAAGAAAAGTCTCTAAGTGTGAGATTCATCTAACCGAAGTTCAAAAAGATATAGTCAACACTCTTTAGTCAGCAGGGATAGATGTGTGTCTACAGAGGGCAGTTTTTTCTCATCCCCAGACAGGCACTAGTGGTAGATCAGATCAATGTGCTGGTTTTTCTCCACTACGTATAAAGTGAGACCAAGGTGGCCAGGGTAGGCCCAGATATCTGTCTGATACCTAAGGTGGGGTGAGCTGAATCCTAGTACAGGTTTCTTTTCTACTACCCATCTCTGAGGCAAAAACTCTCTCTTTGCTTTTCTTTCTTTTCTTCCAAATTTCCACATGTATATCTGTCACCAAAGAGCTAAAACAGCGTATGTACCCCTGTTTTCCAGGGGACATTGAAGCTTTTCAGTTTTGTTTCTGTTTGAAAATACTAGGGGCAAATTTAACATATAAACAAGGCAGAGAACAGAAGTGGTATAGAGTGTCATTTGCTTCACTGTCTTGGATAGAAATACAGCATTAAAATAAGGGCATAAAGAAAAAAAGTGCTTCCTCCCATCAAGCAATAGTAATAATTTTTTTAATTCTTATATTTTACCAAAAAAAAAAAAAAGAGGCAAAAGAGAAAAGAAAGTATAAGCAAACAGCATTAAATCGAAGCAAAATAGGCATCAAAGAGCTTCTGTCAATAAAAGGCAGCCATATATGCCAGCACTTACCATCACAGTCGCAGCTGCCGCAGCTGCCTGGGCTGCCACCGCAGCCTGGTTGGCTTGGTGTTGCGCCGCTTTGATTTTGGCCTGCAAATGTGCAGGAGGGTGAAAATACTTGCATTTCTCCCTCATGCAACGCCCTTTTATGTAATCCATACACACGGTTACGGTGTTGTCGTTTGTGTCAATCATTGTGCTGTCTGCCGGATGCGCAAAGCGGCAATCAGTCTCTCCACGCGCACAGTTTCCCCGCTGGAACTCCCTGCACACCTACGTGCAAAACAACACCCGTTGCAGGGGGAGGAGCACGGCACACCCCGAAAGGGCAGGGAGAGCCCCGTGCCCCCAAAAGACAGACCTGCCCCCTTCCCCGGTTAGTTGTTCAGAGAATTCAGTCAAATAACCCCTTCGTCTTCTGGGAGAGGGAAATGCATCTATTTTACCCTTAGGTGCTTGGCTCCTCAGGCAGCTCTGTGGTACGGTGGCTAAATGAACTTGACATGCAACAAGAAGCATCCCCAAATGCCCTTCCATTTCTTCTGTCTAGAAAACATCTGGGAAGGATACTTACTGAAGTAACTGCCCCTGCCAAACTAGCTGGGAAACCCAAAATACTCAGTTCCTTTCTGACTACTCTTTATTTTCCTGCAGCTCCAATGGTAAGGAAGGAGTTCCTCTTGCTGAGACCCAGGGAAGATCTCCATCAGCTTCACTGTATTTTTTATGGAGTCCGCAAACAAAATGGAGAACCTCCTTAAATTAAGTAATTTTCAAAACCAGGCAGAATGAATACACTGATTTTCCTAAGAAACGTGCTCCAGACACTACTGCTTAGGCTTTTGGGAAAGGGCATTCAATTCTGGAAGAGCCATTTGGCCTTCTCGTGGACTTGGATCATAGATTCCATGGAGCCTTGCCATGCAGAGATCCATCAACACCAGGCAGGCTCTGCATATAGCTGGAGACTCGCCCCTTCAACCTGCTCCAGGGTGGGTAACATTCGACATCTCCACTTGTAGCTCAAGGCTGAAGGCCTATACAATTCCCCTAATCAATGCATAATGGTATGAAATTTCCCTGATATCAATGCCTGAAAATTGGGATGGAATTAATGCTGCAATAAAAATGCGCTTGTTAGGTATTTCATCACAGCACACCTTTAAAGGCATGTAGAGTTGAGGTATTTTGGAGGAGATGAACTTTACAAAAGTTGAAAATTCATGTTGATGTCTGCTTATTAAATTTGAGCAAACAGCACACCTTTAAAGGCATGTAGAGTTGAGGTATTTTGGAGGAGATGAACTTTACAAAAGTTGAAAATTCATGTTGATGTCTGCTTATTAAATTTGAGCAAACACACTACCTTAGTAAGAGTGCTTAATTACCAGTGGCTGCAAATGTAGAAATCCTGCCTGCTTACAAGGTCTTTCTTTGTAGCAACTAAATTTAAGCATCATTTCTAAAACAATACAGGGTTTTTTCCTCCAGGATCTTTCACACATCCTAACAGAGGATTGTATTTCTAGTCACGGCGGTGTCTACAGTACCTCCAGTTTATCAGTCCTGAGGAGTTTCTGGGTAGCAGTTGAACCAGGGACTGAAACCGGTGGACTTCCAGGAACAATGACAGGCGGCGTGGGTAGGATCTCGGTCGGAACTAAGCCAACTCCCGGTGTTACTGGCGTTAGGTAAGGAGCAAAGCTAATAGCCGTGTTCGTTCCTATTGTGGGACCCACTGGAAATGTGGGCTGCAAAATGAAAACACAGACCGAGATGAAAAAAACCAACCCCTTAACCAAGGGCTTATTAGTTGTCTCTTGCGTGTTCTTTCTGGCGCCGATTTGGTTTTCTTAATCAAAAAATGTCAAACAGCTGGGAAAACACACAGCATGCTCTCTTCTTTTAATCACGTAACACATTCCAGCGCCACGCTAAAAACCACACTTTGTAGCTCTATTATTGGAAAGGAGGCTGCCGAAGCAAAGGGAGTCGTACTTTGAACCTGAATCTCTATGGAGGTCCAGCTCACATTGCAGGCTTATTTACACATCTCAAAGTAGGAATAACATAGACTTTATTGCTTTTTCTCAATACCTGCTCTCCTTGGGAAAACAGGCTATTTTTCAAAGTACCAGATTTCATGGGTGAAGCGTTATTAACTATATTAAAGCCATATTTCTAATAAAAATATACATAATGAGCTCTTTGGCATGCAACTTCAATCTCTTTGCGTGCTGTATTTTGCCACCTCCGGCAATTATATGTTACTTACTATGGCTCACACATCGAAAAACCTCACCTTTGTGAATGTTTGTGCGCTCAGCTGTCACCAGTGGCAAGCAGAATAAATATTATAATCTCAGCTGGACACAATATTTAGAAAGGGATTATTCAGGCTTAGCTAGAGTTCATCTTACAAAAAAAATTTGATTGGAAGGAATGATACGGGTCTAAAAAAAAAATCTGTTTCATGCCTTCCTGCAGCGAGTCAGTGAAGTCATGACCAGAAGAAAGAGCACTTGTGTGATGCTAAAAGGCGGCCCTACCAAGGCAGAATGGTGGGTTTGTTACCACCAGTTCCATGGGGGGTGGAAGCAGAACTACACCATGGTCAGACCACGGTCAGACCTGGGACGTGCTTTAGTTCTGCAGAACTGACATTTACCCTGGAGAGTGAAGCTATAATTATAAATGAGGAAAAACTATGCAGAAAAACAGGACACATCTCAGATTAGCTTTGTCAGAAATTAAATTCTCAAATAAGCCGGCAGCTAGAAATGAACCACGCAACAGCAGGACACTTAAAGGAAAGACTTAAAAACACTTAATGAAGGAGGAGTATGTTTCTCATCAAGGTGGCCTTCACGGCCTCTGTTGGAGAAGGAAAGCCAGCCACATACAGTATGTAGAAAATATGCAAGAGAAAGCATAGGAGATAGAAGATTTATTTCTGTTTTGGGGGGGGTTGTGGTTGGGTTTTCTTTTTTGGTGCCTTTGAAACCAATTACTAAATTATAAATGAATGTGAGTTAGTCTCAAGAAGATGCTTTGAGCAGCAGATTAGCCTGGATACCCAACTGTATGGAAATGGCATCTACCTGCCCCAGAGAGTTAAAAGTGAATAAAGCACTGTTTTTATGAGAGATCAAAACTGCTTGATATCAAACAACCCAGTTTATAAGTCAAGTGCTAGCTAAATTCTTTAGAACATAATAATGAACATTTATATGAAACAAAGGTTCAACTATGTTGGGGACAATATGCGTTATGTAAAATACAAATAACAGCTTTGTATCAGATATAATTTTAAGAATAAATCCACATGTCAAATGACTTCTATGGAATTTTCTTTCACTTTTTATCCATTTGGTCAAGGCTGAGTCATCTTAATCTGGCAATATATGAGACAGAGAAATAAAACCCGGTGCTTTTATCACAGCAATCAGTACAGAAGGCATTACGTCAATGAAATTGTAAAGTTCAAATGATGAAATGAGTGAGTAGAAAAAAAAGTATCATTTTGCCACTTCAATTTTTCTCATGATACTAAGAGGTAGAATCTATTACTTCATGAAAACTTCTCTTGGTGAAAACCCAAGCAGTAAAAAGCAAGGAAATATCAAAACACGTTATGCCAATATACCAAGGTACATTTTGATGAATGTGTACCAGAAATTCAGGGACACCGGACACCCAATTTTTGTTCATGCCTTCCCACCTTATAGTAGATGTTTCAAGTGTAAAAGCACATTTGAAAAAGGCATCTGGGGTGAGCATCCTGTGACCAAATACAGATAGCTTCCTCTGAGATGCTTACACTTGGCTCCTGTGATAGCCCGTGGAAAGACAAAGGCACTTAAAAAAACAATCTAATCTGAATGCAGACATCTGAAACAAGCCAAGCAAATGGTAATTAGAAGCGCCTATTTCTTTTGATAAACTATAAATGGACCTAGGAAGCCCAGCACAGAAATTGATGCCAACACTCCAGATGCCTCAAGTTAGAGAAAGAAATCCCACTCTAGTAGGATGTCTTATACAAGGCATTCAGCTTGAGAAAACATCATTAGCAGCCATGTGTGAAAAGTTTAATTCTGATTACTTGCCTAACCATGCTTTGGAAGTCTGGTACAATAAGGAGCTAAACTGCAAAGGCAGCCCAGAGCAACTGATCATTTTAATGTATATCCAAAGATGCTGCTCATGCATGCAAGACTCTAGTTTTATGTCACCTTCTGGATTTGAAGTGTCCCAGGCACCATACACGTTACCTTAAGATAAAATGCTGAGTTTGTAAAGTACACGCACCAGCAATTCTCTGTGTTCCTCTGGAACACTTCAGATTTCAAGAGAATGAGAAAAAGCTACCCAGAATGACATTAACCTTTTTTCCTGGTACTGGGATTAAATACTATTTAAAGCCACTCAAACCCATAGACTCTTGAGAGGGGAACTTTGCATTCCAACTTAAACAGCTGACTAGCAAATTACTATTATTATACAAATTTTCACCTCCAGAATGATTATAGGTCAAAACCTTGCGAACTAGACAAAATCTGGCATGAACTGAATGAAGTGGGGGGGTGGGGCGCGGTATGGGACGGGGACAAAACAAAAGAAAGGAAAAAAGCAAAGGCAAATTATTCTGGGATTAAAAAATATTTCAAATCTACAGCAATACTCCATTATACCTTCAAATGCTAATACAAATGAACATATCTCTAGCACCTCAGTAATTCCTTAAGTCCACAGATGGGGACTATTTTTATTGCTACTAGTTTAGAGAACTTTTGCAGGTCAACACAGTCTGCTCCTTCAACTTTACTTACCAATAACACCATCAGAGATACATACTTACCACTGGCTGTAGCGGTGTCCCTGGAAACATGAACTGCATTTGCTGGGCAAGCATTGCTGCTGCAGTTTTTTGTTGGATTAAGTTGTTCCTGCCATTGATTTCCAGTTGAGTTTTTAAATGTGTTGGTGGATGAAGGTATTTGCAGTTCTCCCTTGTACAACGACCCTGGAAAAAGAAGTCACACTAATTGGTCTGCTGCTTTTGATGATAGTTTAATGCCTTCCAGCAAAATATTACACCATAAACTAAGCAAGAACTAGCGAAATACAGGGTGTTTCCTGGGAAGTATGTAGTAGGCTGGAAGGAGCTGATGGCCTTGAACTCTGCCTCAGCCCACAACCTCTGATTGATCATTAAGGCTATTAGCCACAAAAAAAAAAAAAAAAAAAAGAAAGACTTTGAAACAGCATTTTTATGCATTTTTATTGTTAAGTACAGATCACTGCTGTGCAATTCTTACTCTGAGTATTATCCAGACTGCCTGAACTGCCTCTCACGGTATCTTGGCTAGAGTATCTGGTGTTATCATAAAATAAATGAATGACATTACATGATGAATAACAAATTTAAATCTCCTTTAAGAGAAATGCAGCTTTTAAGCACGTTATATTAAAAAATAATTGCATGTTCCTGGTGATAGGGATCTAAAGTGGCCACTCTTTGCTTGCGTTCTCTCATATGTTCACCCTTATTCCAGTTCACTGCCTTCTGCCTTCCTGCTTTTATTACATCAGCACAACTTTGAACTATTTCCATTCAAGTATAAAAGAACAGAAGTCAAGCTGGTACTTTTGCAGCCTAAATTTAGAAGCAGTGGATGGAGCTAAATTTGAAGGTCCACAGCAAAAGGAGAACTCCCAATCAACCTGAAAGCAGGAATTTTTAGACACTTATGAGACAGTAAGAGACAATAAAAATATGGGTGGGCAGTGACCTCTGAGGTGGCTTGTGTTGGAGGAGATGGACATGGCGCACGCCTCTACAAGCAGTGCATGCTGACCAAAAGGTAGGCAGAGCAGTGTAAGAAGTGCTGATACGTTTTCCCCCAGAAAGGGAAATCTTGGGTGCACCAGCAGGTTATGCAACTGCAGAGCAGGACTTGCTGGGATCAGAAGCTCCTCGATGACATGGCTCACAGTCACAAAATTTTAAAGAGCTGTGACCAGAGGATCTAGAGCATTAGTCAAACTGCATTTGACACACTCATCTTGTAGAAGCTAAGTTTCCAGATTGAGATGTTTTTAAAAAGTGCTTTTTAAACTTTCCATTCACTGGTGTAAGGGCTTTACAACTCATAGCCAAGCAGGAATATCCTCTTATAGCCAAGAAAACATTAAGATCTCCATGTGAGAACATCACACACGTACACTGACTCTGTGTATTCATATGCGCACACACACACTGCTACAAAACCTTCAGTACGCTTCTAATATCCCAGAACAACAGTGTTAATGTTATACTTGTTACCCAGACGCCGAAACACTACTGATTCTGCCTCCAATCTGCTATAAGGATGTAATAACTACCTACGCAGGAGTGAGTTAAACACATCCAGGAAGGTTCTCCTGAACCGAGGCTGACGGGAACGCAAACAGCTACTTCCACGCTATTAAATTATTGAGATCAGCCCTTTCCCGAACTGTGCCTGGCCACTGTTTGGGAGTATGCCAAACGGCAGAGGCCAAAGCAGTTGAGGAAAGCTAAAAACTTAAGAAAAAAAAATGGTCTCAGCACTCAGGATCACTTTTTGATGCTGTTTTAACCTGCTATTACAGATGCAGCCATTTTCAGAGCATCATGCCTTCCCTTCTGACTTCTATTGTGCAAGTCACTAATGCTGTCTGGTTTAATGAAGTACACAAAAGGAACAGCTGTTCCAGCTGTTGTCAGCTGGCATGAGCAGAACCAGAAACAGTCACCATTTGATGGACACAGAAGAAGGCTGGCTCTTCCATTCGGGGAGAAACAAGGCCATCACCTTCATCACGTTAAATTGGAGCTTGCTCAGCGCAGGCAATGAGCTTACGCTTTTGTGTTGGCTGAGGAGGCCAAATGATTAAGACATTTTCAACTGAGATCTACTTAACTTTAATCTATTTTGAGTATGAATGGTTCATACAGCAAATCTGAAAATTAAAACAGCGAAATCAAATCAAACTACTCTACCTGACGGAAATATCCACCTCTGGAAACAAAAGTGCTCCTCAAACAAGGACTAAGAGCAACTCTCAACCACAGTGACTTTTGAAATACCTGAAGCCTGAAGAATGCCTTCAGCCAGCCCTCCACTCTTACCTCTGAAAGCACACGGCTACTGTATACCATCAATTCAAGCTCTGAAAAGCAACCCACAGCGCACAAAAGATTGGTTATTTCAGAAAACTTTCCAAAATAATCCAACCGTACAAAAATGCACTGTCCTCTCTAAACTTATTCATGTCTGTGTGCCTCATTTACTAGTTTTTTGAGCTCCTGGTTAGTAATGAACGTACTATAAAAGAGCTGTGTGGCCCCGTCATGCTACTATAGAAAGCGCTGTAAACAGATCAAGCCTTGTTGCAATTAAATGACCCAAAATAAACCGCAGTGGAATGAGCACCGAAAATAGTGAGCAGATTAATCCAGTCCTAGCTACCAAAATTAAGTAAATTCTAAATCCAGCCTTCAATTTTTGGACCTACAATGGTTGGGGGGAAAAAGGCCTATAAGCAACTTTTCATTCCTCTTTTAACAAATGCTCCGTGTTCCTGTGAACTCCTGCTAAGTTTTGGCCGCTTCCCAGCCACCAATCATTGCAAGAACAAAAATTCAATCTTGTCATGTCATCTCAGTCAAACGGGACCTGGGATATTTTTTCTTTATTAAAAAGCCAGATATGAAGTCCAACTGAGATGACAGCACATACCTACCAAACAGCAGAACAGGCAAACATACGCAACATGCAAGGGTGTTCAACGTGTTGGTTGGGTCAACATCTACAGTAAGAATCCACTTTGGATTCTTGCAAAAAACTACTGTGCTAGCAGGCCACTTCATAACAAACACAGAGACAAAATAGTGTTTTAACTTTAGGATGCATCGGTATCAAGCCTCTGGAGTGAGACTTGGTTCATTTTAAAATCACAGCAGTTCAGGAGCTGCTCCACACACATTCAGTCCTCCTGGCACATGGCGGCACAAACTCTGTCAGCAGGATGAGGCAGGCAGCAGGGAAAATAATTGCTTCCTACAACTTTTAACCTGCTCCCACATATGAGTCAGAGTCCTGAAACTGAGGGCGCAGACAGACTGGTTTGAAACTTGGTCCCTAGAAACTCCTGTCACCCATGAAGCAAAGGTTATCGACAAGCACATCATAAGCTGTTGTGCACTTCCCACAGAAGTTCACCTGAAAAAAGGATCACTTTCGATGAGCTATCTCTTTATCTGCAATGGATAGTAATGATGAGCAGACATCATATTAGATTCCCAGCACTCTGTTACTCCCCTCAGCCTGCAAGGATGGTGCCTACCTCTGACCTTTCATTTCTCTGCCTTTGTCCTCTACAACTAGCCTAGCCTAATGCGCAGGGCAACTATTTCAGGCAGGCAATGGAAAGTTTTAGCAGAAAAACTACTTTTCTACCGCTAATTATCCAGACCGGGAACATGCTGCGGCTCGCGTTAGGAGTGTGCCACAGGTTTCGTTCCAGTAAAGAAGTGAGAGAGGGAAAGGGTGGACCAAGGAGCTGGGAACTCAAAAGTACGCCAGTGCCCATCACCCAGGAACAGCAACAAGGTGCTCTGCTTCTGCAGGGGCAATGGTTTGGGAACTGCTACCTGACTGGCTTAATATCAAAACCACATTCCTTAATAAGCCATGGCACACTACTGAGTTGGTTTTTTTGTTTGTTTGTTTTTTGGGGGGTTTTTTTGGTTGTTTTTTTTTTTAATCTATAGATTTCCCTATTAAGAACAATAGGTAGTTTGCCTAAAATCAGCAGCACAAGACAGCCCATGGACTGGAATATATTAAAAAGCCAGGTATGTACTAAGAATTATAATTTTAAAATAAGCAAAATGAGGCAAGTGCAGAAGTAACACCCTGTAACTTTGCATATTAAAATACTAAGAACTCATTTGCTGTCTACGAGTTGTACGGCCACATCTCTGTCTTGAATATCTTATAAATTCACAGCTTTCTTCAGTATTTCAGTACTGCTCTAATAATAACAACAATAATAATAATTCATCCAGGCCCATCCTGGGAATTGCTTATGCATAATAATGAGTTAGTTTTTACTTACTAAAATTACCTTTATCTTTCATAAAAATAAGACGTTTGAATTTAAAAAAAAAGAAAAAGGGCAAAACAATGTTTCTTTTATCTCTTAAGCTGAGAATCAACTAATGCATCCACAACCATTTCATTCAGGTACTGAATTCTGGTTTTAAGATGGGGGTCAATACATATTCTTAGCATGCTTCTCATAAAAGCCCCACTAGTAAATGTAACAGCCCCAATCTATACAGTCAATCCCAAAACACTGTAATAATTATTTTTTTTGCAGCATGATGTGGTGGGTTTTTTTGGCAAAAGAAGAGGCTAATTAAGGTTGGAAGGGACCTTGAGAGGTCCCCAGTCCAAACTGCTTAGAGCAGGGTCAGCCCTAGGGTCAGACCAGGTTGCTCCAGATGGGTCTTGGAAACCTCCACAGATGAAGAATGCACATCTCTGAGCAATCTGGTCTATTGCTTGGCTGTCCTCACGATGAAGAAGATTTTCCTTATACTCAGTCTGAACCTGTCTAGTTTTGGCTTACGCCAGCTGCCTCGTGTCCTCCCAGCGTGCACAGCTGTGAGGCGCTGGGCTGCACCTTTGGACAACCTCCTTGTCTTTGAAGGCTGCTCGTACATGGAACATCACCATGCAATATCGTCATGTTGTCTTCTGTTAGCGTGCCTGTCTCAGGTTTGAAACCTGAAGGATACATGCTAGTTTTTTTTAAACCATAACAGCTAAATTAAGATGCCCTCTATGCTTTACCTCATATTTTGGGAAGGAGGCAGCCATGGCTACCTGTCATCCTATCAAAGAGGCAGTGTTATCCACCATCAAACCAATCAAGTAATTTATATTTTCCTTAAATAGCTGAAATGGGGAAAGACCACCTTGAAGCTGAGCATACAAATCCAAAGTTAATTGAGGCAATTTATTCATACTATTAGTGGGAAATAACAGAGCCTGCCTCCTCCATCTCACAGCATAGCCTAACATCTAACCTGGGACACCCCATCATCTTTAAAACACGGGTTATCTGATGAGCAGCAGAAACAGGGAGGTCTGCTTCCTTGCACACGTCTGTCCCTTGGTTCCTCACCTCTCTTCCCAGGGTATTTCCAGCTCCCCCTACCCACCTCTCTTCTCTCTAAACTCCCAGCTTCCTCCCGTACCCCACCTCCCTCCTTCCTCCTACCCCAGAACACCCTCCCACCTCTCCTAACTACAGACCAGGAAACAACTCATAGGATAAATATAACTTGCTCAAGCCGTGCATGTCCTGAAGGGCCAGCCAAAATGTGCACGCGGCTGGCAGACCACGCTGGGGAGCGGCTCAGTGCAGGCTCTAGCCTTTTCCTTAACGGGGTAGTCTTTTTGGATCTCTCTCTTCTACCCAGACGCTGATTTTTGCATAACCAGTAACAACTTGGCGATACGTCTCTGAGATGTCTGCTTCTAGCAACTTCGCTTGAAATTGGTCGGGGTGATCAAAAGTTATTAGGGTGCGAGGGTGATGCTGGCAAAAATATGGATAGTGCAATTATGCAAAACCTGCTTCCTTAAGAAAACAAGCTAAAGCATAACGAATGCAGATGAAATTGTATGATCTCCCAGGATTAAATATGCAGTCTTATGGGAAAACAAAAAAAAAAAGTATATGACTTCCAAGACATGAATGGATTTAGAAGGCAACTGAGCAACGGGTTCTACAAGGACAAAAAGATTGTCTCATTTCCAGCTAGACACTCTGAGATCCAAACAATTGCTGGAGTTAGAAAAGACATACCAAAAAAAAATTTTTTTTTAAAAAGTTAATAATCACCTGATGCCACGGCCACCTCTCCTACTGGAAAAAAAAATTACACAATTTTCTGTATCATGCAGCTTCAGCAAACTTGCACATGCTTGTAAAGATCAGATCACATTTTAATATACTTGCAATCATGGGTACGCTGGTTACCTAGACATCCCCTGCTTGATATAGATATTAGATACCTGAAGATATTACATACTGTTCAAACCTTGGCAGAGCAAGGGCTAGCACAGGCCACTGTCCAGGGCAGTGGCAGCACACGGCAAGAATAGTCACAGAGACCGCAGCGTCAGCAGCTGTGGAGGTACCTAAGCCGTAAATACGTCTCTGGAAGAGTTTCTGACAAGAGCAGAAACTGTTTCTTCTCCTTTGGGATTCCTCCTCGGCAGCCCCTCAGCAAATTCTGGTTGGGAATGTGTGTGGCCTCACCCAATCAATTTAATAATTTCACCATTGCATGAATCAGGAACTTCTCAATTCCAATAATCCCCGGCTCCCTGGGGCTAAAAATAGACCCACTCAATAGGAGGGCAGGCTATTTTGAGATGCTTAAGCTTCTGCTCCTGTCCATTGACAGCCACGCTAACTCTATCACCCAAAACATCCAGTTCAAGTGTTATTTTTCAAATGCTGAAACACGAAAAAGGAAAAAAAAAATCTAAAGAAAACACTGACTGTGTATTCGTATGCAGAGAGGGATGATTCCTCTAGTTCTACAGGACTTGCATATATGCATTTCCCTATGTATTTTAGTACATGAGAGCTCAACCACCAAGAGCGCTTTCAACACTGAAGGAAAACCACTAGACTTCAGGCTGGGCCAAGTTAAAGAGTATTTTCTGCCTAGCATCACAATGCGTGATTTCAGTTTTCCTATGCAGGTCTATCTGCTTCTTAACTCCTCTCAGAAATTAAGAAAAAAAAAAGATACCATTAAAGTATCCTCTTTTCGCTTGCTGTGAATACGGACCATCTCACACAATCTGTGAGACTACACATACCCATACAGTTAAGCATATGTGCAAGGACTTAAGGGATTTAGTTAAGCCTTAAGAATGACTAGTCATAGATTTTAAAAAAAAAATGTAACTTAGCTTTTTTTTTTTTCCCTTTAGGTATACAAAAAAGCTTCAAACCTTTTTTGAATTTTGCATAATTTTACATCTCGAGTATGTTGACTTGCAAATACGCATGCTTATGAAAAGCATAATCCTAAGTAGAATTGTATCTAATTTTATAGAAAGAAATGGAGATCAAAATATGATCCCTTATCCTGAAAATGAGACAGACTTGAACTATTTGAGAAAAAGAAAAATAATTTCAAAAGGACTGAACTGTACTAGTAACAGAAATATTAAACTTTTGACGGAGATTTCAAATGCCTCAAACTTCACTTGTTGCCATGCATCTTACCAGCACAAAGACCTAAAAGAAAAAATGTATTTCAAAAAACCACAAGCAACTCTTATATTAGATTTGAAATATTTCAGCTGTTGGATCTGTTTTCCTGGGAAAAAAAATCCCCAAACGCAAACAAAAACCACCAACAAAAACAACTTAGAAACTTCACTGAGAAATTAATTCTGTATTTCTAAAGTCACTTTGCAAGTCTGCCCACCGAGTTAGTGAGTGTGCATACATATTTATATGCACCTACACACTGCCGTTTCAAGAAAAAGTAGAAGACAAATTCACTTTCTTACTTTAAAGTAGAAAAGGAAAAGAAGGGAAAAAATTCTCAGGTGACTTCAGCTTGATTCAGTTTCCAACAAGCTAAGAAGACCCAATAGCTGCTCTTCTAATGATTTCAATTAGTTGTAAGAAACTAAAAGCCAGTAAAATAAAAATGATCACTTTATTCATAAAGTTAGAGAACAAGAACTGCCTCTAACTGACAGAAAAAACAGAAAAATACTGAAGAAAAATGAAGTCTTACAAAATGATGGAATGTCTAAATGATGTCAGTCTTAACACTAAAGACTTAATAGGAGATATTTATTTAGATGGAAAAAGACAAAATGTTCTACCGAAGAGCACATTTGCAGTGCACAAAGAGCTCCGAGTCTCTCAAGATGCTCTTTCAAACAAATGTTGAGAAGGACGGCTACAGAGAATGGTTTAATAATTTGCCTTGCAATATCAAGGGAAGTGTACTCAATATTAAATTGTTCAAAAGAGAAAGAACTCAAGCAGATATTGCAAGCCCTAAAAAAAAAAAAAAAAAAAAAGACATTTATGAAATTGTAAGTCATTTGACAAACATCCCCGAGAATTACTCTAACAAATAAGACGAAGAAATTCAAAGAAACAACAGTTTACACTACTATCAATTTATTTTATTTCTGTGTTTACTGCCTTGAAAATAATTTGAGAATAATAGGGAAATAAAGATTATTCCTTCCCCAATTACGTAGCTCCTCTTCTTTTCCCATTTTTCCCCCTCACTGGCACTCAAAATCTAAACCAGTTATTTTTATGTTAGTTTCATGTTTGGCTATCAGCATTGATCAGAGCATCACAAGCAACTGTGGACAACCATTGAAATAAATCTTCACTCTAATGCACACTGGCAACTTTCATGGAACAAGAGGCAGCCAACGCGTAGTATAGGAGAAGACCCCTATGGAACGAACATAAAGAAAGCAGAGGGAAGCGTGACCTCCTTTACTTAAAATTCCTCAAATGTCTGATTTCTATTACATGGGTGGTGAGGCCCTTCACAGGATGCATAGTCGCCCTGTGCAGGGCTCTAACGAACATAGAGCTCCTCCCAGGGAAGGACGAGATGCAGCCTGCCACACGACTCAAGATGGGTTGCAGAAGCAGAGCAGCGATTTAAGCCCTCCAACTCTGCCCGTTCGGAGAAGTCAACGTGTTCACAGATTCCTGCATTTGGAAAAAAAACGTCTAAAACTTTTATGGCGTCTCACGATACAGCGTTACACAGAGTTAACTGGCAGCTGGGCAACTTTAACACACCTGCTCATCACAAGGATTGAGTGTTTTCGTGGAAGAGATTGCAGGTGGGACCACATGGTTACTCAAGGTGACAGGGATTTTTTTTGCTGGTAAACAACATACTCCACCATTAAGTTTAACCTGACTTAACTGAAAAAGAAGAAGATAAGAGCTTGGAAAGAGGCAATTTTCTTTAACTTTTCTCAATATCTCAAAGGCAGACAAAAAAAGCCATTCCAGAAGCAATGCCAGTAGAGGAAGGTAAGGTGTTTGACTGCAGGTCAGCGGGCAAAAAAAAAGGCAACAACGATGTAGCAGAACAGCAGAAGACCAAGCAAGAAGATGGGCATGGCATAGCGTCACTTGCTGTCATACCTCTATCCTCGCGTCCTTTACAATTCCCATAAAAGCCCTCAAGCAAACATATGCTGACTTTAACGTAAGTTTGCTCATATGAACAGGACTGAGATTAAATTCCCTTGGTTTGGAAACACCACTTTGCAGTGAAAAGGTAGGCAAAGATAACTGCAGATCTGACAGTCAAGTCCTGAGACACCTTATTTCTCTCATGGTGGCCTGTGAAGGAAAGCCACCATGTCTCAGCACGTGGACTACACCCTCCAACGTCCATACCACACGTCCTCCACCGTAACCAGGTTAGAAAAGAAAGAGCAAGTAGTGAGGAGAGGTCCTTGCTGCTGGGATGCCCATGAGCCCTGATGGTGAGCAGTCCAGCAAGGACCAGGCAATGGGCTGGTAGCTGACAATGGTTCCCTCAACAACGCAGCAGGAATCTTAACATGCCTCAGAAAAAGCCATAAAGTCAGTTATATGGCATCAAAAAGGAGCAGGAGACTTGCCTCAGCAGTGAAGAGCCTGGCTGACTTGATCAGAAGGAAATGGGAGGAGACCACTGTGAAACCAACCACGTCAGCCTCCTACAGCAAGTCACCTGCCCAAGGGAGCCTTGAGAAGATGCTTCATTTGAGAGTTGCAGTGAATCAAAAGTGATTTGGAAAAGGCCCATTATTTGGAAGAGTCCCACCATATGGAAAAGGTCATCAGCATGATGTAGCAAGTCCCTTACATCTGAAGGGACCCCAGTGGTGTGCTACAGAGAAGGGCAGACCTAATGTACCAGGAGTAAATGACCACCTTGGCCACCAGCATGTCACAGACCCCAGCTGCATGCCCACCAGCCTTGAACTGATACAGGGGCAACCTGATCTGCCATTGGCATGTCCCTCTGCTGCTCCTCATGGGGACGCTTTCATCCTGTCTGGACCACCCTGCACTCATGTGTGCACCGAACCAACGTGCCGGGGCTCCCAGTCCAGCTGGGGCTTGCTGGGCCTCTTCCCGGCTGGGGATTTCACACTTTCTTGGCCAATCGCTTTACAAGCAAAAGGAAAAAGCAAGGGCCGAGTTAAATACACAAATTGCCAAGGACACCGTATGTAATGGCAGAGGTGAAAAGTACACTGTCTTGTCCTTCTGCAGAGGAGGAGTGTCTACTCGGTCTCAGCAGCAGCACTGGAACCACAGCTGCGTTATTAATAAATCATCGGCTTTGCTCCCGGGATGGGTCCGCAGGGGCTGGAGTCTGACACCAGCTCCCAACTCACTGGAAAGTTGCTGAAAACACAAGGAAACTTCTCGGTGTTTTAGAAACTCCATGTATTTGGAACTGCATTAAAAAGCACAAACGAAAGAAAAAAACTCTTAAAAATGAAAATATATTTGCATTTCCAAAGAAGAATCACACGTAAAATCCCCCGTACTATCTATAACCACATGAGAAGTGGCAAACAAAGGAAGACACCGTATCACTATGGGACCACCTACAGAGAGCAACCAAGTGCGCCCAACCTGAAAAGCAAAAGGTAAGCTGGCACCTTTCCTAGCCTTTTCTCTACCCAGTCCATGCTCCTCCTATTCTGGGAATTGGTTTCCTAACATCAGTGATACGTTTCAGTTTCTACCTCCTCTTGCAGTCCAACACAGCTTGGATTTCCCTCTTCAGGGAACAGGAAAACCAGCACCAGTAGCAGAAGGGGCAGTGAGACCCCTGCCCTGAAGCAGCAGGACATGAGAGTTATCAGTGAGAAATACCCAGAAAAGCAAACTAGATCAGCTTAAAAAAAACCAGGGGGGACGAGGGTGATAAGAGGTCCAGAAATTCAAGCAAGAGGAAAGAATGAAGTCCTGCCAGCCCAGTAACCAAAAAATCCCTTTTCTTTTTGCCGAAGGGCTCTCTGTCCCCCTCCACCCGGTATTAGGAAGCTTCCAGAAGATCCAGCAAAAATAGCAAGAAGTACAAAGCGGTTACAGTTATCTCAAATGGTAGCTTACAGAATTAGGCAGCTAAATCACAGTTATGAGAAAAGATAAGACACATTAGGATGCCTTATTACCTTCCTTGAATGCTATATTCATCTAAGTACTAGAATATGTGATTGTGGTCTTGAGAGTGCTTATACCTTCTCAATACTCTGGTGAAGCAGCAGATAATTATTCTCTTCCTTAAGACAGATTCAGCTCCGACTAAATAAAATTCTAGGTTAATCTCAAATTAAAATACTGCCTGTAGGTTTTCTAAGGCATATATCCATGACTTTCAGGGGAACGCACACACCGGACTCCCTACCGTTTATTGCACTGCAACGACATTGTCGGTATATTCTGATGTTCGTGGTACCTGTCTTCATCAGTGTCGCGCATAGATGCGGTGATACTAACCCCAATTACATGACTGCATCTACTATTTTACACAGCTGCCTTTCTCAGACAGTGAATAGGCAGAAGAATGGTATTTCTTTTAACCCTGATATTCAGTGGGCAGTAATACTCTAACGCACATTCATCTCTCTCCTGGCCTGAATGCAAGATATTCACCTCCTCTTGGGCCTATCCATAGGGCTGGCTCTACAGGATCACATTAGGAATGGCTCCATTAAAATCTTTAATGGATTTCTTGGTCTTCTTGTGAGACTAGACAGCGTTACTCCCACTCTACACAGAATAAATTGAGACAAAATATGGTTAAAGAGCTGAGAAGTGCCTGCAGTTTTTGGCTGCAGATCTCTGCCCTCCTTCCGCTTTCCCGCTGCATCCACGTGGCACATGCGGGTGCTCCAGTAGCCTCCTACTGCTCTTGAGTTTTGGGAGTCCAACTGCCCAAGGGCTAGCGGTGAAGATGTCAGTTTTGTGGACTCACTCATTGGTCTCCAGAGGAGCCCTGAGCACCTGACCAGAAACCCACCTCCTCCCAACTCTGCCACTGCTGTACCAGCACACTTTGGATGGAGACCTGACCCACTCCATGTGCCAGCCCCTCTTCAGAAAGCTGTCTGTGATGTTCACCCACTGAGGCAGAGGAAAAGACAAGGCTAGAAGAGAGCAGACACTAAGGTTACCTGCACAGGACCTCCAATACGTCTTCCTCAATTCTTGACTCTTGCCCAGTTCACCTGCGCGAACTCCCACCTCGTCCCAGCTTTCCTCTTCCTCTGCCTTTCCTCACCTTCGGCATCGCCTCTTCCCTGCTCCCGGGAACCCAGCACCTGACACCAGATGGAGCAAATGCAGAGCGCACTGCGCTCAGTCCTCCCCGTACAGTGCCTGTCTGATCTGCACACCAGCCTGCACATGGTCTCTGCTAGGCATGCATAGATGGCAAGTTTTCACACTTACAAAATGACCAAATTTGGGTGAAATTTCACAAAAATAGCATAAGGCAAATTACTGATATCAGAGTAAACCTTCTGCTGCTAGATCTCGAGGTTCAGCTGTAAACAATGAGAAATCAAGTTTATTATTGAACCAGTTTTAAGAAACACTTAAGAAAGAAAAACAAGGTATTTACGTCTCAGCTGTTTCTCAAAAATCGTTGAATTGTTTCACTGAAACTTTAAATAAACACCGTGAGTCAGTCACTCATATGTTTCAGCCCAGATAATTGCATTTGGAGAGACTTACAAACCACAGAAAAGGAGAATATTATTTGGAAAGTGGTGGGCAAGATTAAATCCAGGTGATGATGATGGCACACTTGGTAATAAAACACTCAATGTGTGCCTCATCAACATGCCCAACCAAAAGCTAACGATCACAGAAACTCCAAGCACTTATGGAGAAACAAAAGTATTTAAACACAATGACGGTAAACAAAACATTCAGTAGCATGTTAGAAATGAAGTCTGCTGAACTATTTGTCCAGAAATATTTTAATGCAAGTAGTCATTATGCGTCCCAGCTGATGCACTCCACAGACAGAATAATGAGTTACCAAATGGCGTTTTGGAGAATATAATGCCTGTAAACACATAAACATCATTGCAAGATAAACTATTTGTTATATTTCATAGTGCATTGAAAAGGATTGTGTACTAGTATAGCAAGTCTTTCCAGTGTCACAGCAAAGCCCTAACGATCTATGCAGAAAGAAAAAAAGTCATGACCATTTGACTTGAACAAGAACTTACTCTCTGATTTGTTTCCCTCAGCATTTTGAAGGTGACACAAAAAAGTTCATCAGGTATTGGGAGGCTATTATGAGATCTACTATTAAATGCGCAAACCCACTTGGATAAAGGAACCACCTTTGTGACTTGTTCTGCCTTCCCCTTAAATTTTCTAGAGGAGACAAGCAGGTTCCCCAGAAACGCTGTCAAACTGACTGCTTTCAGTGTCTATGTCCTGGAAGCCTTCACAGGTTTGGCACCACTCTCATCTGTTTCTCAGGAGAAACTAACACAGGGTCTGAAATACTGTTCTCCAAACAGGAACCAAAGGACCGCATAATTTATGACTTTTCTTTGTGGGTAAAGTGTTTTCACTGCCTGCGCCTTATCTGAACAGCAGTCACAAGACAGACATTCCCATCAAACATCTTTTTGTCAAACGCTTCCCTTTGTTTGGGTGCCAAGGAGGAAGAGGCAGGATGCGGTCAGAAGCCAAGGACACAGCCAAGGCTTCCATCCCTGCTTTTTACGCCAAAGTGGCAACAACAACCAAGTGAGAAACTCTAGGTGAAGATTACACCATCTGCGGTGGGCAGATCTTCTCCCTCTCTGTTCCCAAGCAGGAGCGGAGACAGCAGAAGCACTGAGAACTTTCCTCTCTGGAACAGGAAGAAGGAGAAGACCACAACCACCAAGTTCTCAAAGTTCTCAAAGACCACAGACTTTGAGAAGGTACCTGGCTCACCAACTGGCCTGGCAGCGCGGCTGAGCCATGTCTTCATCATTCCCAGGAGAATCATTCATCCCAAGACTTTGCAGGACGCAGACTTTGGTTTAAATATTCTTTATAAAAGTCACAAGGCTGAAGAACATATTAAACTAAAACTCCACAACTGAAAACAAAGTTTCATGGAAGAAAAAAAATGCATAATGATCTCATGATTTTCACAAGACCGGCTCTTTCACAGCCAGGAACCATGAAGTATTTGTTCCTATTTTCTATTTTTATTTGTCTGATATGCACATCATAAAGTGATTACAATTGCTGTGGCACATCAAACTCAATCTGGAGGACATTCAGGTTAAAATGTAGTATGGTATGAGATGTTCATCATAATTGAAACAATCTTGATTCAGATTTTTCAAAAAGCCTTCGTAATTGCAGACAGTCTGGAAAAGAAGTATTTAAATGGCCAAATCAGTGTTTTCTCCCATCCTGCTGCTTTTTAGTGAAGAAAAATTGTGATGGATGAGTACCATTCATCAGGAGAAATAGTCAAAATATGAGATCACTAACCAGCATCCAGACAGGATTCAACCAACTCCCTTGTTTAATCTTTGGGGATTCACTGTCTGGATGGAGAGAGGGCAGGAGGGAGTTTAGACAATTCTACAAATTTAACACTAACCTATTAAAAACATTTTAAAACATTTTAAGCAGCCTGTAGTACCTAGCAATATTCATCACGGGTTTCCAGCTGAGCAGAGAGAGGACCCTCTCAACCAACAGTGACCACATGAAGGTGGGCATATGTAGCACTAAGAGTTATTTTGCCATGTTAGCAAGGCAAAGACGAGAGTCAGGCATTCTTTGTCAAATGTAATGTAAAATCATGCCCAAAAGATACAGCTCCTGATACAAGTTGTTGTTTACCTCCTATCACTCATTCACAAGGCAACCTACAAAATACCACCTGGGGGTATTAAATTCCTATGCTACACTACTTAGTAAATAAATAAAACAACGAAACTAAAAAAAGGAACATCTACTTTCAAAGATGTTTTCACATCTTCAGGCCAGTCGTGGGGCCACATAAGCTGCTCTGTAGGGGCAAGTATCAGGGTATCCACAAACCCAGTTTGGAAACCTAAAACTCATTAGGGATGCTCTGGAAGACCCATGAGCCAGATGCAGCATCTTCATACAAGGGCAAAGCTCTGACCCCAGGCACTGTCAAATAGATCGCAAGCACAAAGATAAAAGATGCAGGAGGCTGGAAGGACTGCACTCATCTCCCCTCACCTGTAGACAAGCTATGCATTATAGGATATGTAGCCTATACATAGGCAGACCAACTACATACAGAAAGTGAGGTTTTTATAAGGGCACCTCTATCCCTCTAAAGATATGGCCTCTGATGGAGAGAAAGCTTTGGAGATTGCATGGTCAAACATGAATTCACTCCAAGCACGTTGTTATTAGCTTTACAGGTATTTAGTTTCATTTGTTTTCGTAGATTTTTAGATACCTTAAAAGCAGAGTGATTAGAAGCATCTTCCCTTCCTACGGCAGATCATGTGGAATATAGTAAATAATCTCAATCTTCCTTGGCAAGTAACTTCAGAAGAAATGAAGAAACTGCCAATGGGGAAAACGTCTTTTAATGAATTTTAAATTGACATTAAGACTACAGCAGTACTGTTAACATTTTTAAAGAAAATTGTCTCCTGCAGTAGATTTCACCGGGCTTTTTATTTATTTTACTTTACCATCCCACACTGAAAGCCCCGTGTTTCATCAGCAAGTGTTTATCTGAGTACTTCTCAGCAATGGTAGTCCCAGTCTCAAAGTTTCAGCAAATAGAGAATGCCAAATTAGCTTTAAATGTCAACTTTGCTTTGAGAAGAAACAACACAGTGAATTTTAAAGGTATCGAGGCCTCAATAGAAGGTTCATCATATGTGCAGCCACCCACCATACTGTAGACCACGCTTTATTAGTTTTCCCATGCTATAATCCTGAGAACAATGAAATAGAGAGACAGCAAAGAATGGGGATGCATGCCTGAAGGATTCCCTTGGCTGGTTGTATTTAACAAATAAAGTGTTCAGTTTTAACTAGTTAAGGAACACTTGATTAGCATAGCAAAACCAAAGAAAAGGTAAGAGCTATGAAAAACCTTTTCAAACATCAAACAGAAATGAAACAAGCTTATAAATAGAGTTGCCTGCAAGCAAACAATTTCTGGAATGTACTGGGGGAAGCAAAGGAGAATCCCACAACAAAGGAGATTGCAAAAGCCAACCCAGTTTAACAAGTGGAATTACCAGTTTGGAGACTACAGGGAAACAATGCAAAAACACCAGCAAGTCTGATACAAAGGACTTTTCTCAGCATTTAACAAAAATCCCAACATAAAGTCCAATCACTAGGTAATTAAATATGTCTCTTTGGAAAAACAAAGCCTTATACAGAGTTGTTAACCACTTACGGACTACTAGAATTAATGAGGAACTGAAGGTCTCTCAGAGTATCTGAAACAATTTCAGATACATCCAATTCCAGTTGGAAAAAGTTAAGCTATCTGAGTACCAGACAACAAAGTATGTATCATCAAACAGCTGTCTGCCAATGTATCAGGTACTTCTTGCAGACACACAAAGAGCTGATAACCTATGAAGACCTCTAAAACATGATTCTAATGCTTTATATCTACCTTTTATGCTTGCTACTAAAAACAAACTCACACACACACGCACTAGACCCTAGACGTCCAATGAAGTATTTTTCAGATCTCTCTGGCAGCAGCTAGGAGGATGATGACAATCCCGCTATGGCGGAAACGTGATGGCTACCACTGCTCTCCAACACTCTAAAAAAACCCCCACAAACTCCCTAATGCTGTAGGGCAGTATGGGTAATTGAGCAATCACCGGTCTGGGAATGAGAAAGACATTTTGTGACATTCTCTGTGCCCGTGCATGGTCCAAGCAGACACCATGGATCATGGATACGAGCAGCAAGCTGTCTACAGAGATCAGTGGAGTCCTTCAGCTGTTGGACACACCACCATACTCCACAGCAATATTCAGTGCCCCCAGTTCTCATTGCCTCTTCCCACATGGACAGAGGGATTAACCGGGATGGGTCTGAGTAGTTGCTCTGGGAGGTGTGTGGTTGCTGGTGCTGTCTACAAGCCAATGAACATCTCTGAGGACCCAGCAGAAAAGACAGCAAAGAACCCTATCCAACCCACCCCCGCCCTCACCTTAGCACTGGCAGATCCCACAAAGCATGAGGTGGGCCAGCCTGAGCTTGTGTGTTCAAATAATTAGCTATACATAAGCACCTATTTAACAGTCTTCAGATAAACATCATCTTCTGTTTGGAAAGGTAACATATACAGAACAAACTGCATCCGGTCTTTTCTTTTGCTCATGTTCATAAGTAGATTAGGGGCTAACACTAATATTTCTACGTCTCTTTAGTTAGAAAAAATAAATTCACATTCCAGAAGTTTAAATATATATTCTTTTAAAACCTAAAATAAAAATACACATTGGCATTCCTTAAAATGAAAGTGCTTCAAGGACAGTGGAGTCAGATAAAAATATATTGCCTGTTGGCTAGTTCACCATCACCGGAGAAGTGAAAACGGCTGTTCTAAGTACTGCAGCCAGGAGGTATTTAGGACAGATATTCAGCCAACTTTAACTAACTCCTGAGCAACAAGTCAACAAAGCCCAGTATCTGTAAATGCTCAGACAATTTATAACATAAAAATAAGGGCCAAGGTTTTCAAAATTTCTAGCTCCTTTCAAAAATATAAAAAAGAACGTACAGGTAGAAGGTGAATGCATCAGACGATAAAGTTAGAAAAGAAAACAGTACGTGAAAAGCACTAACCTTGGGGAAAATAATTATATCAGATGATAGTGCACATAATTATAAAATCATTCTGATGACTAAATCAGTAAAAGTACAGTAAAGTAAAGTAAAAGTCTAACTTTGGTGTTCAAATGTAGAATTTGGTTGAAAATTCTGTGAATACAAATCCTAATCCTACGAAAACAGGAAAGCTTTCACCTTTACATAGGGCCACGTAAATGGACAAGATTAATGCCTGGGAATCTTGAAAGACCTCACTCTAACGCTACCATTGGAAGACTATCTTTATTAGCCCAGTGTCATTAATAACAGTATTTCTATGATTCTCAGCCATGTCTGTGCTCCCTGAAGCGTATCACAAACTTGCCACTGACTTCCATGGTACATGAATTAGGAGTACAAAAGTAATTAACATTGTAAGGCAACAGAGTTCCTATTTCTGTGCCTGCTTCTCAAAAAAAAAAAAAAACCAAAACCAAACCTTTTATTATTCCACATATTAAAAGGAAAAAGATCTAAAAACATTTAAGGATTAAAATTAATGTTAAAACATAGAAGTTTCAAAAAGAATGTGTGAAAGGTTGTAGTTATGGGCCCTTAAAGTTTTGCTAAACTGACTATTTAATGGAACTTTTACCCTCTACAGTCATGATAAATTATTATGGAATTTGGAAAAGTCCCCAGTTCTCTCCTATTCCCCTTCCCAAGCAGCGGCAACAGCTACCATGTCTTGGGTAGAAATCCATCCTCTGTTCCCCTCTGACATCCCTTTTCTCCCCTCCAGAGTGCAAGCTGGGGTAGGGCAGCTCCCCTCTTTCCCTGCTGTTGGGGTCTCCGCTCTTCTCTTCCTCAAATATTCAGACTTTCTGCAAGTTGCACATTCTGTTACAACACACACTGCCTCTGCGCTCGGCAGAAGGTTACAATTAGGAGCACTTCTGTAATTACTTAGATGAGCTGTTGTACACCTCTGAATTTGTCTTCATATTCTCAAGAGCAAACCGCAGACTCCGCTTCTCAAGAGCCACTGCAGCTGCATACAAATAAATAAATAAAAATCACTTTTTCTGACAAATGATTCAGCGTTTAAGAAAATAAAAACAGCTGTACTGTGCTAGGCCAAGGTCCATCCAGCCCAGTATCCTGTTTCCAAACGCAGTCAGCAGCAGATGCCTAGGGAGTAGTACAAGAACAAGGAAACCATTTAATGATATATATTGAAAATATTTTTCACATATCCTTGATGGAAAACAGAGATGGAATTTTGACAGAAGGAGGAAAAAAAGCAAAAGAAAACAAAGAGTCCAACACACACACCCTCTGCAAGAGCATGAAACATTCCTTTCAAAATAAAAAGAGAACTGAGGGGAAGATAAATCTTACAGATTTCCTCTTTTTTTTTTTTTTTTTTTAAAGAAGCCCACAGGAGCAAGAAAAAAACAGAATCTCACTATTCACAGAAACTGTAAGCACATATTGATGCACATCACTGGCTAGATAATTTTTAAGAACCCTTGACTATGAGTGTCAATGGCTTTTCTCTTGCAAAAGGGTCCTCACGGAAACCTACAGGTAGGTCTTCATGTCGTGGTATCACGGTTGAAAGCTCCCAAAGTATTTAAATTAATGGATTTATAAATACAGCTTCAAAAAGTATATACCTTAGACAGGGGGAAAACCTGTTCCACTTGGTTGCTCAGGTAAGGGAACAACCATTAAAGGACCATTCTGGAAACAGGCTGCACTTAGAAAGGCACAGAAAATCTGGGGACACTGAAGTGCCCCATGAAAACAACTGGAGGTTTATAACTGGCTTAGTTGGACATGGGATCAGTCCCAGGAGAAGTCATCCATGGGGACATCAGCTGGAGGGGCTATAAAGTCACAGATGCAGAAACCAACTGCTTTGATTAAAATGTTAAGCTTCGTATCTCCAGGACACCAGATCTGTGTTTTTCAGAAGCTCCAGATAAGCTAATGAAACGTGTCGATGACTCAGGCTCAGTTGGCAATGGGAAGAGAGAAGAATCAGCATATGACAGAAGATGATGACCTTGAAATCCAGAGAATGAGAACAGTATGAAAGAACAAATTATTTCTAGCCAGCGACGTGAACCCCACGCATCAGTTCAGACACAGACAGGAAGGTATTTGGCTGCAACCTGGGGATGGAGCTGGCCACACCAGGGGAGAACATCATGGATGCTTTGATCAACCACCGACTTACGGTGGAGACACCAGTGAGACAAACTGTGGAAAAGGCAATCACAGCCCGTAGGACGTATCAAACAAGGACTGTCTAGGAAAGGCACCAAGCTCCTGTGGCAAGGCTACTTCTCTCGCATTGAATCTCTACTTACAATGCTGCGTGTGCTTCTGGTCACCAACATCCAAATAAGATGGATTCGGCCAGGAGCAGGCACGGGCGAGGGCTGCCAAGGTGATTCAAGGAAAGGAAAGCCTGTCTTAGAAGCAGAGAAATGGAGCGTGGTGGGTTTTTTTTGCTGAATAAAACACAAGACTGAGGGAGGGTATGCCTCTTTCCAGTGAATGTCCCAGGAGAGGTTGGGGCAGCAGGAAGGGGCGGTGGGAAGGGGGAATGCCATTGCTTCAGCTGCAGAATAACAGTGGCATTCAGCTGAACGGAGGTAATCTGGCAGTGAATAAATCCACGCTGGAAATGAGAAGAATGCACATGAGAAGTGAAGATATAGTGAAGTCTTCTGACGGAAGCAGGAAAAAAAACTCCAAAAAACCCCACCTGTGTTTAGCATGGAGATTGGCAAGGAAGTGATGTGGCTGCCCATGATAAAAGACAGTACAGAGATCTCTGACTTCCACAACTCCCTCAAAGCTGTCTTTCTAACCCGTCATTAATAAAATGGGTATCTGCTAATGTACAGGGAATGGTATCGGGAATTCAAGAAGTCCTTGCTCAATAGAACACTAATAAGCAAAGTACTTGAGTGGGCTCAGGTTCCCCCCAGCTCAACAAAGCACTGAACGTAGAACACTGCAGCGGGATGCTTAAGGGAAAACCTTTGCTGAGCAGCAGGCGAGGTGAAGTATATGTATTAATAAAAAATAGATACCATGTATATATAAAATATGTATCATATATATACGATACGTATTAAAAAATAAAGAGACAATCAACCTCACTGGATTTTTGAGCCTCCAATTTCACACTGAAGAGCTGTATTACAGGTAAAAATTTAAAAAGGCAAGGAGAGTACATTTAGATGTTACCATATAATTTTCAAGGGTCAGTTTTGTTGACTTTTTGTTGACTCAACAAAAGAGCACACTTTCCCACTCAGAAGTTAACAGAGAAGATTACATCAAGCTTCAGCAGACACCTTAGCATGAAAAAAAAAAATACTGTGTGCTTGATTGTTTTTGAGAATTTCTGGCATACCTTATTTTTAAAAGACCTGGAAATGAAGGCTCACTCCTTGCAGGAGCAGATGTTAGTCTCTTTCCAGTGCAAATCAACACTTGTAACCCACTTTCTGCACAGCCTTCAGTGTAGTGCCAGGCTGTGGGTGCAGCTAGAAGATGTCCCTCGCCCAAGGGGCTTCTCCTGTCATCTGCCTCCACTTTGGGGAGCCCAAATTTAAACACCTGGGCCAACAGCTCAAAAGGGAGAAACACAACATTAGGTACTACATCCAGAGAACCTAAATTAATGACCTGTTTTTCCCCTGGGCATTGGATTCCAACTTAAGACTTCAACAACCAAGCTGATAGAGGTAAATAAAGATCCCTCCATAATTTTGGGTAGAAATCTCTTCTCTGAGCTGCAGAAGCAATCTACAGTGCTCTTAATTCTACCGCTTCACCCTAATCTACCAGGTTTTGGGGTGTCAGGAACCCATGGGCAAATTGCCATTGCACTGCAAAAGTGACTCTACGTCCAACGCGCTTTGGATCCACCAACTCTAGTGCACAGCACATGCTAAATATTCCCTATCTATCTATCTATCTATGGGATCTATGTGATCACATGTAGGTGATCTATGCATTCAAGGACTCCTAGGTGAATAATAAGTTGCATTACAGATGCAACCTCTCCCATATATTTTAAAATGGTATTTTTTTTTATGAGTGAATATTGACAGGCGTGCTCTGTATTTCCAAGACACTATAATTACCTAGAAATATGACCCAAAGAAGGGCTTGTGACCATAAAAGTTTGTCAGGCTTTTTCCCAGCTATGTTAGCAGGTCTAATAGAAAGGATTATCTCTCCCTACTAACCTCAAACAGCTTATTAATTTCTCCTATTTTTAAAAGAAAAAGACAATACAATAATACAATAAAAAAAAACCCAACAGAGTTACAAACCTTTCACAAAGGGGAAAAGACACAAAGATGTTAAACAACTTGCTTCAAATAACACAGCAAGTCATGTCAAAAGCCACCATTCAAATAAACATCTTCCAATATTCAAGGTTATCTATTTGTTATCCAACAGAGATCTGCTATATGATATGAGTGGTTACTATGACTTGTAGACTGAAGACAATATTTCAGCTCAAAACAGGCAGATACAAGTATTTTACAAGCAGAAGCATGCCTAAATATACATATACAGATCAAAATCTTCCGATTTACCACTCACTAATTTTAAGATTGGTATAAGAGAAAGCCATACCCATGGCAGACCCGTAACTAAGAAAGGATTTACAAATATTGTAAATTTTACACAGATATTTAATAGAGGTCTGTGCTGCATTGTCAGATAAATGCAGACTTCTAAAGAGAACAGAAAAAATACTAAATTTAGGAAATGGTAATTAAATAAAATTTAAGCATGTCCCCTCCACATGCTTTGGGGAAGAGAAAGCATGTTACAATTTCTGTATTTATACTGATAAAATTATGGTTATCTATTTAAGCTGGAGTCTTAACTGCACACAGTATGCACATAAGAAATGCAAAGTAAAAAAAAAAAAAATCCAACTAATAAATTTTAACAATGAACATGCAGATGCCATATCAGAAAGTTTCAGCCCTCCTTTCAGACCACATTGGGTCTTTTTTTCATTTTTCTTTGTCTATAGTTGCACAGAAAATTTTTATTCTGCATGATAACGCCATCCTGCAAGCCAGTCTGAATTAAAGAGCCAAGCCCAGGAGCATGCGGTACTGTCTGAACACCCTTGTAGCAACATTGTCACTCCTGTACTCTCTATACCTGCTATTTTTTATCACCGTACCAGAATAAAATGAGTTTTGGGAGAAGGTTCCTTCATGTTTCATGCAACAGCAGCACACAGGTCTACCGGCAGCTTTCCCCTTTCTAGGCGCTTGCTTCATTCTTACAAGCGTCACTGAAAAAATGAGCACAGTGTTTCCCAAACTGTGTTGTCCTCTCTGTGGTCTCCTCCCGGCACCAACAGCGACGCAGGGCACCAGTGTCTGCTGCTGGGCTGTGCCACCTCAGCAGTGCCACCTTATTCCTTTGGGCTGCTCTACTCACACCTTGTTTCAAGCAATAAAGCTGTCTAAGATCACAAGTGCTCTGGGATCAACAAAACCTGTTGGGTATATCAGTTAATTAACTTCTGTTGAACTGAACCAAAACTCAATTTGCCATCATTTCTCTATGGCATCTAAGGAAGCTATACATTTATTAACTTATGGCACTGCTTTTTCCATTTTATGTTTCTACACCTCTATCGATAAGCAAACCCACTAAGGAGAATCTGGCCACATATACAGATAGGTTAGGAATTATTTGACCTTCCCTTGCTACTTAATTAGCCGATGATAGTATTTCTCATTTCACATAAAAAACTCGCCGGCTACTTTCAGACCCCTGGTTCTCATGTGCACTGCTGCGAAGCGCAGCTGATTTACAGCAAATCAAAGCACACCAAGATACAATTGACACAGATCACAGCGGATCTTTTTGCAACATTCAGGACTGAAAGGCAAATAACTAATTAGAAAGAACAGCCTTATTCAATTACCTAGTAATAAACACCCTTGCTCATTAAACACATTACATATATTGTAACAGCTGGCATGCTGAAATATCTGATAAAGGAAAACTTGCTTATAGTATTGTTGCTGCTTTAGGGAAAGCTGGCTAAATCTGGTTGGTTTGGGTTTTTTTATATTAGTACTTGTTTAAAAGATCATTTCTGCATGGAACAGTGGAGCACTTAATTACACTGCAAAAATGTCAAGTTTGGGGGAAGAAAGACAGAGCAAACACCTCTTAAGCCAGCCTTGAGTAATGCCAAAGATCAGCTTACTCCTGCACTGGAATACAGGAAGAACCTTGTGGGCTGCTGCCCTGGAAAGGAAATGAGATGCTAAGAGCTCAGGACAAAATGGCATATGGTTCTTACATAAAACGTAGTCACCTCTGCTTTCAGGACATTTTTCCTTCTTTTTTTTTTTTTTTTCCAACAAGTGGCTATCTAAAGAAAAAATGCCTCAAGAAGCCTAGCAGCAGAGCTGGTAGCTCCAAACTCCCTCCTTCCAGATGCACTCCAACCACATACTCTAGACTACACCTTCTCTTTCTCTCTCTCTTACTGCCTTTTACAATTTCTGTGGTGCTTTCTATACAATAACTGGCTTCAGTGAGGGGTATCATTGCTGACCTTCCTCACCTATCATCTGGGATCCTTTCACTGCCTTGCACGTTCATCTAAAACAGGACCTAAACCTGCATTCCTAATGGAAATTTCCTTCTCCTTGAAGAAAAAGAAGTAAAGGCAAGCACCAACGACTCAGTAAGATAAATCTGCTATTTGAAAAGGTTGAAAAAGGGAAAAATCATGAAAATTGCTCTTAACAAGCAAGCAGAGGCTAAAGGTAAGAGGGAATGACTGCAAGCAGTCCTCTGCAACAGCTGCTCCTCAGCATAAAGACCAGTAGCATCATTGAACGGGTAGTGCCGCGAGCACTGGCACAAATGAAGGTGGGGGTTTTACATACTTGATTGCAAATCCCCAAAGTCATCTTTCCCTGTGGTTAATTGAGTTTTAAGGATCTCCTCGTGCTCTCTGAGAAGCTCTTCTTTTATTTGAGAGGGCCTATAGGTCTCTCTCTCTTCCTCAACCTGACGATTTGGCTGCCTGTTTTTACAAAACTTGTAGGAACTTAATTATCCTTGAGACTATGATCTCTTTGTCAAATTCGGCTGAAACCGGCCAGTGGGTTCACAAGTTAGTGGGGGCGGAGGGAAAGAGAGGCAGCCTGCCTGCATAAGCCTCATTTCTGCAAGAATCCAGGCTAAAAACAATTATAGCCAGAAGGTTCAATTAGAGAAAGAGAACCATAGACTTTTCCTGCACTTCGAACGCAAACCGGTTCATGCATACTAATCAGCTAACATGACTCTTACTGAAGTAATGAGCTTCGCAGCAAATTAATATTTGTATTGATTTATACTGAGGACTGGCACAGGCTGGAACCTCAATGGCATCAACATGTTCAGCATGAAGCACAAAATCACCTTCATACCAACACCGTAATACACAGATGCTCACAGGTGCACTACCTCCACAGCTGTATCCACACACCTCCATCTCTGCACACCCAAACCCCATGCCTCCATTTTTAATATCACTGACATATATTGTATGACCAGTGCTATGAAGCATATGGGTAAGGCAAAATGCATTTGGGGAATAGCCTGTGTTTTCATGACATTCATTATTATCCACTAACTTAGGAAAATTACCATTAAGATACAAAAATGGAGAAAAGTATTTGCTTTTCAAAGAGTATCAGAAACCAACTACATGCATATTTGATGGCACTTGATGTACATTCACATTTGTGAGTGAACTAACAGAGAATTATATTTCAGGGGAACTGGGTTTCTCTGTTTCAACTTTCATGATTTTTCAAATACATAGGCCACATTCTCATGAATTTCTAGCTTTAAAATTTTCATAAAGAGGTAGTTATGGTTGCTATTTAATTTAAATTTACAAAAGGTTGCCCACCTTTTTATTTTTTAATAGATTGAGTTCACCGTCGTAACACCCTTGTGCCTAGAAAGACTTTCTTTGTTGTCATAGATAGCAAAAGATGAGCCCAGTGACATGGGTCATACCTATTTCAAATTAACAAGTTCACTTTGGCTGTTAGCATTAGCAAGGGTGAACTATAAAGTACACTGAAAGTACGCTGAAAATGCTCATCCGCTTTTTGGTCTCCACGAGGGCATTTTTCTGCTACAGAGACAGTTTATTCTGGGTTTGGTCTGTGCCCCAGCTCTCCTCTCAGCCAGGTCATCACTGCAGCAAATGCATCACCCACCTTTTCACTCAGAGCAGTTGACGTCAGAGTCTCCAGCTAATGCTGCCTCCTGAGAAGGGCTTCACTGTTGCCATAGAGAAGTCAGCAGGACCATTTGGAGCACCCTGGGAAATCCTAGACCTCTGCATGGTGCCAGCAGATATGACACGCTCCTCTGACATGTCACTGGAAAGCCATCAAGAGCACTCTAGGGCACCTCAAATAGTATCAGATGCCCCTGGGCAGCTGAATCAAGCCCAAAGGCTCAGGTCCTACCCACAGCAAATGAATACATGTTAATGGTAAAGGGATGGCCTAATCTAGAACGTGATCTTAGAAAAAAAGGCATTATATATCTCTTGATGTTGCTTTCATATGTTATGTCTAGCTGAAAAAGTTGGCTTGTGTGGAGTTTTTTTACGTGGCTGGGTTTGGGGGCCAAGGGACTGCTTGACAACAGCCACTGGGGCTTAGTCTAGTGTTGAACAGGGTTTTATTTTTCGGCTCTCTGTGAACCAACAAAGAAGGTCCCAGCAGCTCTGTTAGCTTCCCAATTACAACTGAGCTTTTCTTACAGCCTCTGCGTTATCTTCACAGGTGCCACCAGGCTGACACTCAGTACGCTCCTCTCCTGACAACGTGTAAGATGGAACACGAACCCCTTCAGTCACCGGTATAGCTTCACTATGGAGTGCTCATGGCCCAAACTGAACTTCAAACAAAAGTAAATAAATTAGGTTTTTACGAAGTTTAAAAGATGTCTTGTCTATGGCACAAGCAGGTGAGGTGGCAGCAGCAGCACATCTGATGGGCTGCTAGCCCAGGCCATCCATGCAGTTGCCACCACCCTGCGCACCGTGGATCCCCTCTTGATTGAGCCAAACAAACCCAGGAGGAAGCAAGGGCTGAGAACTTGCAACACCTCATGAAAAAAGGGTATGTCTACACTGCAGTGACTGCACCAAGTCGTCTTTCAGTCAGGAGCACGGCACCACACAGTGCCATGTTGTGCATGAACCTGCAGGGTTACAGCTGCCCACGGGGAGCAGGATGGCTCCATTGGCCACTTGGGCTATCAAGTGCACTCAAGGGTATTGCACCACAGCTGCTATGGCATACATGTTCTCGTATGTTTTTATACAGTTTTCCACTGATTGTCTACTTCTTTCTTTTTACCGCTCAATGATTTGTCTTTCCAGGCATTGGGGCTATCTGACTTTTGGGGAGTTGTCCACAACACCTTACCATACAGCTCACGGACAAAGCAGAGGAGAAGCCAGTTTCTGTTCCTCATTATTAATTTCTTATTTGTTGTGGTCGAGACCTTGCAGGAATCTAATCCTGGGTGGCACAGCATGCCCACAGCCACTAGAAACACATCAATGTGGAAGAAAACAGATGCTTAGGATTTCATCTTGAATTTCAGTTGTGGGACAGAAACCTCACAGCAGGCCTTCAGCAATATGTTCCAACATCTCTAAAACCACAACAGCTTTCCTTTTTTTTTTTTCCAATGGATTTCCAATACAATCCACCTCCTCAAAAACAAGGTGCCAGTCTTCATATAAGGAGATATGAATTAGGAGAGCAGTATGGTTGTCAAATAAACTTGCAAATAAACTCCCCAATTCTTGTTGTGTTTGGTTTTTTAGATTTACAGTATCTTTCCAGTGCGGTGGATGACCTGGACTAATAGCAACATGGGTCTCCTCTCTGCTAGGCTTTTACATCCGGAAGGTCCTGCATCTGAACACAACCCTGTCTTGTACTGATGATGAAGTCAAAGTATAACAGCTTGGGAAGAGCAGCTGATGCCTGAGCTGAGAGAAAGCTACATACACGGGGCCAAGGGGAAAAAAGAGCCTGGAATGAAAGAGGAACCACCTGCCAGAAAAATAAAGGAGTAGGTGGGGAGACCTGGAGAGAGCAAGCCTGTGGGAACAGTGACCTGAGTTAATAGGGAACGTGGGGGAGGAGTGGGCAGCAAGCAATTGCTCTTGTGTTCAAAATCCTAGTGATGGGATGAGTCAGAGACTCTGATTGAATTTTGCCTTCACTACACCCACAGACTGGTTATTATAAAGCTTAGGGGAGCATGGATTGGTGCAGCAACAAAAACTACACTGTGAATCGCTAGGTATATGAAGGACCCCCGAGTGTCTGAAAATCTGGAGAGCATCTGCCAAACACTGTGCCCTTCCACACAAGGTTTCCTGCAGCTCTAACCAGTCTGCCTTGCTGCTCTTCTTCGTGTAATCAGACTTAGACTGATAACCGAGTGGCAGCTGTATCTGAGATGAAGGGGTATGGCAAGACTACGAGGGAACGCTCTTCCTGAGCCTCTGCAAGCAGCAAACTCCAGGAGTTAACTCAACCCAGCAAGACCACTGCCCGGGAACTACTGAAAGATTAATGGGAGTCCCTTAGGACATCACAATTCAGTGAACAAAAAGATGTATTTTATTAAATCCTTCAGCTACTGTTCTTTAACTGCTTTCTCTTTCAACCGCTTCTGCTCCTAGTGCTCATCCTCCTCCCCAGGCCAGGGGCCAGGCGACCTGCTCAGCAAGTTCTACCACACCGAAAATGACAGCGAAAGCTGCCGGTAAACACCCACTCGCTCACATCAGGCAGTCGTAACGGGCCAAGGGAGGCACAAGCTGTTGCGACAGGTCTCCCACTTGTTAAAGAGAGAGAAAAGAGATCACTGCACGGCTTTGTCACTCAACCGTGCGACCGGGAAGAGGGGATTCCCACGTCTTCAGAAGGAAGGAGGGTCATGGTAGCTCAGTAATCACAACCAGACTCTCCTTTGAGAGTGTAACTTACCAAGTTAAATAACAAGGTGTGCAGGTTTAAAATCTGACAGGTCAGGTGGCGGCCGGGGATACCAGTGACAGTTTTGTGCTCTCAGCGCTGCTGCTGAGAGAGACAAACGAGGAAACAAAACAGGGCCTGGAGGAGACACCCGGCTCTTCTGACAGCCTACATAATGAACTTCAACTGGTTCAACTTCTCTGCTTTTCATAGTTTCACAGTTTGAGGGCAGAGACAGCGGTGGCAGGTTAGGACTTGCTCCTCCAAGTTGACTTGATGGCTAGTGCCCCTCTGCTGCAGGGGCCAGCCCTCGGCTCAGCCCTGGCAGCCCGCCTGGGAACCTGCCCCTGCGCGCACCCACGGGTTAGATACCACGGGTGGCGGGGCTGAGCTGCGCCTCCGGACTTTGCTCCGAAACAGAGGAGAAACGTCCTTCTTGGAAGAAGGATAAATCCTAGCAAACGGCACAGCCCACACTCCACAGCTTTTTTTTTTTTTGTTGTTGTTGTTATTGTTTTTAAATTTATTTTTAAAAAAGCTAAACACTGTGTAACACAACAGTTAAGGGCTTAATTTCAGTTTTGCTTGACTCTCTCCTAACCAATTTAAGCCAAGCTCAGGGATTTTTAAGGGTGTCTGCCCAGCAGTTCAGCCAGCTGTTTTTTAACCCTATCTTTAGTTAAGCCAGAAGAGCTGGCACAGAGACAGCTAGGTGAGCAGGCGGGAGGGAGGCAAACAGGAAAAAGGAAGTGTTAAAGGAACTTGTGCATCCTGGGAGGCCTCCAGGAGACAACTAGAAAATAAAAATTGAGGTTTCCATAAAAAAATAAACCAAAAACGGGTGATTGACAACACAGGTTGACAACTATGAGTCCCTAAACTCAGAGATAAGGGGGAGGTCTTCAGAAAGAGATTCTCCTTTCTTAAACCCCATTGTTTCTCAATTTACGCTAGCTTTTGCTGCGTAAATTCATAGTTTCATCTTACATTTAATGCAGTTCTTCCCTTTCCTTTGGATCAGCTCAAACAAGTTGCAAGGCTGCATGATCACTTGAATAGAAATAAAAAAGGGGAACTAGGTATGATAGGACACAGGACTGGATGTAACCACCTCTTTTTAGCAGCAGGTCACGGTTGCACAGGTTCAGTATAGGGTGAAATATAGTCTCAGGAAACAGGGTGGCATAATTTCATGCAACATCTGACCCCTTGCACTTTATTCTGAGCCACAAAATTCCCATAGCCTGGAAAATCAGGGACTTCAGGAGGCATATGGGTCCCAGAACAGTATTTTCATGGAGTAGATCTAATACAATGAGTCTTCTCTCATGAGATTTACTTTGAACTCACTGGGGAGAAAAATGTCCCCTCCACAGAGAAGTCCAGGGAAAATCACTAGTTTTAGGAGAATTCAAAGGAAAAATTCTCTTCTGCTTTTCCAATACAAGAACTGGGGGTATCCACAAGATGAGGAGGTTTGAAATGAACAACAGAAGTTGTTTCCACAGTGTGCGTAATGAAGTTCTGGAAGTCCTTGCTGAGGCACACTGGGGGTGCTGAAGATGTACAGGGTTCAAAAAGTAGTGGGGCAAATCCAGGGAAAAGACCTTCACTGATATCTATTAAGTAAAACCGTATCGTGCCTAGCTCTCACTGTCCCTGAGCAGTACATCACCAGGGGCTAGGAGAGTACTCCAGGAAGCCACTGCATGTTTGCACACCACTTTCTAAATATCCACTACTGGCCATTACTGGGTCACTGGGCTAAATGGAGCTTTGGTCTGACCCAGGGTGGCCACTACTATTCTGCCTGCAGAGTTAATTCGCAGTCATCTAAAACTGGCCTTGACTGACACTTTCTCTTCATGCCCACACTCTCATAGAATGGTTTGGGTTGGAAGGGACCTTGAAAGTCACCGAGTTCCAACCCCCCTGCCATGGGCAGGGACACCTCCCACTAGAGCAGGTTGCTCAAAGCCCCATCCAGCCTGGCCTTGAGCACTTCCAGGGATGGGGCATCCACAGCTTCCCTGGGCAACCTGTTCCAGTGCCTCACCACCCTCACAGTAAAGAATTTCCTGCTAATATCTAATCTAAACCTCCCCTCTTCCAATTTAAAACCGTTACCCCTTGTCCTATCACCACACTCCCTGATGAAGAGTCCCTCCCCATCTCTCCTGTAGGCCACCTTCAGGTACTGGAAGGCTGCTATAAGGTCCCCCTGGAGCCTTCTCTTCTCCAGGCTGAACAACCCCAACTCTCTCAGCCTGTCTTCACAGGAGAAGTGCTCCAGCCCTCTGATCATCTTTCTGGCCCTCCTCTGGACACTTTGCAGCAACGCTGTTCTCAGACTACCTGTAATTTATTGGACTTTTTAAAAGGAAAAACAGACGTAGATGGAAAAAGAAGAGATATGACCGAACTTGTTGCATCACAGGAAGAGGGAGCTCTGGATTCTGCATCGTCCACCTGGAAAGTTTCAGCCTGCAACTTCCACGTCCCTAGAGCCCACAACTACCGAAAGGGGCAGCCAACTCCCCCATCCTGCTGAAATTAGGTCACCGTGCAGCACAGCAGGCAAAATTCGCAGGCCCAGAAGGAATATGCCATTCTGTACCCAGGAGAAATGAGTTTGCCCATTTCAGTCATTCTTCCCCACCAGCTGCAGGCACAGCCCTTGAACTCACCTTGTCTTTGAACAGTGTCACACCACATAACTGGGTGACGGGCAGAAATTCAGCCAGCTAGAACATTATAAACACCCATTTAAATGTTTTCTAGTATAGACAAAACTAGTCAACCCCCTCTGTGTATAGTGCTCACCTACAGCCTGTCCAGGCTGCCTCACCTGCCAAGTGAGGGCAGGTATCACCTACTTCAAAATGTGAGAGGATCATGAGTCCTTGACATTTGTAAAACATTCAGAGACCCACAAAAGAATCGCAGGAAGGCAAATGACTACCTCCTGCATCCCAACTCTGAGCTCACTCTCTTACAAACAGCCTGCTTACTTTTACAAAGAGGTTTTTTTTCCTTTTTCTAAATAAAGCTGAGTCCATCTTAAACATATTCTTTTCTAGTTCCAGATATTTCAACAAAGTGGATGTTCCTAAAATTTCTTTTTTTTCCTGGAGCCCTTTTAACTTTTAACTTGGTAAACAGGTCTCTGTGTGCAGCTTTCAATTACCTTTTATTCTGCGGTGCCAAATGAGACCAGATAGGCATATTCTTAAAAGGCTTTCATGAAAATGCAAATGAACAGTTCACACTAGTCTGCTGGCTCAATAGACAGAACAGTTAGAAGTGTTTAGACACTAGTAAATAGATAAAAATTACAGAAAAAGCCATCTGTAGCCCTAAAGAAGCTTTCCTTTTCCTGTTACCACCATAAAACTTGCAATGACAGTATCTTGGAGATACTTCCTCTGTTATCTGTATTAGCTCAGATAACATATCCTTCTAGTAGCTGACCTGCAGAGAGGGTATAAATCTGAGTCAAGAGAAATAAGACCAGAATTTAAACCCAGACTTGCCTGCGAACACGAGAGTCAACTCCCACTAAAACGCACATGATCATATTTTCTTATCTGCCAAGCTTTTGCCTTCTCCCCTTCTTAGACGTTACCATTCATTTTAACGTTGGTGGGTTTTTCCTTTTCTTATAAATTCAGCTCAAACACAGCAAAGTGTTGCATGTTCTTGTACCCAGATGTTACATGATATATTAGTACTCCTTTGAAAGGACTTGTTCTTTACTACTAGCAGGACAAGAAAGCCTTGAAAACAGGTTTGCTTATAGTGTCCAACTTGGAGGGATCTAAATGTGATATATTAAGTGTTATAAGTGAAGAACCTGTATATATAAATTAAGTAACTTGAACCCAGTGAGAAGTATTTATACAGAGCACCTCCTGAAATTCAAACTTTCCACTTTAGGCAGGTCTCTTCACAGACACTTCCCGCTGCAAAAACACTGCGGCATCCAAAGAGGACCCTGTAAGGGCTCCAAAAAAAGCTTCAGGAGGGTTTAAGGCAGCAGACGAGGCCCTGGCAGTGCCTCCTCTGAATCCTACATCTTCCTGCCCGCTGGTGGGGCTCTGGGCCTTGCCATGGAAATACCTCTTCGTTCACCTCAGGCAGTCAACCAGATCAGCTCGGAGATGCTTTCATCCTCACATCAAGCTCACTGAGGCCACTGGCCCAGTACAGTTTTGGGTGTGCCCACCTGGCCACACCAGTTAGCCAAGTCACGGGGGGCTTTTGCTGGAGGACGACCCATCGCTGGAGGTGGTGCTATGACCAGCTAACAGGCATACATCTGGCTGACTGCTGCATCCACCATCCATCAGGTACACAGGAATGATCCATCTCTACCCTCCTAACTCCCCCCAAATGCCCTGTTCAGAACAGACCAGGCTCTGTCCTTCACCAAAGAGCGAGAAACAAATGCTGAGCCGCATGTCAGAAGCCCATGCGGCAGAACCTGGCTTGAAATCAGAAAGTTTCTGGCCTGAATCTGAACCAGCCTCATTAGTCTTCAGCTATTTCTGTCTAGCCTGGAGCATCTCACAGATGAAGGATATTCAGAGCCCAGACAGTCTTTAACAGTGAGCATTCTGGATCCTCTAAACTGTAATCAGTCCAACGGGTTGCTGTTGCAACTTTTGCTGGGTTTAAAGTCAAGTAGTGCAAGGACAGGTATTCAGAGCCAGAAATCCCTTTGGAGTTAAAAGCAAACAGGGTCTGTTAAATTCTGTTTACACTTACTTGGAACCAACAGACCTACAAATATACTTCTTTAATACAGGAAAATTTGGATTCTGATGCAATCATGTTACTGAAGAAGCCAGGCCTAAGCCCACAGCACTATCACCGACAGAAGTGACCCAGCACTCTGCTGGTGCCACATAGCCCCTCTCCCTTGTGTCAGCAGCAACTACAGCAACTTACATTTAACCACAATTAATTTCTGAACCTGGTGCACCACACAACCACAAAGACAGCAGTGGGAGCACAAAAGAGGACGTGGCAGAGCATGGAGGCAGGTGTCCCTGGCTGGGATTATTTCCTTCAGTCCCAACACCAGCTTTTGCTAGCTTAGAACAACCCTGAGGCTACAGGTAAGTCAATATGAAGATGCTTCTAGTCAAACAATCACAGGATGGTTGAGGTTTGAAGGGACCTTTGGAGGTCATGTGGTCCAAGCCCCTGCTCAAGCAGGGCCACCTAGAGCCAACTGCCCAAGGACCATGTCCAAACAGCTTTTGAATATTCCAAGGATGGAGAATCCATAACCTCCCTGGGCAGCCTGTGCCAATGCTTGGTCACCCTCACTGTGAAAAAGTGTTTCCTGATGTTCAAAGGGAACCTCCCGTGTTTCAGTGTGTGCCCATTGCCTCTGGTCCTGTCACTGGGCACCACTGAGCAGAGCCCGGCTCTGTCCTCTTTTGCAGCCTCCCTTCAGGTATTTATATACATTGATGAGATCCCCCTTGAGCCTTCTCTTCTCCAGGCTGAACAGTCCCAGCTCTCAGCCTCTCCTCATAGGAGAGATGCTCCAGTCCCTTCATGATCTTTGTGGTCCTTTGCTGGACTCTCTCCAGTAGTTCCATAGTGGTGCTTTGGCAGTCTGACCCACCTGGCAGATACTGACACCATGCTCCCTTCTCTGCCCTGGAAATCTGGAAAGAAGATGGCATACAGGAAAGCACATGCCCCTTCCCCAAACAGTGGCTCTTCTGATGAATCAGTGGGTAAAGCAGAGCCTGTTTCAGAGTGCTGTATCTTGTGTTTGACTGACTTCTTAGGGAGCAGCTGTAACTACCAGGCACCACCTAAATGTAACACATACCTCAATCTGAGACTAAAAAAATCCTGTCTTCTTTGGGTAGGAAGATGTTTATTCAAAGAGACTCAACGTACTCGCTATAATTTATTTTTACAGCAGGCACACCAAACCAAGATAGTTAAATCGCTAAGTCTCCAAAGCTCTAGATATTATGTAAATAAACTCTAAATAATTGCCTGCATTAAAGTGTGGCTCAGTGTTCAGCAAAGAAAACAGCTCTTGGTTTTTTTTAATTAAATTATGATTTTATCTATAATTCTAGACTCTTCTGTTTGTTTATTTACATGAAATGCTATTCTGCTTGTTGAGTGCCAAACCCTTAATTCTGAAACTGTATGATTAATACCACTATTTCCGAAAGCCACACGTCAAATAGATTTATGTGACTAATGACATGAGACCCTCAACCGGCAGTATAAGCACACTGAGCCGACCAGGCACATTCTTGCCGTACATACGGCGATCTACAGACAGTCTTCTGAATAACAGAGACAATGGCTGCGAGGATAGCAGTTGCTACAGCCAAGAGCCATGCCCTCGCAATGATCCCTGAAATTTTTTTTATGCAGTGAGGGGACAGGCAGCACACTGAAACGAGTGGCTCTGACCCATGGTCAGCAATGAGGAGCTGCAGCAATTGAAGACGTTATCATCCCCTTATTGAATCTCCCTTTGCCCGCAGCAGGGTGGGCAGGAAGAAACCCGTACCTCCACCTGTGCTGCTTCAGGCCACAATTTGCTTTCTTAGTATAATTCCATCTTTACTGGCAATTTAACCCAACAGACTCAACTAGAAAATGCAAGACAGGAGGCCCAGGAGCACGCTCTCTTCTGCTGGCTAGGAAGAGGATGATGTCGGGTAGTGGGACAGAGCATCACCTCTTCAGCCACCAGATCTTGACTGGAGCAAGCTGGCTCCTCAGAGCAGATGCCCTGCTGCACTAGGGCAAAACATGCCTGCTTGCTTTGACTACATTTTTTACATGGTTTTAGACTCCTCTCCACTGAGCAATGATGCTGGTTGTCAGTAAGTTATCCACAGCAATTCCCTCAGGATTTCTCTTCACGGTATTATTAGCTTAGACTGTGATTCCAGTTTCAATTCGCTGGCGATAACCATCCCTGCACAAAAGTCTCCAGCTTGAATAAGCTGGCACCTCTGCTGCGAGCTCCCTGCCCTGCCAGGGAGATGTCCTTGGGCAGCATCACAGCTTCGGCTGGGGTGATGTGGTGGCAGAACCTCTTGCACTACAAACCCACCACCCCAGGGGTGACCAAGCCCTTCTGCCTGCCTCCAGCCTCCCAGCCCAAACCACGACACAGCCACAGCCCTGAGTCTTTATAATGGTTACAACTTGTATTTAAAAAAACCTTCTACTGACTTGCTTATTTTTTCCAAAAGCTACTTACTGCCCATTTGCTGCAGATGCTAGCCTGGCCATTTAAAAAAAAAAAAAAAAAAAAAAAAAATCCCATTGGCAAGCAACCAATATATGAGAACCTCTACAAGGAAGCTGTTACAGTTTATCGTGCAGTAATCCCTGGATTAAGGTCATTAATAGCACTTGATGACATACTGTGATGACTCCAAAGGTCCTGCTCTGGCTTGCAGAATATATAGAACATAACCCCCTCACAAACATTTTCCCTGAGTCACTTTCTTCTAAATCTTCAAAGGACTAGAAGAAACAAGAAAAGCCAGACGAAAGATGGCTAGCCCAGTATCCTGCATTGTGCAAAAAAAAAAAAAAAAGTATAATGAAAATAAATGAACATTTTTAAACACCTGATTTTTCTTCTTATTCACACTGATGTTTTGACAGTAAGAGAGCGGTTAGTGAGTAACCACAATTTTGATCTACAGAGCTAAATTTAAAAAGCAAGCCAAGACATTCTCCCATGCTCAAAAGACCAAGCCACAACTAAAACTTTCAAAATAAAATCTGAAATGCTCAATTTTTCCCTTTAATTATTTATATGAAATAAGCTTTTTCCTCCTGTTGACATGGGAACACAAATGTATCATCACAGAAAACACTGTGTACTCCCCAAATCCCATGGGGTCATTAAACTGATTTTATGCAGTACACAAAGTATTTTCACAGAACTTTTAAAATAGTTTTCTAAAGTGTGCCTGATGTCATTAGCAAGTCAGAAGTTGATGGCCTAACAACATAATTGCTAACTATCCTCCAAAGGAAAGGAGAGAATCTCTTCACTCTGTTCTAAACATCCATACATGTAATTGTCAATGCTATTAAATGTATCTGAGAGTCCCCAATACCAAGGGTAAACAACCCATTATGGTGTCAAAGCTGAAGTAATGAGTAGACTTTTCTTACTTCTGTTGATTAAAAAAAAATTAAAGAATCTGCACTATTTCCATATGATTTGTTGCATTAGGACTCTGGTAACAGCCTAGTACTGTGCCACCATGTATTTTCATTTGCCGTGAAACAATAATAATTCATAAAATGTACTCAGCAGAATATAATTGTCCCACCAGCTGTAAGCAATCCTGTATCCCAGTCATATGCAATTTTTGTAAACAACATATTGACACTGAAAAAGAAAATCCTTAGAAATAAATCTTTTCAAAGCTTCAATAAATAAAAGTTATGACAAATAACATTTGTATTAATATACATCTTACCAAGAACAAGTCACTTTCTGATTAACCTGGTTTGGTTATAACTCATAATTTCACATTTTACTTTCAGTACAATGTTTTAGCATTTTCACTACACATGCAATTTCTTTTTCTTACCTTTAAGGAATCAAAGCAGGCAATTACTCTTCCATTTTCAACCTGGCAACTTTTAGGAGGGTGTGCAAATTTGCATTCTTCATCAGAGCGTGAACAAGTTCCCCTCTGAAATTGCCTGCACACTTCTAATGTTAGCCATTTTGTATCTCTTACAGGAGCAACATTCAAAGCCATGATGAAAAGATGATTTTGAACTTGTAAATTGCTGTCAAATGAATTATGCCAAAGAAATGTCCAAAACTAATAACAAAGGGAAGGGAGAGGAAAAAAAAAAAGAAAGAAAAAATCCACAACAACAAAAAAATAACCAGAAAAAAAAATTTCAATTCCAGTTGAAAAGAAAGTTTAAAAAAAAAAAAAAAATAAGTGGGGGATGATTAACGATGTCCAACGCACACAAAGCAGAATAAACAGAGAAAGTTTATCAGCAAGCAGTCACTCATCAATCATTAAGTCCCACTTGTAGATTTTTGGCTGGGAAAAACCATACTCAGTCACATTTCTGTCTGTAAAACATGTGGGCCAGCTGATTGTATCACAGATGCACCAGTTTTAAGCCAAGGTCCTTCAACGTAATGGCACTCCTTGATAGAATGTTAATTCTCTGATGGTTGCTTGCTGGTATTGATTACACAAGAAAAGCAATGCAGTCATTTGTTCATGTCCCAGGAATAATAATAATTATTCTTCCTCTTTTTCTGCTTTCAGTTTCCCATCAACTAATTGGCAAATGGAGACAGCTGAGGTATCTTCTGCCAGGTGTAAGGTGAAGGCAATGTCTGGCTGGCAAAGACGGGATTTTGAGAACACAGGCGCAGCAGTCCTCGCTTATAAAAGTGACTTGGCAAAGGCACTTTTTAAGTCACTGACCTGACAAAACAAATACAGTATCAGTTCACATGCAACTCATTCAAATCAACATTACGAAACCTATCATCCCTTTTTATCAGATATTATAAACATACTGCCAATGCTCACTTGTATTTCTTTTTTCCCAACAAAATCAGCCTCCTTCATGAAGTTACGCGTGACAAGGGAATAACCAGTTGAAACATGAATTGCAGTCATATTCTAGGCAGTAATCCAAAAGTTGGGAATGATTTAAATAGATGAATGTGGCAGACAATAATTAGGCATGCTGGTTGTGAAACAATTCAATCTAATGTGCTTAGTCTCCAAAACAATATACAAGAACCCGTTTCCATTAATTTATCGTTTGGCCCTTTAGATTGTGTTACTACATTATAAGCTGTTACTTGTTATTTGTTCTTCCTTAGAAATGAGGATGGTAGTATTCTGTTCAGATTTTTTTGTCTCTCCCTCCGTTTCTCAAGGGAAAAAAAAAATTCAAGACAGAAAATCATCATTCCAAAACTACAGGGAAAAAAACCCCTCCATAACTAGAAATAGAGTCAGTTTCCCTGTTAAGCTAAAGGCTGTATCAAAAAGGCTTCATGAAAGGTCTCACCACTAAGTCATCATCCCCTAATGAGTTCACTTTAATATGAAGGAGCCTTTATCTAAATTTTCCCTGGATTAACTTGGCTTTCATGTAGTTTTACAAATACATGGTTCAGCATCAAAATTTAAGACTTAAATATGGAACTTAAGCTTTTTGGAGACTATAAAATACCTGGGATATTTTATAGATCAACAGATCTGAAAATCAAAGGGTTAGATATTATAAATATTTTTTAATAAATGACTATATTTTATATGCAGATGGTGAAACCACGGTCTATTCAGCTTCAAAGGAACACAACTTTTACTTTGCAGATACCAGCCAGAAACAGTTGATGGATTATTTTTGTGCAAGAATAAAGAAAGAGGGAAGGACTGCAATAAATGAGGTTTTAAAATGCATCAGTAAAAATAGCTCTAAAAACACTGTCAGCTTTCCCATGCCAGAATAATTACCATTCTGTGCTTGAATTCATCTGATTTAATTGAAGTCAGTAATGTGAGTAAGAATTACTCACACACAGTTTCAGGAACAGATCCCAGCTCTGACTTCCAGGTCCTCACATCAAAAGACTTTTCTATTACTTAGTAACACTACCAGAAAGGGTTTGACTACGTGACCAATACCTACACCAAAATTTGCTACTGCTAGCCTGAATAAAGGCAGTGCAACACTAATTGCTCAAAAATTCAGTTTCAAGTCCAACGTGCAGTAAGATGGGTCTGGATGATGCTTAGCTAGCTTTACCTGGTCATCAAGAATAACAAGTTGTGAGAGAATTAGTAAATTTTTAAATTATTCAACACAACTGTACAGTACATAAACTAAATATTCCTCAAATTAAGTATTCCATCAATGTTGTCCCACAGCATCAATGAGGAGCGAGGTTGAACAGAAAACGTACAAAGAGGTGAGAAAATACTCGTAAATGATGAAAAGGAAAGAGAGGGGGAAAGACAAGGAGAGCCTCTCCAAAAGAGCTTGTTGAGCTGATAGCTTGTTGACGATTTAGCAGGCTAAATGTAAAAGAGGAAATATTCTCCCTAGAGCCACCCGTTCCAATTCAGAAATGTCAGTAACGGTTTTCGGTAATAGATGTAGGAGACAGACGGAAATTTTGGCAAAAGGGTAAATGTTGTACTGCACACTGCTGAAAGTCACAAGTAGTAATACTCTGCTGGGCTGCATACTACTAAAAATGACAAAGTCATTTCTCAAGTAGTAGGTGTTAAGACTGAAGAAAACCAGACATTGCACATGGCGGCAAAGCAAACAGCACACAGTGCTGGTAGTAGCTATGGTTTTAAAAAAAAAAAAAATGCACACAACAGAATCACATACAAGATTCATGAGACTGCAGAAAGAATTAATGCCAAAAAGCCATTTGGGGGGTAGAGGGTAGAAGAGAAATGAAATACAGTGTCATCCAATTTCCTCCTATCTTCTTACTATATAACCATTTTCTAAAGAAAGGGAAGCACGAAAAGTTAATCTGAAAAATCCACACCTTGTCAAAAATAATGACACTGATTTCTCAAGAGGTGTTGAGTGCTTCAGCAGTTTCTGTCGACACGGGCTTAGGAGAGGCAGAGCCGAGACCTTTCTGAAGGAGGTCACACCTTCAGTAGAAGGCAGAAGCAAACATGGTGGGGACAGAAGAATTTGGAGCACTTCATCCCTATCCCACTTACATGGCTTGTGCGTTCACAACCCACATCCTAGGAAGCTGCCATACTTCTTCTGCTCATCACCTCCACCAGGAGGGTGATGGAAGAGATGCCACCAGGAAAGCCTGAACACAAGATGGAAGCAATACAAGAAGGGAGAGGAAAGACAAACTGGGAAAAAAAAAAATTATGGGAGGAACCAAGGAAAGTAGAGTTCAAGATATGAGGAAAGAGCTCAAGAGAATGAAAAAATGGGAGTGGAAAGCAGGAATGTAAAATGGCTGGTTGTGGAAGTGGAAGCAAAATACATGAATAAAATAATAGTATTATAAAAGTCTCCGTAAAATTCCTCACAGAGCACAGGCTATTACTAACATCACAACTCACTCTGACCTTATATATTGCAAAACCCATCCATATGGAGAGCTCCAGCAAGTGTGAACTCTGCTCTTCCTTCCACTGCTTCTTAACTTCTATTTGTGTCCCAACGTATCAGGCAAAGTTAGCTGTCCTGCCAAAACCAATGGAATCTCACCAGCTTTGAGCCCTCAGCACCAACAGGGTCCCTTATCCAGGCAAAAGGTTTGCTTTTCAGTTTGCTTGGGGGTTTTGTTTAGATATTTTGTTGTTGTTTTTAATGATTCCAGCTTAAGCCTTCACTCCCCACTGCAGCTAAACAAAGTACCAAAACTTCCACATTAACAACGGAGACACAAAATGTTCTTATTGAAGCTAAAGAAAACACTCAACATAATAAGTATAAAAGAACTAATTTTGTTTGGTTGTTTTTTTTTTTTTTTACAACTATTGCTGTTTATTTTCAGTCTCTCACATACTCAGATGAATGGAATTGATCCAGAATGCACATCTACAAATGCAGTTTTTCATATGCTAAGTGAAAGAAATTCATGGACATGTATTTGTAAAAACTATTTAGCTTTAGACCCCTCTTTTCAGATAAGCATCACTCCCCTTTTGCAAAAAGCTAACAAAGCATGGAAGAGTAGGAGGCTTTTGCCAATCTCACGTTCTCCTGAGAAAGCATGAAAGAGCCTGCATTAGGCTCCAGATCTTCTTTCTGTTCTAAACCACAAAATCATTTCTCCTTTTCCAAGTAAGCAAAATAAAAAAGAATTCCTGCTACAAAAATATCTTTTTAATTATTAAACAAGGCAAAGCATACAGGCACTAGGAGCCCCCAGAAAAGGTTCTCATTCTGAGGAACACTAGGCAGCCAGCATCTTTAGGAGTTGCAAGTGAGCGCAAAGTCCTGCCCTATTACAAATCAGCTGGATCTCTCAGCTGGAAAACAGGAGCTCTTGCTACATACAAAACATGGGCTGCTTTGGCACAGTAGTTTTACTTATCAGATAGATTATGTGGCAATGGATTACCTAGTATCTGTCTAATGAAGAAGCTGAAGCTTCCTGGACATGTTGTATTCATACTTCAGTAGATAACGTGTAGTAACGAGCAAAGACCTCATCTTCAAAAAGTCAACTCTGTAGGTAATGACTTCAGTAAAGGAGCAGAGTCCTCCACACGGCCCCAAAACAGAGCTCCAGTGGAACCACTAAGTTAACTCAAAAGGTGCTAAAACAGTTTTTTACTTTACTTTGAGAATTAAGCAATCGGTATTATTCATTACATTAAAATCTTCAGTAAGAGATATCAAGACTGGGGCTCAATGTGTTGCTTCTACCGTCAAAGTTTATCAACATGATCTATATATCTCTTCTACATATACATCAGAAACTCAAGAATTGAAAGTCAGAAAACCCTCAGGTGTACCCAAGAGGGATTGCTGTTTAAAGTATACAAACTCTTCTTTCCTAGGAAGCCAGAAGAGAAGTGCTAACTATACATAGCTTTACAAGTTTGATCATTTACAAAGGCCTGTTTTAAAAATCAGGAATTAAAAAAAAAAAAAAACAAAACCTAAAGATTTGCTATGTTGCGGAAGCAGGATGTTCCTCCTTTAGGTCACTAGCAGGGCAGAAATCTGTTGACTGTCAGGACAGGTATCTGCTGCTGCCCAAATTCAGTTAAACACGTGAATTCAGGTGGGATAAAACTCACCTTCAGGACCTACCTACAGTTACCAAAATTGATCTGCTGGACAGTAATGCCAAAAGAACAGCTTGAGAATTTAGTTTTCAAACCCAGCATGCATATACTGCAACTCTTCAGAGAGAGACTGTTAGCTTAGCCAAACATGGGAATGCTTTCAAGAGGACCAAAGTTCCCCAGGGAAACGACACTGCCCGATTCTAAGCCCTTGACCCAAAGTACACAAATTCATGTTGCTTATTTCCAGAAAATCACATCCATAGTCTTCAATTAGCTTCAGGAATCTTTTAACAAAGAAATAGAACAGTGACCCTGCAGTAGACGCCAGGCACAAGGGATTTCAGGTTGAAATTTCAAGGTCTGGCTGAAAGTTGTAAGCAGCGGAAAACAGGTTTTTTACCCTTAGACACAGTTAACTGCAAGTATCATGAGCTTCACAATCCACAATACTAGTTCATGAACCAGCAACGTCTTAACCACAAATTACCTTAACTCACATTCTCATGACGTTCCTATTTGTCCAGCAGATAAACTAATATATAAGAAATAATACCCTCAGTTTAGCCACTCCCTTCATCCTGTACTTAGTGGTTTCAAGTCAGTGAATATACCTGGGACAGGCAATGTGGGACAAAATGCAACCATTCCCAGATGTCCCAGGACATGCTATGACATCCAAGCACAAGGATTAATCAATGTGCCCCACTCTATAGATTCATCTTCAGATCACTGACAGGCACTGTGTTCCTTCAAAAAGCTGCAGCTCCTTCAGTGGCTGACCATGTTTGCAAAGGAAATTTGTTTTGCAGTTCACTAGGTTTATAGCCAAAACCCAGTGGAAAGATTCCCTATATAAGTTTAATACATAGGGATCCTTCTATGACCAGATCAAGTTAAGTATCTTGAACACTCACAATGGAAATACAGATATTCAAAGACTGACAACTACTGAACCCTCACCCTTAAGGCCAGGAAAAGGTGCCAGGAAAAGGTATCCAAAAATTGCTAAGTCATAGCTCTTGTTTACAGCTGCAGAGTGGACTCCACTTTCAAAGCACTCAGGACACAGCCATGTGTTTAAGGAGACGCTGGCACACGCTTCAGTCCAAAAGATGGTGGAACTTTGCTTCAGTTTTTCAACTAAACCTCACTGTTACGTTCTTTTAAATGTATTTTTTTCCCCATTGTTTGTGCTTTAAATAGCATTCAAGGCCTCCAAACCGAAGAGAAGCTGCACGCCAAAGGACCCCCATGACCCCACGAGCACACTCCAGCATTGCTTTCAATTCCAGCTCCCTGCCATTTCCTTGACTCCCCCGCGCTGTTTTCTCTTGCCCTCCCTCAGACTCCCAGCTGAGGAAAGCAAGGCTGCAGCTTAATCCTAGGCTAAAGCTGGATCTGTTTATGATCTGCCTCCCCAGGTGCAGAATAAAGCCAACACAGCAGCATAAAGCCCCCAGTGTCACGCATGCTGGCCAACTCAACCGAGACGTGCCCACCTGCCCATGCCCCACACCTGAGGGAGTGGAGAGCAGAGCGGGCGGTGGTGGTGGGACATGGTGGCATGGGCTGCAGCCCTGCTCTCTCCCCTGCATCCCACCTGCAGGAGGCCTGGCTCCTCATTGCAAGCTCCTCTAATTATGATGCTGTATCCCACGGGACGTGCTCCCTGTCCCTGAAAAGCAAGGCTAGCGCTCAGTCATCGCACACTAATTCGAGCCTCACTGTGCAAAATACCCCACTAACCAATACGGAGAGGATCTTATGTCAAAAGATGCTAACATGTATTAAAAAAAAAAAAAGTAATTTTACAGACAAATAACATGGCAGTTGGCATGATTTTAATCACATTTGAATGAATTACAGTCTTAAAGAGAGAACATGCAAGAGATTTTTCATGTGGTGGATAGGCTTTTCTCACCCCATCAGCCCACCAGATGAGGAAACAGGACCAGAAAGTGATGCAACAGCACAGAGCTACCATTCATCAGTAAGTACTATGCCAGCTTCATATTTTTCTCTTGAACCAACTTCTAACGTTCATACCTTTTATATGTAACCTAATACTAGGTATCTAGTAAGACTGGACAACGTATGGTAGAGTTTAGTAATGCCTTTGTGTAGTTCAGTAAAATTACAGCATTAAAACCAGAATCAGGCTTCTGGCTCTTTTCTGAACTGTTGTGAAGTCACAAAAATAATATTCCCTGTATTCAAGAAACAAGAGAAAACAAGACAGACTTCCATGAAACATCATCCATTCTTTGATGGCAAATAAGAATGGAAAACCTTTTTGCCACCGTAACATTTTTAAGAAAAAACATTCAATTACATTAGAAAGTGCTGAATGCATTTTCTTCCACAAATCTCAAGTGAAACTTGCAAAGATTTCTTTAATCATTTTGAGGGTTTTTTTCCACTTTGTTAAGAAGTTAAGCAGCTTCCATTTGGCATCAAGCAAACCAGTATTGCTCAAATGAGGAAGAAGTCAGAACTGCCCTATCAGAGCAGCAGCCCGCTAGTTTGACCAGGTGGCCGGAAACCAAAAATACCAAAATTCTAACCTCGGTTCTTGTATGAATTTGACCTGAACTCTGCTGAAGTCAAAAGTGTCCTGACTTACAAAAGAACCATTATTTATTTTATTTACTTAACTTGGAGATAACTATTGCAACATCTCTCTTTGCCTGTTATACAACCAGAGATGAACACTTGTCAACTGTAACTCAGATGAACATACCCAGAGTCAATCCTAACTATTTTAGTTAAGCCAAGAGAAGTCCAGGAACAGGTTAGAAAATACCAGTCTGTTTTATTTAAACTGAACATGACCTCCAAATATCCGTTTTGCTAAATGAGCCATATTCTCCTTGTCAAGATCACTAATGCGCCAGGTTCAGGCGTTTTAGTGTGCCCCACGCTATTTACAGTAGGGCAATGAGCTTCTTATTAAAACCTGTCAGTTCACTTTGAAGCTGGCTTTAGAATATAATAACGCTAACGTCCTTTGTCCCCAAGGAAGCAGGTGAGGAGGACAGTGTACCACTGACTGCGAAACAACAGACACAGCCTGGGACCTTTTCAGACATCCCCTGTACGACTTTGCTAATGGACCGTGAAATATTTCTGCTGAACTTTACATCTGTAGATGACTGGAGCCCACGAGAGTATTTTCTAACATCAAAGTGCTTCAAAGTCATGCTGATAAAACTAATGCTTATTATGCTTCAGCTAAAATGCAATTGCAGAAAACAGTTTTTCTTCTAGCAATTTTTAATTTTTTTTACAATGATATTCATCCCACTTCACTTAATCTTCTCCTCCCTCTCTTGGTCTGTACCTTCTCTCACAGTCTGTAACTTAAACACTTCTTGTTTCTAAGTCCAAAGAAAACCTGATTTCATCCCTTATGTGTATGAATTTCATACACAAAATTCTGCTCCCACCTTGACAAGAGGGCAAAAGCAATTTCTGTTTCTGTGCCTCCACAAGCAGTGTTAATCATCCCCGGCAGCAATGACGTTATCACTTGGCCTCTTGTGGTCACAAATGTTTTGCTTTTGGCAGAGTGCACCACATAATAGCTATTAATCAAACCCAGTTCCCCAGGGAAGGGTACCCCAGTGCAATAGGAGCTTCTACTCTCACCCAGCTGCAGACATACATTGTATTTATTTTTTTAGGACTGTAAAAATATTTATAGAAAAGTGTGCTTATGTACTGTGAAATTTTTATAGACTGGCATGGAGGGAATGTGTGATCAAATGACTGTTCTCACCTGCCAAAGGACCGATAACATGCTGTTACACAGGAGCACAATTTAAAAGAGCTCAGGCTGTTGTCAATTTTCTATTTTCTCTACTCCAGTTTCACACTAAGCCCAGAAGGAAGAACTCTTACCGAGGTACTTGTTTATGTGACAAACAGCATCCCTTTGCACTGAAAGACAAGGATAGGTCTGAATAAACCAAGGACTCTGTGTAAATTAGGATATGTTGAACTCACAAGCTGAAAACATGTTTAAGACTGCCAATAGCTTTATTAATAATACACTCTTACAAACTACCCAGGCTCAGGGAAGTTGCACGGCACATGCAAAGCTCCCGAGGCAAGGGCAGCAAGAGCACTACCTAATGCTATTAACTCCGACCACCTCTTAAGCTCTAAACCCATTCTGCTGAACAGATTCCCAGCACAAAATCCAAGCAGCATTACTATCGTGAGATAAAATAACCGCATTTCTGTGTTTTCTCCATTTGCATTTCACCTGAGAACAGGATACCGAAGTACCCAAGGATGACTTTAGCAGGTCAGCTGAAAAGTCCATCTCGCCAAATAACCAGTCTCCAACTGTGGCCAATACCAGGTGTCTACAGAAGAGTGCCAAACCAGGGCAAATAGAGTGCAATAATTTCCATGAATCTTCTCCCAGCAACCTGTAACTGATGTCTTTGCATTTAAAAGGTCTCACTGGATTTTTCTTCCATGGATTTGCCTACTCCCTTTTGAACGCTGCTCTGTCAGAAGCATCTTTCATCATCATGTGCACAGAAAGCAGAATACGGAGAGGGAGCCTGACTGGTTTTCACAACTGTTGACAAAAGCTTGGACTCTCAGGAGAGGAGCATGGATATGGAAGGAGACACTTCAGGACTTCAGAGATTTACAAAAATCTGAAAACACCAAATGGAGCTGAGGAGTAAGATGACTGATTACAAAACCCCTTAAGTAAACCTGTGCTGTTACAGGCTTTTTATTAGCCCTGAATGGGTTAAACTAGAAGAGGGAATGTACCTTTTCCTTCCAAGTAAAAGTAAAGCTTGGAGAAAAGTGCTTTTCAAACCTACCGGAAGAGGAAGAAACACCAAGACCCTTTCTTCTCCACCCCGAGCTGCATCACCTAGGAGTGTTTCCAGAAGCAATGCTTTCTTAGCGATCCAACGGAGAAGGAGGAACACCTGAGAGTGTGCCCGAAGGAGCCCAAGAGAGGCACTCCGACAGCATTCTGCTAGACCTGAAGCTTTTCACAAGCATCTCAAACACATTTTGGAAGCAGCAGCTCATCACAATAGGAAAGCACTTCCAACAGGGAAAAGGAAAAAGCTCAATAGTGTCTTTACTTCTCAGAGGGTTGCCCAAGCAAGCCTTCATCAGTGTCCATTTTATCGCAGGGATTCCATTCCCCTCTCTTATTAGTAGCGTGTGTGTTACACACAACAACAGTTTTACTTCCAAAACTAAAGAAATCCTCATAAAGCAGAACATATGCAAGTGCTTTACTACTTACGTATCTCAGGGGACATCTGTAAAGCCAGATTAAGCGTCTATGTCAGAATACTTTATATTTTACAGCAGTTAAAGAGACAGAACATGAACCTAATTTCAAAGTCACCTATGGAATAGCAGATTGTTATCAAGTACCTTCAAAGGCAATTTCATTTTATTTTTTTTAAATAATGTTTTTATGCTAACATCCAGACAGCAAATGTTTTCTGTAACAGAAACTGAAATCTTCCATTAAAAGCCATTCTTCAAAGACCAGTAATGGGTTTTTTAGGCACAGCCCTGGAGAAAAAAAAAAAAAAAAAAGCAGTAGTATTCAACAGGTTATTGGTCTCTTCTGAAGGCAGGTTGCCTTTTTGTGTTTTGAACAGAGAGACTGCTTCCTGTCTGATTATCTTTAGTGCTCTGAGGCAAATAAAGAAAATATCTTATCAAGCTCATTGTGAAGATGACAGTAAAAGACTTTCTTTCCAAAATTCATGCCATTTATTTTTCCACACCCTCCCACCCCCGACATTTAAGACTTCAGAGGCTACCTGCATTGTGTTTGACAATACATAATGGAAATTTATTCTCCCTGGAATGAAATAAATTTGCATTTAGTGAACCACTATTCCATTGTCAAATAGGTATCATGAGTTCAGAAAGAGAATGCTTTTCCTCTAAAGTTGTTTTTGTAACTGGTGGCAGAGAAACAAAGAAGAGCTTTTCTCAGAGTACTTGCAAGTTCTGGTAAATTTCTGTTTTCCTGGAAACATTGAAAACTTCAATTTAATCCTGAGGCAAATAACGGAGTTACAACTGGAAGGAATGCAAAATAACCGTCTGCAGAAATTGCCTACCAGAGCAAACAATTTTTTTCTGATCTCTAGGATGACGAATTTGGAGTTTGGTGTACTGTGACTGACCTTCCTTTTGCTTGAGCACTGATTAAGAAGCACTGACCCAATAAAAATGGGTCATATTGATCTGTTGTTTTAATTTGTGTAACACGTCCCCCTCCATCCAAAAAAGCTCACCACCCGTTGCCACTTCAAGAAAGTTACTGTTTAACCCAGTTGCATTTTAGAAAATAAACTTTTTTTTTCTCTCATTATTTTTATAAGTAACAGGAGACAAAGTACTTAATGCACAGAGAGAATGCACAGGAACAAACTCAGAAAGTTTATTAGCCTACAGTAAGGACATCGGGTAAGTTCATACTCATTTTCCTGCCATGTGCATAGTTCAGTTGTCTGCAACAGTAAAAGGGGACATAAACTACATTCAGATTTCTGGAAGGAAAAAATCCAAACCTGGTTTGGGTTTGTAAAAGCAACTTTAATGTACAGAGCCTTCCTTTTCATTTCTGTTACCTTAAAAGTTGAAAAGGGAATGGATTCAGGAAGCAAGACTGACTGGTTAGGCAGCGTTAGTCCAGTACTCCTATGTCCCAGACCCAGGCATGTCCCTGCCTGAAATCAAAAATTTTCTCAATATTTAAATGACAGTCCCTCTCTATTTTAACTTGGCCACTTAATACGGAAAGAGAGCAATAGGAAAAAGTATTTCCTACTCTCATCAGGTCTTGTTGAAAACCTTCCTGAAGGAAATTTCTGCATCTCATTGCCTCCTCAGACTGATAGGTGAAAATACCAGGGGGAGAAGTAGAAATATTTCAGCCATCTTGAAACAATTCCACCTTGACACTTTATTTTCATATGGTTGAATCATTTTATCATAACCTAAATAAGCACACAGTTATTCAGGAATACATTGTAAACTGTGTTTCAATAGGAAAGTGGAAAGAGCTCTTTCATCCTTTGACACAATGAATTGCAATATTTTTGCAGTGAAAACCGAATACATTTCCCAGGTACGTTTTGACAGAGCACTTTCCCAGACCTTTTTCTACGATCTCTGCTTACCTGCAACCGCCGAGATTTCTCGCTCCTGCTGGGGACAGCAGTACTGCCAAGCACAGCCTGGTGCTCCCCAGCGCTTCCAAAGCAATGGATACGCTCGTGACACTGAGTACAAGCAACTGGCTTTTGGCAAGAGAGAGTTTTCTGCTCACGTTGCAGCAGAAAAATTTGGACTGGTTAAAATAAGTCTCGACAGTTTTGTCCTTTTCAAAGCTTTAATTTATTTGTTGTACTGAAGCTTAGTCCCAAACGGGTATTTAAAGCTACATTTTGTTTTGCACTGTATGATTCGTATTGCCTTGCACAACTCCTGTGTTAAATCGCATTTCAAAAACTTCCTTTAACCCTGCATAAATCTCACCTTAATAAATGGCACTATTTTTGAAAGATAATATAAAATTTTCTGTGTTACAAAGTCAGTAAGTAGCCCAAAAATATATCGGATTTGGTCAAACAAACAACATCAACAACAATATTCAGCAATAAAAACTTGTCTGTTTATAAACAAAAATTGGACTGCTGTTATGCTTACACACATTTTTATTCCAAAAAACAATTTTGCAAAAAAATTAATCATCAGACTTCTGTGTTGAATGTGCCTCATTTAAATGCAATATTTGCTTAGCTTGTAAATAAGAGATTTTATATCCTCTAACCTCCAGCCTAGAGCACACACTGGCCCCTGACACTTGATAGGACTTCTTTCCATTTCATACAACATTTCCAGGACAAAGCAGGTGAGAAAAACAAATCCGAGCAGAAAAAAAAAAAAAAAAACACCAGACAAATTAACCAACTCTCTCTCAGTCAAAATTATGCCCTCCGGTAATCCTTTACAACTTTACGGCCTGCAAGTACACATTGGTTATATTTGGCTTTCACAGAGATACCCACTTTATTACAATGCATGGACTCTAGAATCTAATCTTGAAAATCTACTTGAAAGGCCCTTCTCCATGTTTATCCTTCTGCCCATCATCTGAAATAGTAGTAACCATGGTACCACTTTACAGCAACTGAACAGAACTGCCTGGTCCACTACCAAAAAAAGCACTATTATACTCTGGAAAGACAGAAAAGGGAGAGACAAAAAAGATGCAGTGGTATTCTAGTTTTATCCTTTTAGGATTTCTCATGAACAAAGTTCACTCAATTTACATATTAAGAGGGTTTGGTGTTTCTTGGGGTTTTTTTTCCTTTGTTTTGGTTGGTTTGTTTTTTTTTAAAACTTACTTATTATGGTTCTGCAAAGTCAGATGGAAATCCACAATTTAATGTCCCAGATTTTTTCTGTCTTCATTATTGCCAAATATTCACCAGAGGAGCAAGGTCCTCGAGGTAAAATTTAAAGAAGAATCCTGCTGATGTGCAAGGCACAACACAATTTAATTTTCATAACTGCAGCACTGGAGTCAATACAGGCATAAAAATTTAAAAAAGATTCGTATTTTTAAATCAGAAAAGCAGACACTCACCCTCTGTTTCTAAAGTCCTATTTCAAGGCAATCATTTTTACCTTGCAACGAAGCATACCGAAGATGAAAACCATCTTATTTACCTTTCCCCTAAGTAAAATGTTTGCTAACATTTTGGTGTCTGGAAGCCAAGAGGGTTGAGATACAGGTGGTCACCTTTACCAAACCAGACCATTATTACTAAGTCTGTTTTAATTTCATTTCCCTTTGGGAAACAAAACAAAACAAAACCAACACCACTCCATATCGATTCCTATCACAAGAACCCTCAGGTTTAAGGACACAATCCTACTGCAGCACAGCTGCCTCTCACCAATTTCACCAAAAGCCTGAAAACATCAAGTGCATTTCATAAAGCCTTATCAGCCACAGGTATGTTTCCAAGGAACTGTCAGATTTTATTAAAGAGTACAATTCTCACAACCATAGAGAAGAGCGGGAAAATACAAATCCTAAAAGCTCAAAATTAAGCAAAATAAAAGCAAATGAATCATTTCACCTTTGTAAGCTCATTGTGGTACCTAGTTCTCATGATATCATTCATCTCAATCTCTCTATCATTGTGTAAGATTTTTGTGGTACATAGTTCTCATGATAACATGAGTCTTATGGATGTTAAAAGAAATTTAATTATAAAGGCTAGCTAAAAACGCTAAGCATTTGCAGATGGTATGAAGACTGAAGTCAGAGCAGAAATTCAGGGTCAACAAATTCTACAGAAGCCCCCAAACCCAAAAAACTCACATGGTTAAATAGTATGTTTTTACTTCTACTAGTCTACTGTAATTTTCATAATGAAGTTTACCAACAGAGTTGTCTTCCTCTGCTTTCCAATATAACCATAAACAACAAAAGACAGTTTGCAGCAGTTAACATAAAATTTTTGCAAAGTCATACCTGAAGCCAACTGTGAAGAGTTACAAAAGGATCTCAGGATAATGAGTACACCAGGTGATAAAATGACATAAGAATTTAACATAAAGGTAGACAAAATAATGCAGATGAAGGGAAAAACAAAAAAGTAATAAACAGTACACACACAAGGGTAGGTTCAAACAAGACACTATTACAGAGGAAAGGTCTTGTGGACATTACAGGCAATTTGATGAAAACTTCAGCAAAATACTCAGCAGTTGATGGACTATAAAGCAAGCAGAACATTTGGCAATATCAAAGGAAAACAGAAAAGAATTACGGTACTACGCATAGTCATGGGGCATGTAACTCTTGAGTGATAAATTAAGTTCGGATCCCCCCCACCTCAAAGAGATTACTGCAGAGCTAGAGAAGAGGAGGAGAACAGCAACAGCACCACCAGCGCTATGGAAAGGCTCACCTATATGACCTTCTGACAACAGAAAGAGTATGACATTCATACAGACTGATGATGAGGGCCACTAAATTCTGACTAGGGGGCACTCAGTGAATTACCAGTCAGGTAGCCATAAAACAGACAGTTATCTTTGCATATGGCAAACAGCTGGGACGTGAAGTTGAATGGTGGGTGATGTACTGAAGGTCAAAAAAAGGAACAAGTTTAAAATAACTTTTCAACTTAAAAATTCAGACTATTTAAAGAGGCGTCAGAATCACCGATGGCTACTAAATCCAGTGGTTGAGAAGGAGCGTCCTCCTCAGAAAGCCTCTCACCCCTGGGTGACAAACAGCTAGTCATGCACCAGTCAAGGCACATACTGCTGTCCTCAGATTAGCCTTCTGCCTTCTCTGCCTTGGGACGGCAGCTCCTTACCAACAGCCTTGTCCTGCAGCCAGGGCTGGCTAATGATCCATAGGGACACGCTGATCCTCAAGCCCTCCCATGAGAAACTCAACACTTTCATCTCCTATTTCAAACACATGGATTTCAGATATGGCGGACTCGTTCTACCTATCTTCAGGCACTTAAATGTGAGTCACTGGCGACCAAAAAGCACAATCTCCCTCATCATCCTCATGCCAAAGGGGAGACAGGGACCACCAAACGACGTGAAGGCACAACTTTATCTCCTGGGGCCACGACAACACCACAGACCTAACCAGACAGACACGTACAAGGGCCGGCAGATCACACAAGTGACTGTGCCACCTGCTCTGTGCTCCAGAAGGATGATTTACCAACTTGGCTTCAAAGGCAAAAAAACCCACTGTAGAAACACGTGTTTGTTCTCAGGTCTCACTCCCTTGCCCGTCAGTGGTTGTGTCTTGCTCCTCAAGAGACTGGGGAGAGACACGGGGACAGAAAGAGAGCAGGAAACCAGAAAGAGGAAGGGGACTGGAACCCTCAAGACCTGTGGAAGTGTCCAACCACTTCCAGCTCCACTGGTGAAGTCCAGGTCCAGGAGAGGGGTTTAGTTTCAAGTACTGCTCTTCAGCTGCTCCCCTTGAAGAGAGGAGGAGGCGCCTGTTGTGGCTTCTTACCACTTAGGACCTTTTACACCACAGATTAAGCCTCAGGCTGGTCCCCCACCGGTGTTTCCACTTCAAAGAGCTGCTACTGTGGATACCGAAGCCTTTGAAAGTGGCCTCACTGCACAAAGTCGTGAGCATTAAATGAGGTCTTTAAGAAAAAAAAATAAAATAAAGGGGGGGGAACTATGGCGGGGGTGGGGAGGGGGGATGCATCAGCTTTATAAACACAGCAGTGCAGCCAATTTCAAAGCCTTTCATGCCTTCCCCACTGTGGCAAAGAAAATCTTAGGGTGTTTTTGGCTTCTCCCCACCCTCTTAAAATTATGGCGATTAAGCAATTCAGCCCCAAAACATGTCCCATGATTAGCAGAGAGGGAATAAAATACAAAAAGGAGCTGTAAAAAAAACCAACAAACCAATGAACAAACCAACAAAAAAAAAATAAAAATCCAACAAGCAATAAACACATGAAAAGTTTTCAAGCACAAGGGCTAGAGCTGCAGGACAGCAGCGCGCTGCCGGCGCACGTTCAGCATGCCAATAAGGACTGCAGCACTGCAATCCCTGGCAGAAGCAGCAGCCCACACGCCAGCCTCCTCCTCCTCCTCCACAGGAGCAGCCTCCTGCCAGCCAGAGGAGGTGCCCCAGGCCCCACCGCCTTCCGGCTGCGGGGCGAGGAGATGGAGGTGGGAAAGGGTGGCCTGGGTCTCCTCGCAGCAGTCGGGGGCTGTGGCTGGGGATGCTGTGCCACAGGGGAACGCAGCCGTCAGGGAAATCCCATAGGTGTTATCACAGCCTTTTAAATAAATAAAACACAAGGCGGTGATGAAGTCCCGAATCATTAAGTGGGCGCAGAGGTATGCTCCTGCCAGCCATGGTCCTGCCCGTCCCACCAGAGGTGTCTGCTGACAAACCAGTGCAGCTGTAGGCTTGAAATATGCGTATAGCTGCTGGTAACAGCACTGCAGACCATCTGCAAAGTGGGAAGGAGTACGTACCCAAAAACCATAAAAATGGAGTAAAACTAGGCTTTGATATCCTACAAGGCAGCCTCTTCCCTTGCCTCAATGTCAGGAGTCTCCCACAGAGAAGCTGCTGGAGGAGAGCATTAAGGTGTAAGCCCAAGACGCTGAAACCCAGCGTTGAAAATCATCCCTCTGAGCACTTGAAAATAAACGGAAGTCTTGCCACTTTGCAATTTAAGCTTAGTTTTAGAATAAGTTCGGAACACTGCCATTAATACCTATGAAGTACAAATATCATGACAGGTTCTGGGGGGCAGGGGGCTGAGCCGTTTGGTACACCTGGAATATATATATAACAGAGAATTTGGGGAGAGAAAAAAAAAAATAAGAAATCACTATAAAAATCCCCAGAAACCCAGGAGAAAAAAGTATTCAGCCTGGATAGGAGAGAAGGATAGAGGGTTAAAAAAAATATATATTAAAAAAAATTATTTGCTAGGCCTATCTCTTAAAAGCTATCACACACAAAATTCATACTGAAAAGCTGCCTTCAAAATTCACAGAGAAGAAAAAAAAAAGGCATTTCTAACTAAGTCCTAGCTTTCTTCCATAAAACTACAGAGGGAAAACATTTCTGTATTTTTCCTTACCTGTATTCTCTAATTCTGCCTATTGTCAGAGGCGCTGTACTCTCTGCAGGAGAGAAGATTTTACAGCACACGAACCTCCAGACCGACCTTGTCTCTGTTTATGAGCTCAGCAATGTGCGACACCCAGACCTTCCTGAATCCCTGTTTATCATCCACTCAGAAACTGATAAAAAATTATTGATGTAAAATTGTCAAAAAAGTAATAGACTCTGATATGAACCAGCTGTTACTATTTCTTGATCCATTTCTTTATGCAACAACTACCACTAAATCCCTCCTACTCTTTATTAGCTATTGGGTTTGTATAGCAAAAATCACAAAAATGAAAAACCGTAGTTTTATGAATGTGTGCCTATTACATACAAGTGTATGCATTGGGGGACATACATCTAGCTATAAAAAGGAAGGGGAGGAGGGAGCGAGGGAAGAGCACAAACCTGTGCATTTATCTCTTTTGTTTACCAGCTGAGCTCTCCTAACTTGCAAAGTTTAAGGTACCACAAGCCCACCAGGTCCTTTGCCAGACTTAAGGCTCCAGGAATCCTACAGGTCTTCTGCAGAAGTGGCAAGCTGCACACTGGCAGCTCTCAACAGCTTTAATAATCATCACCAGCACAAGAAGTCCCCTGCATAACTAGTATTTCTTCTTGTTAGTTATAAGGATTTTGCATTTAATCTGTCGGGTATGCGCTTCAATTTTCACAGCCCCAAAATTTTCATTCTTTAGTGTGCCCAAAATACTGAACTAAGAACTTCACATTGTCAGTGCTGTCAGAGGGAGAGCCCGGTGTTTTAATGGCCTTATTAGAAAAGAATACTAAAAAAAATTCGGGAGATTAAGTTGGCAGTTTCTAGAAAAGGGCCCCATGATTTCTTTCTCCTCACACACCCTCCATCCCAAATACAGCCAAAAAGTTTGTTTTTAAAAGGAGACTTTGGACTCCATATATCAATAACCAACAACTGTCACTGCATTTGCTAATAACGTATAAGAAGATTAGCTTAATTAGTCAAGCAGTTAATACTACTATTATTTGAACTAGTTTTCAGCACTGACACCCTCTTGAAATGAGTTTTATTTTCCTCAGGCTATAATTTCCGCCTGTTTACAGACCAGTTACATAGCACTGGTTCACACTAGTTAACCATAACCCATTGAATTAAACATATCAAATGAGCTTTACAATCAAGGGTTGGAAAATGGTTTTAAAAAGAAAATATATACTAAGAAATTCTAAAGCAAGTGATTTTACTCTCTTTTGCTACAACTTTGTAACGGCCATGTGTTTTTATTCACAAAGAAGGGGGGTAGGGAATCACAGGGCTTTAAAAAAAAATACATTTCTTTCATGAAAGAGAAAAAAAAAATCCTCATAATCAGAATTTTCTTGTAACATTAGAAAACCAGGTATCACTAATGGCTATTGAGTGAAATTTAAATCTTAGCAATGTGTCTAACTAATGATTTAGGAAATTAAATCCATATGTGAAATCATTAATGAATAATTTCATTTGAACACTAAGTCTTTTTCTCATCTCAGTATTACAAAACCTGAACATTTTACAGAGCTTTTTACAAATAAGCACAGTACAGATTATTCTTGACATACTTGAGAGCAACAGAGAACAACATTCATTCACAGCAGAAATGTGTTAGCAGACATGAGTGCCTGAAATCCCACATACTGTTAAGAGCTACTTTTTTCTCAAAAAAAAAAAAAACCAAAAAAAACCCCAAAAACCCAACCAAACCCAAAAAATCCCCACATTGTAGCATGTGATTATTTTAGATTTCTATAAAATATATGCTTAGAAATGAAGAACTTGATTTTTCTTTATAAGCATCCTGCAGTCACAACACTATTTCAGGACAAGTAACTAATTAGTAAACCCTACCTTAGGAAAATGAAGAAATTCTAAACATTCTAATGTTTAAATTCTAAAAATTCTAATTCTAAACAGAGTAATTATTCCTTGAAAACAGACATGCTGCACACAGTGAGACGGTACTGTACTAATAGCTCTGATGAAATCCACAGAGCAATTAAGAGGAAAAGATACTACTAAATGAAAAGAGGTACCAGAATCTGGTCCAAAATACTTTTATTACCAACTATTTACCTAACAACTGCAAATACAGAGTTTACTGCCCCCTCTACCCTCCAAGCCAAAGCACACCTACCTATCTATATAAAGTATTTCTTGAGTAGAAAAGAATGTTTTTAATCCCCTTGTCGCTTGATTGTCTGTCAATAGTTTGATACAAACTATTTGATTGAGTGATGAATGCAAATTTTCAATTTGTAATATATAGCATTATCCTCCTTATGCCTAACTGACAATCTCAAAAGTATGAAAAACATCCACTTAAATTATCTGAAAGGAAGAGACAGTCTCAAAACATGAGACTGGAAAGTTTTCTCCATAAGCTCTGCATGAAAATGATTTTATCTGCAAAAAAATTAAAAATTTAGCTCACATTTCATAGCTTGGAAAAGATTATTTTGACTTTTAACACCACACTTAAACATTGACAGTGACAGATATTTAAACATACGTATCCATACCCCATTGATTTTTAATAATAATGCTCTATATCCTGACATGTGATTCACTTGTTAGCAGAGTCTGAAATTCTCAGAAGAGGTTGATTTTACTTAGAAGAGCGTAGCGTTTAAAAATAACCGATTCATAAACTGAAGATGTGCCAGCAACCAAGCTGCAGGTCTTGAGCAAGTATTTAGCCAGGGAACAGGGAATTTGAATCAACCTCCTCCGAGCAGAGTCAGATGCGAGGAGCCGGGAGGTGACATCGGGAGTTTTGAGCCCATGCCCTGTACTTCTCCTTGGAAAAGGGGAGGGATAGCTGTCTAGAAGGGCCTATTTAATGCAATGCTTTTACAACTAGTGTAACTTGCTCCTGGGGATGAGGGGTGGTAGAATAATCTTAAAACTTTCCCCAAAATTATACCATTGAAAGCTTTTCTAGGCAGTGAAAGATTCTTTTACTTAATCTCCTCTTTAAGACGTTGTATCTTTAGTCCTCCTCAGCTGATACACTTAGTTTTTCTACCCACATCCTATTTGAATACAAATATTTATATAGAATACAAATATTTATAAACAATGTTCATGACTATTACAGGAGAAATAAGATAATAACATTTTCGTGCTGTCTCATCATTAGTCTTGGGGGGAAAAAAAAGTTAAAAAAACCCTACATTATACACCGCACCTATATACGATGCTGCTATAATGCCACTAAAGACATCATGCTAATTTGGGTTGCTAATTGGGTGGGATCATGAAAGGTACTGAGCACCATCAATACATATGACAGTTTAAGAAAGCTGAAGGGGCTTCAGCACGCCACAGGATGAGGCCATGTCCTCAGATCCCTCCCGCATTATGACAGCAAAGTTTGCTTCCAATCTAATAAATAACTCCTCTGTTATTCCAGAATTTTACAGACTTCTGTCTAAATAACCCGTTTCCTTCTCTCCAGAGCATTTAACATAAATCTTCTCCATTCCTTCCTGAGTCTCCTCCTCAGCAAGAAAGTTGATGTGCCTCAGCACAGGGAAATCATTGCTCTAAAAGCCAGCCTGCTCATTAAATTATTCTGCTAGCTGTGTGTTCTCTCATTAAAAATGTATAAAGATCAGATAATTGCAGCACGTATTATTAACCTCGTTTTCCCTGTTTTCGTGTACAGGTTCTGTTTTGCTGCTGAGACAAAAACCTGAAAAGGGCAGGGGAAACACTCAGCTAAACTACAATACAAAAAACTCTCCCAGCTTGCCTTCAAGAGCACAAGCAATCATGGTGCAGTCAAAAACACCCATACTTTTATAACGCGGTAAAATATTGTCATCTCGTTGTATGGCTCCTACTAGTCCAAAACAGGCAGTCTTGGCTTTAGTTAAAGCCTCCTGTAGGGAATTATTTAGATCAGGCAGTCTAATTCACCTAAATCTCCAAACACACCTGCTATAAACTTCGCAGATTTCCAGGTTGACTCCTCCTTTCTTAAAGCTAGGCAGCACTGCCAGACAACAACCCAGCTAAAAATCCAATTAGGGTAGCAGCAGTTCTGAAACACACTGACCTATTTCTTTTTTTACTTGCGATATTTTAATATGCGTATACTCACGTTCTATTTCCGAAGAGAGCTATTTACATTGGAAATTAATTCCCTTTGAAAACAAGTTCCCATAAAAGCCACCTACTGCACCCAAACAGAATTAATTCACCGGAGAAACGTTGTTTCCCCCGCTCCCCCCCAAGCAACACATACAGTATGCAGCACACTGCAGCAAACTCTTTAAACATTCAATAAAAGACAACGATCCTCCTACCTTGTTTAGCCCTGTCTATTCAGCACATTCCCAACGTGAAAAGGAACATCCGATATAAACAAACAGCCATATCTTTCCCATCGCATCATGGTAAGTAATTTTCACATAGGACGATGAGCAGCCTGTATTTTTTTTTTTTTTTTTTTTTTTTGGCACTCGGAAAGCCTTGTGCCTTATCTGGGGATTTTTCCTCAGATGATGAAGCAAAGACACAGCCTAAACTCTGTTGCTGAAAGACTGCAGCCCTTCCTTCTCCCAGAGCCCTCCCAGCATATGGCAGCCAATCACACCCAGCTTCGTCAGCCCTACTGCTCTTAAACTGATCCTAACGGGATGATTGACACGGCAACACAGCACTTCTAATGTGTAAAAACAATGCATCCATACTGATGAACCAGGAATTTCCCTCGTGCAGGGAAGGAGTTTTGCTGGCAAGGTAAAGCGATACCTCCATGAAATAGCATATGCAGCAAAAGCAAACAACTCCCCTTCCCCTCCACTGCAACAGCAGCTATACCATTCCTGGCACAAGAATTTTCGAAGCTTTTGCTAATCATAAAGCCTTGCACAAACAACGCTTCCCAAATTGCAGAACCACAACAATGCTGTTTTGGTTGTAAAGGTGAGCTGTGCACCATAAACCAATCAATCTATCCCTTATTTTAACACGCAGCTGAAACACACTCTGATTTGGGCAATAATATTCGCATTTTAATACTGCATAATCTTACTGTGCGGCGTTTGCATTTAACAGCAATACACGCATAATGTCTTTCCGAACGTTTGAGACCAGTTGTTAGGGGCTGCAGGTAGAGGATGCTTCTCGATGATCTATAAGATATATGGTGTTTTAATATCCTTGGCAGACAAAAAACATCAGCAGCATCCAAGCTGTGGTTCCTGTGATTAGCTCACAACTGATGTTCATTTGTACCAAGGTTCTGGCATAAGGACTCTGATACCAGTTGCCATTTTCAAGTCAAACTGCGGGCAGCTCGCTACACTGGGTATACAAGGCTGCTGTCAATCAGTTTTCCCACAAATTTTGCTGAAGTTTTAAAACAAGAGAACAAAGCAGCCAAGGATTATTGAACAAGACTTGCAATTAAGAAAAATACAAAAAGGAGCTTAAGCTGAAAGTCAATCTTTATCCAGAAAGGGATAAAGATTGCAGTGCAATACTACTTTAGACAACAGTTTATGCGATTCAAGCCATGACATAAAAATGTGTAAAATCTATTTAAAATGCCACTAAAAGTTTAGAAATATGAATAGACAAGAGGAAACAAAGCTCTCATTCACTGGCAGCTCTGTCCCAAGGCCCCATTGTTTCCTACGGACTGTTTTGCATATTATAAACGCAGCTTCCCAAAAATCCATTATTCCTCTATCCCACAAGCTAAAACTCTCCTTCTGGCTTCTCCCACCCAATTTGCAAAAACCCTGCCCTCCTTGGCATGGCTGAAATGCACTCCTGTCGAGGAGGCTCCTGCCAGCCAGCCCTCACTCTCTGCTCAATCACCCCCTCTACTCTGCTCTATTCTGCCCTATTTAAAAAAACAAAGCAAACCAACAAAAAAACAAGCAAACAACAAATCTCCCCAAGTCCTCAAATTCTGGTGGGTCTCGGGAGACCCCAGGGACAGGGGTGGTAACTCCATCTGTTATTAAGGTGGCCTGGTGCTTCTCGTCAGTATTTTCCACATTCTTTTGACTTTGCCAAACTCTAGCTGCCCGTGTTAAAAATTTTCCATGCTGGACATCTGCTGCAGGATTTACTTTTCTGCCAAAATGCAGTTTGCTCATTTCTGAGATAGCCTAGACAAAAACATGTTGCTTTGCCACCCTTGTAACTCACCCAACCGGGGAACTCTGGCTCCCCTGCCTACGTTGGGGAAGTCTTGAAATTTGGCAAGGTGCTGATCCCTTGCTTTTTGTGTTGGTAGTTTTTTTGTTAAATCAAGGCTATGGGTTTTTTCCTACACTTATGAAAATATTTTCTTATTTAACAAAGCTTTAAAACCTGCTAGAATTCAGCTGACAGACACCATGCTTTTTTTCTTTTTCTTTCAGATCCCTACAGTGCAAACCTCAGAAAACATCCTGCAGTAAGCGTCCACCGCCTCCTCCAGCCATCCGTCCATCCGTATGTGGCTGGAAAGGCACCAGCCCCACAGTGCGACTGAGCATGTAATGGGCTCAAGTTACAGGAGATTAGCAGGATTTCCCCTGTAACCGCTGCTCCCATCTGCCAGAGACCAGACATTGGAGCTGACAGCAGGAAGACAACCTTGCCTGTTGCTTTCATGACCCTTCGGCTGGTGCCCCACGGACACGCAGGAGAGCGCACTGCAGAGGGGGTGTGAGAAGCATTGGGTGGACCAAAACATGACACAAAACCAGGCAGAAGAGGGAGAGACAGTGATAAGAGGGAAACGGAGGGCGAGACACAAGAGCCAGAGTCTAGAAATTCTGGCCGAGTAGAAGGTTGCAACAAGGAAGATGATGGTGCCCAAGCCAGACAAGGAGCTGGGGAGAGTAAGCGGCAGAGGCACCACCAGTCAATGGGAGCCAGCCACCCTCCCCATGGACCACATGCACATTCATAAGGCAACACATGCCAAGAGCTTTTGTGGTTCATTAATTTGCTTCTCAAGAGGGAGGAAACTTGCAAGTTACCTCAAAAAAACCCCCACAAAACCCCAAGACAAGTCACTAACATACCCCCCCTTCCCCAAAAGGCAAGGATTCAGCACTGCCTGCACCCTATTTCAGCACCATCACTTCACAGCTCATAGGCCAGTCTTCCACCACTGCAGAGCTTCAACCCCAGTCAAACAGGGTTGAGAGGTGCTCCCAGGTATCATCCCTAGGACTCTTCAATCATGAACGCAAAACTAGCAACCGTGCACCCACCCAGCTCCTCGTGCAGGTTACACAGAATGATATGGTTATTACATTTTAGTTCCTGCCTTGCCAAAGGATCAGAAGCCTCTCAACTCAACTCAGGGCACGCTGAAAATAAATCACATCATATTTGTGAACCCTTCTGCTAGGCCCCATCAAAAAGCTCAAGAGAAAAACTTATGATCTTATGATCTCAAAAATGGTGCTTGAGTAGCATGCAGCAAATGTGGCATGAGCTCATGGACTGAAGAAAAAAGAGATTTTAAAAAATACAAAAGTATCTGCTCTGTATATTGCGGAGTGAGGAGTTCCAAAGTGACTGATCTCAGATTGAGATGTTCCCATATTCATTTTTCACATCAGTTACAAAGAAAAAGGCCAGGATTTCAATTTTCAGGCCAATTTATACAATCATATTATATATTTAATTGCAAAATGACATCATCTTAGAGAAGCTGAGAAATTCAGATGTCAAACACAACAAAGAATAACAAATAAAGGTAAATCCCCAACTCAGAAAATGCCATCTGCTCTGCTTGACATGCTCCTATAATTAATGAATCAAGGGAAAAATGCTGCTAAAGGTGACTATCACATACAATTTGCTGATGGATGCAGATACATTTTTTGGAGAAAAGTGGATTATTTTGGAAATCACAAAGAGGAGAACTGGAAAATGCAGAATCCATGCAGTTGTTTTTCCTTCTTTACTCTTGAATCATAGCAATTAGGTCTAGTCCCAGAAGCAACAAAACTCAATTTAAAGGGAGCTTTGCAAGAAGAATGGAATATATACAACACTAACTTTGAAGACACCGAGCAACTTCTGTGACATTCAGTACAGCAGAAAGATGATTTTGAGCCTTGCATAGATGACCTATGGCAACAGTGACATTTTGGCAAGTTCAGCAGTGGCAAGAAGAACTTCAAAACTATTCCTTGTGCCAGTAATAGACTCTTCCCATGGTAACATCCCATAACTGCTACTACCAGCAAAATTCAGCCTTGGTAGCTATGGTATGAATGACAGCATAAAGAAAAGTCAAGGCAGGTGCCAAGATTTTAAAACTAGGCACCTAGACCTATTCATGCATCATACCGTTGGTGCCAACCTTTGCAAAATACCTCACTCACTCTCTCCGTTGGGGCTGAAGTGATGGTAGAAATCATTATAAGCTACAAAAATAATGATCAATGCCAAAATTCAAGTTACTAACTGGAAGCAGTTATGCTGTTCTGAAAGGACACTGCTGGGTCAAATTTCAGTTTTAAAAATATGCTTATCAGAAGAACCTGAAGTCCAGGATTTCAATTGTTCTAACTTCCTAGCACCCAGACACCCCAACATTTTCCTAACCTAGGAAAACTGAAGATTGACTGTGCACAGACATGAAAACACACTATTCTATTTTCACCATATACGCTGAGAGAAATATGAAATGAAAACACACTACAGAAGCAAGCATATATTCAAGTTACATGTTAGGATTCAATCTTACCAAAATTAAGGTGGCTCCTGGAGGCCTTCCAAACCCCTTCTCTCCTTCCGCTGGTTGCACATGGAATTTAAGCCATGTCTAAATTGTGAGATCCAAACACATGGGTTCAGGCACGCACCCAGTCTGTATCCTGACTTTATTTTGGGATGACACCAACTCCCCATGAGGATGAAAACTGAGTACACATGCACCGTTCCTTCACAGGGTGGTTCCAGTTGGGAACGGTGATGAAGGCACCAGCCACAGGAGAGCTGCAGCACGCTCCAACCAGGCTTTGTCGCTGAACTTTTGAGACATGTATCCCAGGTGCCATGGAGAGCTGAGCTGCCTCTGGATTGTAGCCTTATGCACTTAGCTTGAAATATATTTGACCAAATTTAAACAACCACATCTCACTGAGTCACTCTACTCCCCCTCTCTCTTTATAGTCACTGAAGAGAAATACGCATTTGTGGGCTGTGATTCATCCTATCCCAAAGTAGCTATTCTAAGAGATTCTCTCATATCCTAAAAGCATCTGTGTTTCTCTATTGGCTACCTGAGACAGTCACCCTTAGGCTCCTTTTATCATGTCCTACGCTAAACATGTAAGAGGTGAAATTGTACTACAGAGGAAGCTTTATTAGGAACATAAATATTTAGACACTTATGTTACATGCACTGGATAGCACTTTTCATTTTCAAATCCATATAGAATAACTAAAGACATTAACATACAGCTCAAGAACACCTGTATTTTGACAATGTACAGTTACAGCTTTGGTGTAAATCCTCAGCTTGCCATAAGCATGTTCCAGCTATGTTGCTATATAAGCTACATAAGCTTGTTCTCTAAGCTATGCTGAACATGTTCCAGGGTTTTTCTTCCCCTGACTGAACATCAATCCTTGCACTCACTCACGCTTTCTTCCTCTGAACAACTGATTGACACCAAATTAACCTAAGAGGAGTTGGACCGGGATCCTCCTCCTGATTTTCCTTTTGGTTTTGGAGGGGGGCATTTTTGGGCAAGGGAAGGTTGGTAAAAGCCAGTATCTTGCTGACTACGTAAGCTAGGTAATATAAACTGACAAAATCATAAGCTAGATAAAATATATTGGCAAACCACCTATATTGCCTTGCTCTTACAATGCAGACTTATGCAAAAGTTTTTTTCCAGCAAAGTGATTCTATTTTTCTTCATGACAGCTGAAAAAAAAAAGCTGTTTGCAATTTGCTGATCTGGAATACCAAGTCACATGAATATTAAAACATTAACATTTAAATTTTAGTCATCCAAACCCAGACATCTAGTACCTTCTTAGATACCCTAGGGAGTTCCTGTTGGCCTCCAGGGACCACTGCTGGAAAGACTGGGTTACTGGTATGTCCTGGCTTATATCTGCCAGCCTTGTGCAGATATCCCAGATATAAAATGGCCTAGTGTCATTTCAGATGCCATATATTTAGGTACCTGTACCCGTCAAAAGATGTAAACTTTTTCCTCAATACATATCAGAACAGATCTTCCCAACTCTTCTAGCAGAATGTAAAAAGGTTACATAGAAAACAGAAATCCTTTATCTTCAACTGCTGAACCCTACTCAGCACAGATGTTTTATGAATCACAAGGAATCATAGGGTAAAAGCACAAGCACTATTTAAGCCAGCCACATATATCAAAATTCAAGATAAATCCTTCTCTTTACTACCTGACTTCATTCCCCCATATTTTGTATAGCATCCACCACAACCAGGGAATTATCTGATGGAAGTCTCCCAAGTCTCTCACTCCAGCCAAAATAAACACCAAATACTTAAGTCTTCATAAAAAATGTATTTTGAATCCACGTGGTTATGAAGAATACTTTCCAAATGTGTCAAATTAAAAAGAATGCAAGCATTGTACCCTTTAGTCTTTAATACCCAGCTGGAAACAATGCAAAGGTGTAAACCGCCACTACTCACTAATGCCTAAATTATCTTCAGCAAGACCCCTGTGTATTGGGAAGTTCTTCCACTGCTGATAAAAACATGCTCCTTCCTCCTCAGATCCTTCCATGACTAATTTCCTCCACAGCTATTGTTTTGGCCTCAAATTTGGAGTAACTCCTATTCAAACCCACAACAGGAGGAAACCATGTGATAAATCACTGTGTCAGAGAACCTACTAATCTCATCCACAAAGTCACATGGGCATAGGAAAACCCTCTTGTGTTTCAGGGAGCATAGGTGGAGAATGCATATACAAAACTTCTGCCTCTTATCCTAATTTGCTGGCTTCCCACAATAGCCAACTGACTGGGAAGATGCAGGAGCGAGATTTGTCCTCTAAGAAGTTCCCAAATTGCCAAAAATACTACTTCATATAACAACATGAGGTAAACCAATTATTTTTTAAATATTCTATGAAGCTTCAGTTATCAGCCTCTAATGTATCCCAGATCCTGCATATAATTCAAGCTGCAAATAATAAATCTTCTGACCAGTGATGTAATGAGGCCTCTAATTATCCTTTAAATCCAAAAGGTCTATTTTATTACTCCATTATAAACCCAAAGGCAAAAAGATGCCACTGAAACTAAGCTACATTTTGAATTTTCCCATCTTCAATTAGCATAAAAATAATTCAGCTCACTCTAATTCATTAAAATTATCCTATTGGTTTTGCACACTACTGCAATACAGGTGCAAAACATCCCATTGCTATTTGACAGGTGATGCTAGCTCCCGTTTCCCTACAAGCTGCCATTTAACATCCTGAGCCTATAGGGTAGATGCTCAGGGGCATGCAGCAAAATCAGCAAGCAATCTCCACTGTAAGCAGAGAAAATCGGCTCCAGGAGACTTCACAGAAAATGAGAGCCAATTGGATAATTTTTGTTTTTTAAAATCAGTAAGATTGAAATCCCTTACCCTTTTACAGCAATTAATAACCTGTACATGTAAGAGCAGAGGACTCCATATAATTAACAAAGCATTACTTTGGCAAGGAAGGAAGGCCTGGAGTATGTAAGTACAGGGTTTTATTTCTTTCTGTGAAGTATGGATGACAGGTAGGAGAAAGCTATGCCAAGCGAACTGCTGGCAAGCAACTAGTCTTTTGGTTAGCAGACAGCTCTGTTTTGTGAAGTCTATGAGTTTGTGTTCACACAGTAGAGTTACATGCATTCAAACAGTCATGAGTTTTGCACCAAATTTCCATTTTTACCTCAAAAGTGGTTGTTTGTATAACGTTTTTAAACACTACATGTAGATCTTTGCCTGATCACTCTCCCACATAATGCTATATACATGATCATGAACCTTCACTTTTCCCCAATGTCATGTAACAGAAACTAAGAAATAAGTAGCTGTGTATATGAGAAGAAACAAAAATTGTTCTCACTCGGGAAAAACAAGCAAACAAGTAAGAGTAATGAAGGACAAGAAACAAGGTCCTCTAGTAGAAGCACTAAGTGTGGGATAAAATGGCATCCAAAAGCCTGGTCTCTGACAACAGCATGTTTCAAGCAGCGCACATCAAGATTTAATCCTGCCACCTCAAAAATGAAGTAAATTACAGAAAGAGTGCCCCAAAAATGAAAATGCACACAGGACTTCATTCATCAGAAGTCCAAAGATAGAACGGAGAGTTTATTTGTAGGGAGAAGTCTGTGAGTGGATAGCATCCAGCTTTCTAACACGGTGTACCTCACCTCTCCTGTATTTTTCTCTGACTTTCCTCTCCCTCCCTCTCTCAAAAAAAAAAAAAAAAAGTGTTATAAAATTGAAAAAAACATTCACTTGGCTATTCCCCCTCATACCAACTCTAATAACAATAAAATATTAGCACTAATACATATTAGTAGAGCCAAAACAAGATTAGAAGACATCCTGCCTGCTACCTTTGGCTTACTAGGCAAGAAGGACTGTAGAGGCAAAGGGCAAGATGAAGATTACACAAATCTTTTGCTGTGGGGGGGATAGTCTTACGAACTAAAGATTGTAAGGCTAATTTCACTGCAGTCCACCTGCCCTCTTGGTAATCACAATGCCACCTCATCCCCTGAAGCCATCTTCAGTGAGCCCGCCAGGAGAAGGTTGCCTGTTTAGGCAGTATTAGCCATTAAAGAGTTCTGCCCCTTCCCTCTGGGCTGGGTAAGGCCAAAAGAAACCTGTTGACAAAAATAATCTGCAGGTCCTCAAATCATAAATATTTAGGCCAACAATACCGATCTCAGTATTGGTCACTGAAGCAGTATTGTATGAACTACAAAAGCTGTATTGAAGACATGAAATGAAGTTTACCACCAAGTCTCCCACAGCAGCTGGTTATCTCAGTTCAAAGTTGTCTAGAAAATTCTTCATTTTGGGGGAATCTGAGCCCTGAACCTGAGAAACTTTGGTTTGTCCAACCTGAATCTCCAAAGCAACAGCTTGTTGTCATTGCCCCTTGCTGCCACCTGGCACTACGAAGCAGAGCGTATCTTCATAACCATCCTCCAGTAGCTGTAAACAGCTACTAGATTGACCCTTAGCCTCCTTTTCCTCCAAGTAAAGCAGCCTAGCTCCCTCAGCCTAGACCTCTGCTCATAACAGTAGCTGTTCACTGGATCTAATCAGAGCAACAGGACTTCTTCTGAGCTAGAAGTACTGCCTTTGACAAAAGCTGGGACCGTATGTTCAGTTCCCAATGGATGAACTAAAAAGACTTCTATCTCTTCCCTTTACCGTTAGCAGCATATATAAGGCAATATCACTCACATGCTTTGCATTTGCTTCTTTTGATTCTTCTTTGAACTGCTGACAGAAGGGGTAGGTTAAAAGCTCTGGATCCTGAACAGAAATGTCCACAGAATTTTAGACCTTACTATTTTGGTCCTCTCAGATATTTTGCGTATTGAATGCACTTACATTTTACAAAGGCATCTACAACTAAGCCACCTAATAACAAAAAACTAAGTTATCAGTACTTACTTTCTAGAAGAGTTCTTTATAGGTCCTTCAAAACCCAAAATTTGATGCAGATGCTTCCAATCATGGCCATCTTCAAAGATTTCTTTTTGAGACAATGTAACTTCAAGTGTATTAGCAGTTCAAAAAAAAAAAAAACCCCAAAACCTTCAAGGATATCCCATTCATTCTGCTCCTTTTTTCATTCTATTATCCAGAAAGCAACAAATAACTATGAACCCACTCACAAAACCCTGCTGAAGTAAGCAAAGTATAACTACAAGAGTTTCAATCATTTCTCCCATTTAGAAAACTCATTGTCTCAATCCTAAAAGCCTTCTGCGCAGTTCTACACAAACCGACATTTCCCCCTTTCCAGTTTGCTTCCAGCAGCAGATGCCACCAGGGACTCAGCAGCAGCAGGGACAGCTCTAGCAGGTTTGACTCTGCTGCTACCACATAAGAAAAATGCTTCAATCATCTTTGAAATTTGTACAGAACAATGAGGTAAGCTTTCTAGAAAGCGAGAACAATGCTGTAATAATCCTCCTGTCAGCCCTAGGGCCATCACCACAATTCAAATGACCAAACTGCTCTGCTGCTTCATGAGGGAGGAGTATAGAGCTCCACCCAGCTCTGGCTCCCAGTTATTGCCACACTATAAGTCAAGAGACCTCTTTATAGCTCGGAAAGTGTATTGATTTTTCTTCCCCTTTCCTCCAATTCACAACAGCGAGGACAGGTTATTTCAAGAAAATGACTGACTGAAGCCACCAACACCTCCTTCTGCTGGAATGTGCCCTAATCTTACCATTACAGCTACTACGCCCTCACCCTTCCTGTCCACACTCACCACTGCTCCCCACAGGACGTATATGCACCTGGGACGTGGCAATCCCAGGCACAAATAGAGGTTGGGTGGAGAATGGCTGGAGAGCAGCCCTGAGGAGAAGGACTTGGGCGTGTTGGTGGATGAGAAGCTCAACATGAGCCGGCAATGTGCACTCGCAGCCCGGAAAGCCAACTGCATCCTGGGCTGCATCAAGAGAAGTGTGGCCAGCAGGTCGTGGGAGGTGATTCTACCTCTCTACTCTGTGCTCGAGAGACCCCACCTGGAATACTGTGTCCAGCTTTGGAGTCCTCAACACAGGAAGGACATGGACCTGTTGGAACAGGTCCAGCGGAGGGCCACAAAGATGATCGAAGATGATCCCCCCCAAAGAGGGACTCTTTGTCAGGAAATGTAGTGACAGGACAAGGGGTAATGGTTTTAAATTGGAAGAGGGGAGATTTAGATTAGATATTAGGAGGAAATTCTTTACTGTGAGGGTGGGGAAGCACTGGAACGGGTTGCCCAGGGAAGCTGTGGATGCCCCATCCCTGGAAGTGTTCAAGGCCAGGCTGGATGGGGCTTTGAGCAACCTGGTCTAGTGGAGGTGCCCCTGCCCATGGCAGGGGGGTTGGAACTTGATGATCTTTAAGGTCCCTTCCAACTCTAACCATTCTATGATTCTATATCCAGGTCTAACCATTCCCAAGATTCAACAGCTTGCACCTCCAGAAAGAATCACAGGGTGACCCTGCCTCTCCCGTGGCACCCAGCAACCTGAATGGCACAGTCCACTTCATCTGCCATGGTACAAACCAGTACAGGTTGTTCGATGAATTAGGAAAAGAACGAGAGAAATCAGATACCTTCTAAAAGCTGCAAGTAGCAGGCAAAATACACTCCACCACAAACAGGAAGCAAAGAGCATAAAGCATTATGAAATTAAGTGAATGAATTGAGAAACATAAGACCTACCTCTAACTGCCAACGGGCAATACACAGTCCCAAGAGTGAAATACCTGATATGCATTGCATCACCCAAAGCTGTCTAGATGAGATCTAAATCCTACGTCCTTCCCCCCACCCCCCCGATACCGACTCAAAGGCTCAGGCACAAGCAGATGGCAGGAAGCACTTCGTTCACCTTTTCTGCAAACATGAAATCTAAGGTGTCTCTAGTAAGGCATCTTTATTAGATTTCACTAATCTGAAAAGCTAAAGCTAACATTTACTCACTTAAAGACTACAATAAACAAATGGCTTTAGCAAGGCTAACAATACCTTTTAAAGGGAGGTAGGAAAATGTCCTAGAATTACACATTTTGAGAATTTCAACAAATATATTGACAATACTAAACATGCTGAAGTCCCCAAAACTCATCTTTCCATGTTCTGAATGAAAAGGCAGTTTCCTCGTAATTCCCTTGGCACCTTCACAGGTCACCTCTGCTCCACCCCGTGGAGTTGGTCATATTTTGGACCTGTCCCTTGACAAAGAAGTTGAAAATCAAGGATATCGCAACAGTACTGCTGTTTTGGAAAGAAAATCACCTCATTCAAGCAAGTGAAACAATGTCCAGTTTCCCATGAACTAGGGAATGCCTCAGTAGAAAAAAGACCAAGAAACTCCAAAACCAGACAGCCAGCAGGGCAAGGGCCCAAGGGCTCAGGGAACCACTGACTGGTACCACCAGCAATGATTAAAAATATAGTCAATTCCTAACAACCACTGCTCCAGTAACGCACCCCAAAATCACCTTGATGTTTTCACATCTCACCATATACACACATAGGACAGAAATTCCAGATTTGAGAACAGCAAACAAAGGCCAAAATAATTAATGCATCGAAGCCTATGCTAAGGTCTTCAATGTTCAGAGCTTGTAATGTCCATATAGACATAGAGCATTGCAAGGATATTATCTACTTTGTGAAAATGTTGTGCACTTGGAAAGCCCTCTCAGTTAAGAAGAATGCACCAACAGCCAGCTTATACAATCCAACTTGAGTACATTTAGACATCCCTGTTCCTTGTTGTGTTTTTTTTGTCCCCTCAGAGAACTCAGAATTCAACTTTCCAGACCTCCTTTTTGATACCATCAGGCATGAAACATCTGTCTCTCACCAGGGAGCAAGGGACCTTCCTAAGGGTCCACAAAAATATGATGAACAGTCTTCCTGGATAAACTAGGAGCAAACGAGCATAAGTACAATGGAGTAGCAGTGGGAAGCTGCTCCCCCATCACTCAATCCTCCCCCTGTAGAGACCTACAAAGTTCAATTCCCTCTACACTACTTTCTAACATCAGTGTCAAACCACCAGGTGAAAGAGTCTCAAATTCTCCCAGTGTGGAGACACAACAGACCTAGTTATCCTTCAGCACAAACAGCTGCAGCACCATCAAAATGATCCGCTATTGAGGAGCAGCTGAAATTAAACCTAAACCTGGAATTCAGTGGCAAGCAGAGGGAAACAGCATCAAGAGTTTGCAGCCACGGACAGACCCTGGTTTTGTTGCTTTAAGATACATGATCCCAACTGGTCATAGGTCAGAAGTATTTCTGGACTTTACCCTGACATTATACTTTCATACTGAAACATTACTCAATGACAGTGTTGCTGTCTCAGCTCTACCTAGGCAAAGAGTGACCTGTCTCTCCAGTATGCTGCAGGCAGGTCATGAAGCCTTCTAGTCTAGGAAATCTGATGACTCCAGAATGTGCCATGTCTTTCCCCAGTAACACAGCTGCACACCACCATCCTCCCATCTTCCAGGCTGCAGCCCCACCGTGCTCGAACACCTACCCACAATTTTACAGCTCTCTGTGGTCTCGGTCCCAGCCAGCAAAAGGACTACCTTGGGCTCCGCAGAGGAACAGTCCTTGACAGTCATCATTGTCATCAGTCACCCAACGTGAGCCAAAAATGTCGGTGTGCAGCTGTGAGTCCAGATAAGCTGTTGAGTTATTCAACACTTTAAACTCTTTGAAGACATCTACTCTGTCTTCACACCTGTAGTCCATTGAGCCATATCAACTACATTTTTATTCCAAAGTTTGTTGAGTGTTTCAGTATTACATTTCTCTGAAGCCATAAGCGAATTGATTGTGTCAAGCTCAGTTATCACAAATTATCCAACCACCACGATCACGACAGCAAAAAGCACAGGGGAAATATCAGCAGTAGGAAAGAAAGAGATTGTTTTTGTTTTTAAAGGTTTATTCACCAGAAATGAGTGACTTGAAACTGAAAAGCATTTTTGATCAACACTCTTCCTGACTTTCACTTCAATGACATTTTAATGAGCACTTTCTAACCAGCTCTACTTACATAAAGCTGCAAATGAACGTGGGAGAATAGTGAAGAAAGGTAAGGGCGGGGAGGGGGGAGAAAATTCCATCAGGCATTTTATTTCTTGGATGCCTGTGAGAAAATGAATAATAATTCATCTTGGGAAAAGTGATTAGCAAAGATTCAATTGTTAAGAGACATCTGGAAAGGAGCAGTAAAGCGGACAGAAAGAGACTGAATTAGGATAGAAGGACACGAAGAAAGATACAGTGAGATCTGGAAGCCAATTAGGTTACTTTGTAGTTCTGCAAAGATGAAGGTAGCATGTTCACATCTGTCCTGAGTACTTCAGCCCCAGACAGCTAACAATAAGCTGCCAGAAAAAAAATTTATAGAGGAGCAGTAAATATGATTGTAGAACTGGCTGGAGCCATCTGAAGTGAGGTATCTACCCTGATAACCAATACTATGAAAATACCTTCTTTGATAACAGGTTTAATATGGTTCATAGCTCTTTATTTCTGTTTTTACTGGCAGGCTGGACCAAATTCTGAAACCTTCCAGTAGAAGCACAATAAGACCTATGAGGGCCTATTAAAAGCGGGGGAGGGGGGAGAGGGGGAAAGGCAATATAAACAAGCAGACTGTTCATTCACCTAGCATGGCACAAGTTTCAGTGAGAACATGCCAAAGCTAAATAAATTAGGCTGTATAATTTTACTCGGCAGTGTAAGGAGAAAAATAATCATGCAGTGTTGCTGAGATTCCAAGAGCTACCCAGAGGATGCAAAACCATCTAACACCGTAAGGCAGCAATGGGAATACCAATTTCATACGCTTTTTCTTCTTCCTGCCATAAATTGTTAATAGAACTTTTTCCAGTGTCTTGTAACCGAGCTTTTAACCCAAGAAAAAGCAAGACTAAGGTGGTTCCCAAAACAGCAGACACAAGCCACTGGTGGCAGGATTCACGTACCACTTTTGCTATGGTAGGTATACTGCAGTTTAAGAATCCCTAGGTTAGTAGAAAAAGTAGTCTATTTATTACTGCACACTACAATGTTAAAGACTGTGCCACCAGCAGAGAAACTACAGAGCAGCTGTAGTAGAAGAGATGAAAATTTCACCCACCAAGTGTTAGCAGCAAGTAGACTTTATTTTTAATCTTCTTATGACAACTGTTATTCTGTAAAAGCCAAATTTAAGAAAATGATGCTCAAATGAAGATTTCAGCATCACAACCCCAAACATACCACCAATGCCAGATTTGAGATTTTGGCAGATCTGCTCATGTCTAAAACCAGGCCACTTCTTCAGAGGGCGGGCCCTCAACGATAAAGGAGCTAACTTCCAGAGGGAAAGCATGTTGAGGTGACACATCATGTCGTCCACCCGCCTACCTGCACAATGCAGAAGTACCACTCCTGTGATGACAGAAGCGATACCACAACAAAACAGCCCATCTCTTCGACCATAGGAAAACGTTACTGCATAGCCACTGTCCTGCAAGTTACCTTGGACAGACAGACAGACCTTTACACTAGTGCAAATCACTGCTGTAGGCCACTGCTAATCCAAATTTCACTCTCATGTATGTAGATGAGGCGTCGCATACGTCAACAACTATGGCAAGTGCCAAAGACCGACATGCCCCAACTCTGAGCTCCGGCCTGTGTCAGAAGTTTTGATGCCAAGATCTACAATGAGCAATACCAGCTGGCACCCCCCTGACCACCTTATCATAGGAGAGAGAAACCGCAGGGCTCTACCCGGGGTACATACATCCTTTAAAAGCATACGAGGTTCAGGCTACACAAAAGGGCCTTGTCCATAGCAGGAAGAATTACATGCCTCCCAGCAGCAATATCAGCTGTACTGGATGTATGCAAACAGCAGCAATGCCAAATACAAGTTACAAATTGGCATCACTGATGCTGAAGCAACATTTTTTATTTTTTTAAAACATGCTCAAAAACTGTAAGAAAGCAGCTTTCCACTAGTCCTTGACAGTAACTTTAGAGCATTTCCCAGAAGAGCGTAAATACATATTTGGCCCCAAAGCCTACCATAGGTACCTTTTTTGCCGGTGCAGCATGGTATGTGCACACACGAAGGGAAAAGGGAGGACAGATGGCTAAATCTATGCATATTTACCAAAGTACGAATACCACGCTAAAATCATAAGCACTAGGCCAAGTCACATGTTTAAAATTAATTACACTTCCGCTACTACCTACAAGTCCACACCGCTTTAAAAATCTACAAGTCTGAACAAGACACGTCAGTGTGACATGATCGCTTAAGTATATTAATCCCACATGGATATCCTCTGCAGCTGAATTAAAGGCACACAAGTTGTTCCCTGCTACTGTTCAAATACATAACCAGCAAACAGAACTGCTGGGCTGCTCCCCTCCCAGCCGAAATGCAAATACGCCTAGGAGGAACAGAAAACAAAACATCTGGAAGAAGAAGCCTATAGGCGATGTTCTCATAGCTCAAAAAACAAAAAAACAACAACAACAACAACAAAAAAAAGTGTACGTGTATACAGAAATAAATATGTATGTGTGCGTACAAGGAATACATAGAGTTTCGGCACAAAGCTGCACAAAGTCAGAAAAACATTCAATTTCTGACAGTTTTTCCCTCCTGTCACACTCACCTTGCGGGTGGCAATTTCCACCACCACCACCCCCGAAACTTGCCCAGCGTTGTTCCCCGCGGACCACTGCGATCTCCCGGCCGCAGCGCTGAAGCGGGGAGCACGGAAGGGAGGTGGGGGGCGGGGGTGGGGAGTGGGAATGGAAAGCGGTTCGGGAAGAAGCCACGGGGGCGGCCACGGCCCCCACGGAGCCCTTTTCCTCTCCCTTCCAGAAGTAAGGAAAACTTAGGACTGCTGCCGCCGCCGCTCCCCGCAAGCACGCCGTGCCAAAACGCTGAGTTCGCAAAAAACATCGATCACCCACCCCCGCCGCCTCCCCCCGCTCCTCCTCCTGCTCCTCCCCCGGGGAAGCGAGGGGAAACGAGCGGCGGGGGCGGAGGACGGGGACACGGAGACGCCGCGGGACCCGCTGTCCCCCCGTGTGGGGGGACAGCGGGTCCCGCGGCGTCTCCGTGTTTCCCCCTCCTTCTTCCCCTCCCGGCGGCGGCGCGGGCGGCTGCTTTACTTACCTCGGAGGAAAATGGGGGACGACGACACCCGCTTCTCCCACCCGGGCGGAGGCGGCTTGTCACCTCTCCCGCCGCGACCGCGACGGCGGCGGCGGCTGCTCGCCTAAGGGAGGGGGAGCGGAGGAGGGAGGGGGGGGTTGGGGGGGGTGGAAGGCGGTGCGGGTCCCTCCCTCTGCCGGGGGCCGAGCGCCGCGCCGCACCGCCCCGGGGGCCGGGCCGGGGCCCGCACCGCCTCAACCCGCACCGCCCCCGCGGCCTTTTCCAGCGGCCGAGGCCTCGCCGTCTTTTACCCAGAGCAGTGCCCGGGCTGGGGGTAAACCCGAGGGTTTCCCTCCTCAAAACAAGGCGGGGGTGGCCGCGGAAGGGGGGGGGGGCAAAGTACCGGGATTGAGGCGGTGTCGTTCGTGCTGGAGCCACGGAGTTGTCACACCATTACTTGTAGGCGGTTTTGTGGAGGAGGGAACCAACAGCCCGGCTTGGCTCCCAGAGCTCATTCCTCCCGGCTTCTGACCCGAATTCGTCAAAGGGTTTTGTCGCCCCTGAAATGAGGTTTACAGGCGACAGGGCAGCAGCCAGCACAGGCCCGTGGTGCCCCTCGGCCACCCCCCAGTCCTCCATGGAGCAAGAGTTGGCACCTTTCCCTGTAAAACCACGGCATATCCCCAGCCAGACAGCGTGGATGGAGCCACGACTCACGTTTTGCCTCCAGCCCCTCAAAACAGTGCTTATTCTCTGTGAGGTTCAGGGGGGGCTGTCAGGACGTGACCAACAGCAGCCGTGCGCCCCCCACAGTCCCCTCGTCCCCCATCATCTCAGCTAACCCCCTTGTTCTGTGGGCTAGAAGGGCTGCAGCCTCCTCTGACAAACCCCAATATGTGTTTCCAGGTGGTTTCGGTCCCTGAGCAGGCTTCTCCAGAACATCAGGCAAGGAGGAGGTGGTCAGGCATGGCCAGGAGTGAGGCCACAGCTGCCCCAGCCTAGGTGGGTCTAACCTGCACCAGCATCACGATATGAAAGGGGTGGGGGGAATAAATCAGAAAGCATCTACACTTCAACTAAACTCCTTTACTTTGTCCCTGTGAGAATTCTTCTGTAAGAATCCATAACTGAACAAGGGGTAATGGCTTCAAACTAGAAGGAGGTAGATTTAGATTAGATATGAGGAAGAAATTTTTCACTCTGAGGATGGTGAGACACTGGCCCAGATTGTCGAGAGAAGTTATGGGTGCCCCATCCCTGGAAGTGTTCAAGGCCAGGCTGGATGGAGCTTCAAGCAACCTGGTCTAGTGGGAGGTGTCCCTGCCCAGGGCAGGGGGGTTGGAACTCAATCTTTAAGGTCCATTCCAAACCATTCTATGAATCCATGAACTTTCATATTCCTGATACTGCAAAATGCATTAGTTTTGAGAAAGCAAGTGAGCCTTTCCCCTTAGCCCCCTCCTTTAACATTCAGAGGCTGAAAAAGAGACACAAATAAATTAATTTTTTTTTTTTTTAAGTAATGAGCAGAGCAATGAACTAATATTAAGGCTAATTGGAAACCAGTTCTAATCAGTCTGTTCAAGGCAACTATTGCGGTTAGGGCTGTGTTGGCCAATGACAAGATGACAGATGCTCTCCCCCAAGAGAGCTCCAAGGAGAGGAAGAAGAGAGATAAGGAGATTCATGAGTTTAGAAAAAAAAATAAGCTACTTTAATGAAATATTAATAATAAAATAAAAAGAAAATAATGAAATAGATACAGTATATATAAATATATACAAAACCATATCAAGTTCCCAGGAAGACGTCACCAGCAGGAACTAGGAAAGTTCCAGACTGGTCTCAGCAACAAATGAGAACTGGATCCCAGACCACTCCAACAGGAATCAAATATAGACAATCTGACAGGGCCCCCCTCCCTGCAGAAGAACCCTTGAAGAGGAGCCACCCTGACCCCTTCGGTCCCTCAGCTTTTATACTGATCCTGGCAGGTGGCTGGAACACCCTATTGGTCAGTTTGGGTCACCTGACCTGCCTGCGCCTCCCCACAGGTGCAACCCCTCCATGGGGTAAACCACCAAGACAGCTGACCCCGGTTGCCACGGCAACAAGTGTAGGCAAGAGCCTCTCCCACCCAACAGAGAGTTGGCCCTGCTCCACCCCAAACCAGGGCAGCGATCCCATGGATAAAAGTGTTTCAATATAACCCATGAGAAAAAGTATGTTAATATTGCTCTACTTTGACAGGGGAATATAAAGCCCAGCCAGAGCCTAGCTGAGGATGCCACCACGAACAACAAGCACCCTCCCCCAGTTGATAGGAGAAGAGAATGGCTTTTAAAAGGGCAGGGTGAGGGGGGAATAAGAAAACAAATCTGCTGCTGCTGCTCCAGCTTAACCCATTGCTGAAGACGGTAGTCCCCAGACGTCCAGGAGCAGCGGCAGCAGCATCTCTACCCTTTCCTTCCCTCCATTTGTACAGCTTTGGTCTCAGCGAATGGCAGTTCTGTGAAGGAAAAGAGGCAAAACTGTAAAAATATTTTCCTGGCACGTTGTTTTTTAATCTTCATTAAAAGAGAGAAGGTAGAACTGAGAAAGAGGTTAAATATGCAAAAAGCCTCAACAGGATGTTCCATCAACAAGAACTTTAGTACACAGCTGATAACATAAAATGCAGGATCTCCTGAGGCCTTCTATTAGGCATCGACTCACAGGGAAGCAGGACTGAATATATTTCAGGCCAAATCCAACATGTTTTTTGTACCCTGCTTTTAAAAACCTTGAGGGACATGCTTGTTCTCTTCAGGCAACTTGTTGTGCCCATTAACTGTTTTTGCACGAGCCCCTTTTTCTGCAAATTAACCCGATTAAATTTTCTCTTCCTCTTGTGATGGTGGAGTACAACTGATATGATCCTGTTTACGTCAATCTTTTCCATACACATCTAAAGCTATCATGAGGTATATTTTCCCTCCAGGCTTCTCTTTTTGATACAAAGTGTCACGTTTTCCCAAACTTCCATCATTCCTGTTACTCTCCTCTAGACATTTGAATGTACTGTCCACTATAGGACACTGTGGAGCAGCCGAGAGTGAACAGTAATGAAGAAAGCAGAGTAATTAATGGCAAGTTACACATAGCGTATTTGCCAATAAATCCCTCAATGAGATGTGTTCTTGTTGCAATGGCAACTTCATGGTGACTCATTGAGTAGGTGGGCAGTGCCAATTGTATCCTTTCTTTGCCGGCTACTCCCTGTATGAATTTCATGCCTTCCTAAGCACCTACCCACCACTTGTCCTCCTCTTGTTCATTTTGGATGCTCTCCACCAATGGAGAGCATTTTTTAGGAGCAGTAGTTTATCCATGTACATTCTGAAGTGGCTTATTGATAATAAAACATGGATCATTAATTTTACATTTTTCTTTAAAAAATAATTTCTAAATCAGTTTAATGAGGCTTGGTCAATAATACCCTACTTTGAAAGGTGCAGCCTAGAAAATTGATGAGAAAACAAAACAAAGTTAAATACCATTAACTCTTTAATATTTGCAGGTGGTTTTTGTCTTATTTTTATTGGTACTTTTTTACTAAGAATGTAACACAAAGACTGAAGGCATCTTACCATTAGAAAAAGCTGTATGAATGGGGCTGTTCGTATTTTGCAAAATGATAAAATGATATTGAGAAATTTTGCCTACATTTAAAGACAATCTGTCAAACCTTTTACCAGAGTCCATTCTTCTGGACTCCGCTCTCTGCTCCACTGCTGCTCCACCGCTGCTCCACCTGCATCTCAGGGGCTTGCCCTGAGGCCACCAGCCACGTCCCCTGCCTAGAGTCCAGGAGCATCACACCAGCTAGCCTGCAGAAGGTGCCAGCAGACATCGGTTTTCCACCAGCATCCATCCCCCGCCCAGTGGTGCCCTCATGTGTCTCCACACGTGAATTTCAAGCCTTGGGATTCCGGGAATTTGTTCGACTTTGACGCGAGACTAGAAATCTGGCTTAAGCAATCCATATGCTGTGCAGCTCCTTCCTCTGGAGCCTCAGATCACTTTGGGAATTTCATACAAGGGGAGATGTATGAAGTGAAACATCTTGAGCCCATACTGACGTAAGCCGTGCTTTTAATTGAATAATAATAGTGAATAATAGTACCAAGAAAATTCAACAACCTGTTTTAGATTATAGCAAACTCCTAAATTCAGACAGGAATTCTCTTTGCCCCTTAATTTTCAAGGCTACCAGTAAAAAGAAACTTAACAAAAGGCTCTTTTTAGTATCTATATATTCACATGCTGCAGCAAGGGAAAGTTGGCATGCTTTCACTGTCGTTATGCCTGTCTACACAAGTTGAGATTAATTTGTTGTTTCAAAGGCAGTTGAGTAAGTTCAACGCTATCTCATTTTCTTAACAGAACAATTCAGCTGAGTATGAAGTTTTCCTATATGTGGGCACCTATATGTACATACAGAGGCCATTAGGATTCAAAGCCAGTGCTATAACTCATTCTTTTATTTCCTTTTTTTTTTTTTTTTTAATAGCAAGGAAAAAGCATGAACTCATGCAAGTCAATTGAACAAAAATTTTATTATTTAATGCTGGAGCACCAGGTTTCCATAAACAATTCACCCAAAGTTTGTGCAATGCCATCATCCAAGGAAACTAAGTCTGCGAGCTGCTGCTTTTGCATAGGTTTTGCAGTGCATTTTTTCATGTATGCAAAATTAAACTTGTTCATATGACGATTCAGGCGTCTGCCCTACCTGTTCAGGATACTTTTTGGAAATAATACTTCAAATACCTTCACGATACGTTTATTAGGAAGTTTCAGACCTTCATTCATTCATTCATTTCAGACCCTCAAATCAGCACTTAAGACCATCGTGGATCGATAAATTACAGACATTGTGTGCCCTGTGCTATTAAATTTTCTCAAGACACAGCCACAGAGAGCCAGCCTACTGGCTTTGTTACTCATCTTCAGCAGTCACAGCGGAAGTTATCTTATCCCACAGCAGATGGAGCTTTGTGTGCTGTGCTCTTTTCCTCAAAGAAAAGGAGACACTAAGGTTGACCAAGGGCCTAGTAGGGGCTGGCTTCTTCTTTAATCTGCGGTGGTGCCATATCTCCAGATGATCCTAAGAGAAAACCCATGCCCTATGCTCCGAAAGAAGATAGGATCCCCTGACTTGGAAGCAAGTTCTTTCCCGTTTATAAATTTGTTGAATGCTTTGGCACTTAGTTCACCGTGTGAAAAGGCTGTAGCAGAGAAGCATCTGAGAAGGGAGGTTCTCCATATGATTTCAGAAAAGGAGTGCTTTCCCACCGATGTTCCAGCTTTAGGAGAGACTCATTTCCAGTGTGTCAGAGGGAGATAACCCACAAAACACAATTGGGCTATTGTGCAGGAGAGAGGAGCCTTTCCTTACTGTGACAGCCAACCAGCTGAAGTCCAGACATACAAGATTTTAATACATTCATTGTCTTAGCAAAGAGCTGCAAATGTAATGAACATGCTCAGGGAAATACAGTGCTCGTATCCTCCAGCAGGACTGCAGAGGAACATCTCTATACCACTCCATATGACTCTTCCCTGATGCGATGGCCAGGTAACACAGCGTGTGTTGCATGCACATGAGTAAACTTTCTTCTACACTCAATAAAGCTGGCCACATTTGTGCTGCCTGGTGTGCGCAGTTATGCCCTGAGTTTAGGGAATGGTGGGGCATGTTTGCTTATTCAGTGATGTCTGAAAGCGTGTTAGCTGTTATGTAACTATACCGTGCGTTAGGTAGTCCTTAAACAGGATGGACCAATGCAAGTTGCCAATGTTGAGCCCATACCCTTGCCCTGTGCAGAATCCTCAACCAAAAGAAACATGCAGCACTATGACTATCCATCCTGAAACTAGGCTAAACTATGTGTGGAGAAGAATTCTGATTAGGCTTTGACCCACTTAGTAAGCATGAGTCCTCCAACTTCCCCGATAACCTATTCTGACAGTTAACGCTTGCTGCTAGCACGCCGTCTCCCATTTCAAGTTTGTTTTTAGCCAACTTCAAAGTTACAGCCACCAAATAGTGTTGTACCTTTGACATCCAGGTTCAAAAGCCAGCCCTGGCAGAGATCTCTCCTTTGCTCATTGCTGTACCTAGCACTCAGTTTAATTCTCTTCAGTCTTTGATAAACCACACACGCTGCATTTCTCAAGCCTCAAATTGTAAAACTCCTTTCCGACCTCAAGTCTCCTACCCTGTAGATATGGCTAGTCTTGCCAGATTCCTCACAGAATACATTGTATTTTCCCCTTTCAATTTGGCTTTTCCTTGAATTGTGACTCTCCATCAGATGATTCAGTCCCACTGGCAAAAGTAGTACATACTCTTCAATATTTACTGTCATCTGCAAACTTACTGTAATATTTTATTTGTCTAGATCATTGATAAAAGTATCAGGCAAAAAAACGATCTCTGGGAAAAAACCCTCATTACAATAATTTTCTTTGTTTACATCTTTTTCATTAACAGTGACATCTGGAGATCAACCAGTGAGTCAGTTTTTAATCCATGTAATGTCAATTTCGTATAATGGAAATTCTTTTAAATCAGTGTTATTGTGGTGTTAACTAAAAAGCTTTGAAGGAATCAATGGCTCTTACATGAACACAATTGTCTTTAGCACTCAGAGTTCCATACTTTTCAAAGCAAGCGAAGAAGCACAGACACCTCCCACAGCAAAAGAGCTGTGGTAAGGTCTATCTTCTGGGGTGCCGTGTTGGCTGACCTTAATTGTATTTTAACCTCTAATTTTTGTTAATAAGATCCCAAACTAGCAGTCTCTTTGCTATGGTTATGAACGACATCACTAATTGTTCAATAGGTCCTTTCAAGCTTTTCAAAGCTGAGGCAACTTTGACAATACTCTTCTGGAATTAACCATGACCTGGGGAAATGCCTTATCAGCAGCTGAAGACAGGTACTCGTCTAACTCTGTAGAGACCAAAGTTTAATTTGAACAGATCCTGCCCCCCTTGCTTTCTTGCAGGTGATCTTCATTCTTTTTGCCACTTTCTCACATAAACACATAGTTCCTTTGCTCCAAATAGCAAATGGAAATCTATTGAACATTTTTTTTTTGCTGTTCTTGCACTGTTTACCCACCATACTTCATGCACACTTGATGTAGGATTCTTCTTTTTTTCTCCTGACAGTTACTAAAACTGCCCTTCTACTGCATTTAATCCAGTTGCCCGCTAGTAATCCAGCGATTTTATCTTGTTAGTTTTAATCCCTGTCATTAATTTCTTTTTTCCCACCTGAGTCTATACAAATTGATTTGCTATTTTTTCATTTCATTTTTTTACCAGAGTGGCTTTCTGCCCAGTGAAAGTTTTATATGCTAATGAAATCACGGCTATCTATGTATCCAGCTGGCTATCTTTGAACAACTGGCAGTTTCTCTTAGCACTTCCTACTTCAAAGCCATGTTCTCTGTCCATTATGCTGACAATTAGTCTAAGCTTTGGGTAATTAACTCTTTTAGAGTTTCATGGATGAGTATTGGTGCTAGCATTACATGTTTACGCAAATGGAGTGTAATCAGATTCTAATCAGAAATACATAAACAACAGAGTAATTTTTAGAGTGACAACTATTCTTTGTCAAGAGAAGGTCTGATAATGAGTCATTCCCTTTGGGAGCAGGGCATACTGCATTAGGAAGCTTTAAAATGAAAATAACCCTTCTCCTTGAAGTTTGTCGCTTATTTTGTCCATACAAGCTATCCAGCAAACATTCCCTAGGTCCAATTAACCAACGGTATGTATTTTCCATCTTAATGTTTTATACGTCGTTCATATACAATTTGTCATTAGGTAAGATACAAATGTTTTGACAACTCATATATAGGAGAACATATTTCATGTGTTTTGCCATATAGCTTTTTAAGGCTAGTAGAGACCATAGCAACAATCCAATCAGACCTGCATTAAAATAGGACCTACATCCAGGCCGTATCCCCCTAAACTCATAGCATCGAGAGGTCAGATGTTGCATCAGTTATTCCTACTGCCATGACATTGTCTAAATCAGGGCAGAATTTAATGCTGCAGACGCTTATCTGCTAGGGAAGTTGTATTTTTAAAATAACATATTTTTTTGGTTTTATCATAGAATGGTTTGGGTTGGAAGGGACCTTAAAGATCATCGAGTTCCAACACCCCTGCCCCGGGCAGGGACACCTCCCACTAGACCAGGTTGCTCAAACGGTTTTATACAGAACTCCATCATGTATCTGTTTCTACACATTTTTTAAATATCATTTTTGTACCTAAATGTAACCAAACTGTATAATTCTGTAAAAAGATAGCACACTTTTTAACTATTGCTAGTTCCCTACCAGAGAAGTTTTCTCAGACTCATTAGTAAGGTTGCTAAAGTTCGTACTTTACAGTTTCACCTACATCTATTTAATAATTTACAGGGTGGGAATGGCATCACTGAATTCTGTTTCAACAAAGCACTTAACTTTAAGCATTTGTTTAAGTTCATTGCTATTTATCAGGCCACTTAAGTATGTCTTGAAGTTCCAGTGGAGCCTTGGTATGTTTAAATGGTTTACTGAATAGAGATGAATTTAAGTACAGACATTTGGGTTTTGTTGGTTTTTTGGTTGGTTTTTTTCTGACATACTTATTCTGCAATTTAGTATACACTTTCAGTGTTTCTCCTACTAATTGTCTAAGAATGATAGCTGTTTAAGGACTTCTATTTTAAAATTACCTAGGAAAAATATGCAAATATTTTTTTATAATTTATCCTTTGAAATACAGAACAAAGCACTGAAATATCCAGTGGCTTATAAACTATTATAAATTTTTAAAATGTGCAAATGACTCTTATAGGGATATGCTCAATGAATACTTAACAGATCCCTAAAGCTACTGGCACAACTTCACAGAAGTTACGTCAGAGTTTTATACCTATGCAGCACTGCTGCAAATGGATAATGTTTAAATAATTCATTTCCTTCTACATGCAATGCATTGACAAGCATAGGTTCCCTCCTAGCTACCTGAGCCTCGGTTACGGTGTGAAAAAACTGCTGAGATTTTCTGGAAGCACACAAAGGTGCAAAAGTAACGTAATGAAGTAAGTTGTGTAACTTTTGACATGAAAAATGAGCATTGAAAACAAGAGGCAGGTCATCCATTTAAATTAAAAAAAAAATTAAAAAACAACAACAACAACAACAAAAAACCACAAAAAAAAAAAAAACACCCACAACAACAACAAAAAAAAAACAGAAAAAGAAAAAGAAAAGTACAGTAGAATTGTCCCAGCTGCAACAAAGCAGATTCACAACGAGGAGATACTGTATGCCCCAGCTGAGTTGAGTATTGCCACACACTTGGTGCAATCAGAGAGCGAAGGCTCAGAGAGGCCAGCCAGGAGCTGCAGATGAGACAATCATGTCGGGCGACCCTGGCAGGATGTAGAACTGGAACTGAGCAACCGATTAGAGCAAAACCAGAAGGGTTTTTTTATTTCCAAATCAATAGAGAGAGCAATACAAAGTGAAGTTGCAGATGGGAAAGTGATAGATGCTTTCACATCTACATAATTCACTGCTGATGTATGATTCATATAAGCTCTTTCTTGTGGATAAATCCAACATTGCACTGAGAAGCAGCAATGCATCTGTAGGTTACTAATAGGGTATCTGGCACCGAACGGGGAAATCTTGTACTTGATTTTACATCTTGTCCTGATGTGACATACGGAATAAAACTCTGATTTGGCAGCATCCTATTTCTAATTGTGATTTGGCTAGTCTGGACCAAATTACAGCATGTAGGGTACAAATGATGTCTTAAGTATTTTGAAAGTACGCTTTCACACTTAAATAGCTGTGTATACTGTGTTTTATGAATCTGAAGAGGCACATATGTCGGGTATAATCCCCGTTATTTTATCTGTGTCTTTCTCTCCTACAATGTATTGTGTGCCCTTTTTTTTTTTTGTAACCAACATAACTCAAAAGAATTTAACAGTGGAAGTCCTCTGCCTACCCAGGTTAGAGTCTTCTTTATTTTAAAAACTTAAATAGAGCTTTATTGGGGAAAAAAAAAAAAAACACTTTAAAAAATGAAGCTGTGAAACCTGTTTCAGCTGGAAGCATTATGGAAACGTAGTACTTCACCAGTGAAAGTTCAGTTGTGGTTTGTGATGCTAGAAGAAGTTATGTTAGATAGTATATAAATATACAATTTAAATTAATTTAATCTAATCTTATGGATAAAACACCCGTCTTTAAAAGTATGGTTATTTTATAGCAACACATCTTAAGGGAGCTGGGTAGGGTTGAAATTATGTAAGAATTTAGCTGTTCCTTTTTGATGGATTTTAAACTGGATTGTGAAAACCAGCTACAGCTAAAAATTGCTACCATATGAATTCCTAGGTAATAATGAAGGTCAGCAGAATTTAGCCCTTCTTATTCTATTATTTTACTTACCATTATCTGCCTTTACATGTACCATTTCTGGGGCACTTGAGTTCTCCACAAAGCAAATTTAATTCATTGGAACTATAATACAAAGTAAGAGTGGCACCATAGAAAAAACAAGACAGGCAAAATGGATAAGAAAACCCTGGATAATAAAAAAAGTTCACTGTGTAGAAATTGAGGGGGCTGTTGCAGAGCTATTTCTGTTAGCGATCTTTCTAATAAATTTGGAAACCCAGGGTTTACAGAATTAATACACAGAATAATTGACTCAGCTTTGGGCTTCAACTTCTCATTGCCAGAAAACAAGAGCTGGGAGACTGATACAGCCTTTTCTACACCCAAGTAAAACTACCACAGTCTTTTTACATACTCAGTAGCATCTTTTTGCTGCATGATCAATACTTCACAGCACTTTGCCTCTTCAAAGTGCAACATAAGTGCTACAAATTCAATATAACGTTAGACTAAAGTTTAATAGGGTAAGGATTATATTCATTTAAGAGAATGCTATCAAGTCAGAAATTACATTAGAGTAAGTCCTCTTATTTGTGTTATTGATTAGAACTAGCTACGTTTTCTTCTAAGACTCTGCTATTTTAACACAAGACTAACACCAATCCTAAACCTCTTTATTTCTTTCACTCTTTCCCTGCCTGAGCCATCGCAGGGTTTGTACACTTCATACCAATACTGCAATGTAAGCAAAGTCCCCACACCTTTAAAGAGGCAAAGGTTCATGCCTTAATAATCTGCACCAAACTTAGTTCTTTGTTTTGAATATATATTAACAGATTGTCTGTCACAACATCCTTTTTTGGGGGGGGTCTTTTTCTGTCTTTTAATTATGGACGTATGTCTCTATACTAGAGGATTTTCCTATTTGCTCCCATTGTGCCCACAATAAATACCGTAAGGATTAATGGTAAATATTACTGGTTTTGAAAATACATCTTATGGATAGGTTTCCTGAGATGGTGCCTCATATGTCAGGGAGAAAAGGCAGCAATGGCACATTCCCCTTTAGGACAAGACGTAAAGGCTGCCTGGACGACGGCCAAACAGCCTTGGCGCGCAGACGGCAGGTATATATTCTCAGTGCATCAGGCTGCCCGGGCTCAAGAGCAGTCTAGGCAAAAGGAAGACTTTATTTCTGGGCCCTGCAACAAAGCTATCAAGCAAAACAGTAATCCAGAGCCAGAGAGCATGGAGAAAATCATGTTTTTGAGAAAACGTGGCTTCTCCAGGGGGAAGATGAATGTGGGTGACAGAGGCTCTGGAAGGAAAACGGTTTTTTCCAAATCCCAAAACATGCTGGGCTGTCTTAAGGATGGAAACTGGATCTGTTCCTTTCCTGTCGCTGAAGAGGGGCATCCCAGTAATTAGATGAGACGAAAATGTTTGTAGGTTGTTTGGTAAAGAAAATAATTTCTAAGCAGCACTTTACTCAATTTGCTAATAATTTTCAACTTGCTTTGAGAAGACTCTTTTCTCCTCTCTATCATGACTACCATGACAATGAGAGGTTGACCCAGGAGACAGAAAAACATCAGATTTCAGACAAAGGGGAGGAATGCTATGAAATTCCACACCTACCCATGAAAGGGACTAAGGCTTAATGCTTAAAAGCCTGCACTCATTTGCTCTTCCAAATCACATGCCACTGCTTTTCTGCATTTTATAAAATCATTGCACGCCATATGGAATTAAAATAGCATCTGGGAATTGGCTCAGAATTCCAAGTTTCCATATAATTCTCAGCCATATCTTTCCTATTCATACATGTACCTTGAATATCTTCTGAATTATTTATAATATCTACTTTCTAGATGACAAAAAAAAGCTATCTATGTGAAACTTCAGGAATTTCTTGGCCTACTGTACTTTTTATTCCGACGTGTAAGGTGGGAATTTTATGCCCTTTTTTTTCCCCAGCAATCTGTAGAAGATCATCATTACCATTTTGTCGTTGTGTTTAAATCCCCATCCAAAAGATTTTCTCTGATGATCTTTTTAATACTATTGAAAGCAGCACCCATATAGCTGTGTGTTTCCACTCTGGCAGATAATGCTGAAGAGCCTTACATGCGTTTTGCAGCTGTGTACCAGCACTGTAATGCTTCCAGCAGATCCTTCCACACTCGGAACACACACACACACATAGAGAGAGAGTCTGATTAATATTCTCGATCCTTTATAATGATGGGTTTTGGACAAACAGAGAAGTGGATGTCTACAACCCTTTCAGCTTCCCAAAGAGACACGTAAATGAAGCCTGTTGTACAAGTTCTTATTTCTCATTGGATAGATCCAGAAAGAAGCAACAGAGAAAGGAATAGATTTGGACACATCATTTTATTATAGTGGAATTCCTTACATGAGGAACTGTGATACCACAATCTTCTTCAAATTGTCTTCTGGAGCATGTGAAATGGCAATAAGCAGTGACTGATATTACACTTGCATTATTTACAACTCTTTAAAAGGCAGATTTAAATTATTCTTTTAGTTACTATGGTAATCTAGGAGACCTCTGCAGCCTCCAGCTTTTCTGAGTAAGGAATAAACTGTTGCTTCAAAGCACTTTCAATATTGCTACAGAAGATTATTTATGAAGCTTTTTTTTTTTTTTTTTTTAATCTTTTCCTTTTATATTCATTTGGCTGGTAACACATTTGATTGCTATCATCTGGAGTGGTGAGTTCAATAAAATAATTCTGGCACCAGATCTGTAGCCAGCATGGGTTAAAGATGCTCAGGCTTTTATCCTCATGTGTGATTAAGTAAACCTAGATTTGCCCCGTATCAGATCATAAAGGTACACTTGATTAATAAAATATGAGATAGAAATTTCTAACTTATTTTGTCATAATGTTACATAGACTTTTTAATTTATTTTTTTTATGTCTTCATTGGAGGATTTACATTGGAGGTAGGATTTAAGTTACCCTTACATATGCTCTTTGTCTGTTGAGACTTATGAGAAATGTTTACAACTAGTACCTGTGAACTTCACTGAGTAGTACTAAGCATTGGTAAACTGCTTTAAAATATTACTCTATTACTCAATTTTCATGCAACCTGTATGCAAATAAATAGATTTTTAAAATAAATTCCATAGCTATGAAAGGTGATGGACTGGGAGAGCCCCAAGATCTTAACTTGCAGAGAAGGTGCCTACGTTGTCTCACCATTCTGCTGCAAACCTCAAATGAAAGTGCCAGCTGGCTTAAGAAGGCATTTCTGTCTCTATGCTGCTCCACCTGCTTCCTGCCCAGACATCCGAGTTATTTGTTAGGTCTGCGCTACACGTGGTGGAAAGCTTTGTGATACACCCACCGGTCTTCAGGGAAACCAGCCTGACATCACCTCAGCTGTTTTAGGGAATGGTCATCCTGATGATAACAGCTTTCACTCATTACTAACCTGGTTTTGATTTGAATCAGAGATCAAAGGATTAGCTTTAAACTTGATTTACAGTTTTTTTCTTGTTTGAATGTCAGTGGATATAATATATATTCCTTTCATCCTGGGCACAACTCCCAGTGTTGGTTATATACTATAATTTCAATTAAATTATATATTTTTAAATTTTCTTCTGCTGCATTTTCCCAAGTTTGTAAAGGTAGAGGCACTTAAGCATTCAAGAGATACAGGTAGGCTTTGCATTCAAATCACTTTCTTTGTCCAACCTCCCATATACACCACATAGAGAATTTCACAAAAATATAACATAACTTACAAGTTTGTGTAAACAATCATGTTGCAGTGCTAGCCACCATCTCAGGAGTTCTGATAGCTTAGCTTGTTTCTCTGGCATTTAATTCCATTATCTATGCAACATCACAATGTAAGTAAAATTCATATTAATCAAACTCATGCTTCTTAACAGAGGAAACCACTGAAATAAAACATTGGGATTTTTCCACCTCATTATAGCCCACTCTTCAATGTCAAGCTACTTTTACATGCTCTTTCAAGAGAAGGCATAAGGAAGGACACTGGGTTTAAGTTACATGAATTGCACGCATCTTGTTGATCTGAAGGAAATGTAGAATAAGTGACCAAATATAATTAGAAAATTAATTAGGCTGTGTCTATGTTGACATTTTGGCTTGGACCCTTAAAGCAGTTTTGAATCAAATTCCCCAGTTGTTCACACTTACTGCACATTGTTGCGTAAAAGGAATGGGTTTTGTATATACATACTAGATTTCTTTCAGAGAAATGAAATCTCAAGCCCCATACCAGGTGCTCCCCAAATGTGCTCCATCCCCATGTGGGAGTTCAAACCACAATGCCCAAACTGAACATCAGACAGTTTCTAGCTGCAAGTGCACCAGAGCCATTTGGTCCAGAGCACCACGTTAGATCCACTCTGAGTCAAAACTTCAGACCACATTTATTGAAGATGTAGGAGGCTCGCCATCTAACAGTAGATCTATTGATCCGCTCCTAATGCATCAAATTGCTGGCTGACACAGGCAGAGCCTCCCCTTTCTCTCCACCTGTGGGCCTGGTGCAGCTAGAAGGAAGGACGTGTCTCCGTGCTTTTTGCAAACCCTTGTGCCAACCCATACGCTGAGACGGCCGTTGCTGTGGTTGACTGGATCACAGCTACTAAACCTTGCCATGAGACTTGCTGGCCATCATTACACGGCTACCATGTGGCTCGGCCTGCAGGCTAGTTCATGCCTGCCCACCAAAGACTGCGTGCCCATCCTCAGGGCACTGCTGCACGTGTGCTAGATGGGATTCTGCACAGAGCTTCCTTAAGAGCAGGAAGATCACCCAAAGACGCCGCTCCCAGGCTTGGGGCCTGTTCCGGTACCCCTCGGAGGAATGTTCTAATGATGGCATGCAGAATTATACAACACTATCAGATTTCAGCCAAATCAGACCATAGGTCACGTACAACACAGAGATGTCTGGAGAACAGATGCTCCTCATAGCTTGGGTTATCTAAATGCATCTGGTTGATTGCCTTTTTCACATTAATGAATAGAAGTCATGGGAAGCCTTCAGATAAGAGATTAAAATAATCATGACTGCAGTGGATCCAAGAGGTCCAAAGATGTTTTGCAAACACACTTAAAAATGCAACAACTCTGAAACTACAGTGAATACTTGACACAAAGAGTCACCTCTGTCAATATGCCTTATGTTCCCCTTATTGTTGCTGATGAGATATTCAGAATAAAATTCCGAGGCTTATTTTTAAGCCTATTTGTGGATTACTTCCCGCAAGTCGGTTTTACAAAACAATCCTAACAAAAAGCACACGGTGTAGCTCTTTGTGGAAATAAATTTCCTATTCCTCTTTTTTACAGATACTTTATAGTCCACCCATCTTATCACATAAAAGGAAAAAACACTTTCATTACTGAGAACTGGCTTTCATATGAAATAGCATAGCTAGGTCGGCAAATGAATCCTTCCTTATTAAAAAAAATCTGTTTCCATTTCACTCTTTATCAACCAAAGATGAGCAAACTTCAAACATATGTTCAGTACTTCAGCTAAAAATCCACCAGTGTATTTGAAAACTTTAAACAGGCCAGAAGACAGTTTCTTTCTTGTGACACAGCTTTAAAGGACACTTACCAGAAAACTTTTCAGTAACCGGAAGAGGCAGTTCAAGCATACATTTAAGTGCTAAATTCTAGTGATCAACATTAAATGCTCGTCCATCCCTACAGCCACCATGCAAAAGAGCTTCACTTTCTCTTTTTCTGTCTTCCAGTTAGTTCAGCTGCTTGCCTGTACTCATCTCTCCCTTTCTTATCAGCCATAGAGACACCGTAAGACTAATATCTGTAATAGCTTGTTTAAAAATAGCTTTAGTCCTGCAGGGTACAGAGGACTGGATGGCCAAGCAGCAAAATTTGCTCCTGTGAGATTTATTCCTACAAAGTAAATGAGGGAGAAGTCAAGAAATTATTAGTCTCCCTTAAAAGATAAATTCTGAACGCAACCTTGAAATGCTTTCTAGCATTTCACAGAATTTCATTTTCATAAAATCGATCTTACTGCTTAAAACATCAAGCAAATGAAAGAAAAGGAGGGAAAAGCTTAAGTTAGTAACTCCGGACTGTCCCAGATCAAGACAAGTCATCTTGATTGTTCAAGAGAGACTCACAGAAGCTGTTGTCACTAGCCAGAGATGCAAAGTCATCGTATGGCTCAAGGAATTTTAAGGAGATGTACAGAACCAGAAGGTAGTTTGCTTTGGTGCAACTCAGTAGTGAAAAAAGAGTTAGCTGTGAGTAAAAAAGGGCCTCTTGCCCTCAGCAGTTCTTCAAACACACTTGCTGCACAAATGTAAGCACTCTCTTGCTGCTTTTGAGAATGAGTCTTAAATCAGCCAGGATAGTTGTGTTGGAGTCAAGCAAAAATTAATACCACCAAGTCCTAATGTGATCTCAAGGACTGGACTCCCGTGTGCATCCCTGCCCACCCATGGTTAAGAGAGAGGAGCTGAAATACCAACAGTGGCAAATTGTATTCAGATAATCCAGGGAATGGAAAGCTTGTTTTACAAGAGGAAACTAAAATGCTTTGGATTACTTAGTCTAGCAAAAGGGTGACTGTGGGGGAATATGATTCGTGTCATGTGCTTGGGCTTGTTCCGAGCTGTGGGAATTCTGACCAGCAGGCCCGTACACATGTGCTGGCTGGCTAAGGGGCAAGCCAAACAGATCAAAGTCATGCTGGAGCCTCTCCAACAGTGGCCTGCTCATGTGGTTACCTACCTAGCAAAACTTTTAGTTCCTTAAAACTCATGAAATCCTAATATCTGAACTTTCAATCCCTCTGACAAATTCAGCTGAACCTGAGCCGTGGCTTCAAAAGATACGGAGCGTAGAGCAGACTGAAATGGACCAACTGACAGGCAGAGAGACAGAATCAATAGTTTCTTAGGAAAGCAGCTGTGGACACTTTATTAAAAATGTATAGTGACAGTAAACATATCTTAAACAAGGAAACAATGATGAGACAGAGAGCTAAGGGAAGAGCAAGAGATATTTGCATGTGTTGAATAAGCCCAGAGAGAAAACAGCTCTTTTGCGACTTTGATCAGCAGGAGCAGTGTATTACATTTTGAGCTTCCCCACTAAACAAATACAGGCTGCAAGTAGGAACAACTACATAAAAGATACGATAAACAGCACACTATATTATTATTTCAGATTACAACAAGCATAGTTTAAGGAATTGCACTGAGGGACAAAAATCAGCAGTGTGGTTACTGAATCTGGTTGCAACACAGTCTGCCTACTATAGGTGCTACATTTTAGCATTTAAACCCTTGTTTTAACAGCGCTGGTTCACCAAGGTACCTGTACAAAGAAAGAGATGGGTGTCTCTGAAGACCTCTAACCCTTCACTTCTTTAAGAACTTACGCCCTTACTTTGGGAACAGTGATTCAACAGGCATCTAAAACTGAGGTACAAGTCAAATATCCAAGATGCATGGATTGAACGTGATCCTTACAGTGAAGCATGTTCTCAAATCCTGTTTTTTTTTTAATTGATTCCTTACTGACTGCAAGAAAGCATTTACTTTCATTATTTTTACATGTGTACTGTGAGCAACTCTGTTTCCTGGTCCCCAGCTTTGTAAAGCATAGATCCCTCCCACGTACATTCAACATTTCAACATCCCACTGAAACGTTTCAATCTAGCTAAGGAGTTAGCTTGGAAGACTGATGGAACAATGAAATAGATTTAACTTTCAGCTGCTGTCATTCATGAGTTTCCATAAGAAAATGTTGTTTTTACCTCCCTTACATGTTATGAGGGAATCGAATTCTTTTTCGTTCACATTTATTTACAGGAAGCAAGTCAAAAGTTAAAGACTGTCTATTCCACCAAACTGGAAGGACTTGTAGTTAAGAATTAAATTCTATTTGAAATACTCAAACATTATTGTCTTGTTCTTATGGCTTATAGTCAGCAAGACCCATTGATGACACTTTTTCTAGAGGCCAGGGCTTAATTAACACTAGGTATCAATTGCAACAGGTTGTCAGTAACATATAGATTTTATCAGGGGGACGAAGGCAATGAAAAATGGTAGAAGAAGATTTTGTAAGGAATGGAGGGGGTCCTGTAGCACCTGAAACAGGGAGACGGCCAGGAGGGTTGGCTTCGCCATCATTTGTGTGGAGCGGCATGGCTTCTGAGACAAACACCCACAGCAGAGAAGAACTGGGGAAAAAAAAGACCATATTGCTTGTGGTCAACTGCAAGGAGGAGTGCTGCATCCCATCAGTCAGCAGGGTGATGTACGCAGCCCTCCAGGTGGCTAGGAGATACCTTCCTCCAAATTGCTGAAGATGGCAGCTTCTCTGCCTTCCCACTGCCAGAGGCAGTGTGTGCAAAAAAAAAGACTGAAATCCAGATGTTGGGAGCTCTCTAGTGGCCCTTGTCTTCTGGATTTCTAGCACAAAACATGACATTGTAAGGGTGAACATATTATGTTCATCTGACAAACATGCCCCCATGAAAAAAACACATGGAGACTCAGAATTTCAGCTTGACAGAGTTTTTATAGAGGTGAGGACTTTTCAATAAATTCCTAATTCCTAAAAAGAAAACAGAGAAAGAAAAGAAACCAAAAAAAAAAAAAAAGGAAAAAAGAAACCCCAGCCTTTTCTCTCTTTTTTTCAGCCCACTGGTATAGAGATATGCCTGGCTTTTTATTCTGGGCTGTTTTGCAGTCTAGTTCTCCACAGGAAGCCTGTCTAATCTAATAACTGCCTCAGACTGACTCCTGGCCAGCAACTGGATCTGAGCAGAGAGACCAGCCCATTGCTGTAAAGCCCCACTGAACTGGACCACCTTTCAAGATCAGGTCTACCTAGCACCATAGTTATGGAACGGTTTTTCAAGTGAACATGATGTACTTCAAGGAATATAATTTATTTAATACTTACGGTATCCTAGCATTTGTGTGAGACATTAGAGAGTGCGCAGCAAAGCACAGTCTTGGCAGATGGACTGGATGATCCCATATAATGAAAACCTTTCATTTCTAACATCTGCAACACTGTCTCCATTTCAGGCATCTGTGACAACGATCTTTACTTGCTGTATTTTGGAGTAATCGTTCAAGTGATATCCTTTCCAAGTATTAGCAGACAGAATAATAATAGCTCATCGATGTAGATGGCAGCAGGCATAAACAGTAGGAGACATTAATTATCACCCTTTTGGTTTACAGCAGCAGAAACCACCATTAAAAGAAAATGAAAAAACCCTAAGTACAACATAACTCTTCACTATCAAAGCTTCATTTCCTACCAAATGGTGACCTAAAAAGGGAAATAAAGTTGAGATTGTGCCAAATTTGTTTATTTTTTAAAACAAAGTACAGAGGCAATCTGGTAAAATATTTTTGATCTGCCTATTTGTTACATTTGAAATTCTGACGTGTAATACGTGGAGAACAAAAGGAATGGTGATCTGAGATGTACCAGTAGAAAGTGAGCACAGGAAGAAGGAAAGGATTTACTCAGATTAAGTGTTTGGCTATTGATTAGTAGTGACAAGTCCAGACTAAACTGGGACAAAAGGATAGATGGCACAAAGCATAAAATACCACTTCCACCTCTGTTAAAACATCAGAAAAAAAGTAGCCATGTTATCTTTTGCTTTAGACTAGTCTTTGCATTAATTGCATTTTCATATTTTCATTATTACATCAATAAATCTGCTTCAAATATTTTGGGCGTTACTGCAGGGAAGGGGTTTCATAAGTGTAGTGATTTTTGGTATCAAATCAATTCATAGCAGTTGAAGCAGTGTTACAATCATTAAAAGCATAAGTTTCTCTATCTGTATCATGCTTCCCAACTTTATTACTAGTTCTGTGATTAGGCACTTTTTGTCAAGGTTTTAGAAAAGGTAATAAGAAGATCATGTTAGCTCTGAAGTCTCCCTCAGAAAGATACGGATTAAGGAATCTTCTCTCAAAAGGAGATGTGATTAAAGCTGAGGTTATAAGAATATACTAGAAACACTTAAAAAATATTGGGATAGAATTGAACTTAAATCATATAATGCGACTTTACTCTGGAGATCTTGCAGTGCCAAGTCTGCGTCTTGAAATAATCCTGCAATAATTCTGTTTTAGCAGTTTCATCTATTTTAGATTTTCTGTTTGTAATCCTGAGGTTGACTAGAGGTGTTTGATATAAAGGCTGCATAGAAGCCATTCAGGAAAGAGCACGCATTAGAAGCAAAATCTGTTATTCCACAGAAGATCTGACACTGATCCAATTGACCTGTCACAGTACAAACAAATTGCTGCTATACTACCTCAGCTTTTCCAAAACCAACCTGTGTGATTTATCGGACTGTGTGTTTGTGATCTCCTCCTTGTGGTTTTCAAGGCTAATGATTCTTCATAGGCCTATAGTTGGAAGTTTCTAATAGCTTCTGCTATGTATCTGACGTTTGATACATACCAAACCCATTCACTTTGATTTTTAATGCAGCACTCCAGCTCCACTTTTGAACAATATCTAATACCAAAGTTTGGATGAAAGTTCTTGAAATTCCCTTCTGACGGGAAGGAGACTTCTGGGGCATGGAGAGGCATACACAGCAAACTCCCCTGCTGCGGGGGCTTCAGCTGAGATGTTCATCTCAGGTATCATCAGTCCGTTCGTTGACAACAGGTGCTTCTGCACAAAGCTTGTTCTAACAAAACCATAATTTCTTAAACCATTCTTAAAAAAGACTGTGAGTCAAAGAGTGCTTAACAGCACTCTTCAGCAGTGCGCTGCTGCTGAAGGAAGGGGTCCCCAACCTCTTCCACCCTCTGCAGCTCATTCCCACCTCTGCACTACTGCTGCCCTTTTGTGGACACAGCTGCTGCCCCAGCCACGTGCTCAGTCAGGCGGAAGATCAAGTCAGGCGCCATGTATGAGCTTTCAGCCTGGTCTCTTCCCCAGCCTGGCTCATGGCGTAACCACCCAAACATGTATGACTCTTTAAAGCAGGGAGCGAGCAGCTGGGGACTAGTGAAAGCTTATTCTAGTTTAAAGGCCTCCTCAAAGTACAGACTTGACTGTGAGCCACACTCAGTGGTGGCTACCCAAGCTGATCAAGTCCTGAAAAGACCCCTAGGAACATCAGAGGGACTTACCCTAGTGGGGTAAGCAAATAGCACAACGGCAGGCTAAGCTCAATGTCACTAGATAATGCACATGTGAAGAGAAACTTGGGATTATTTAGGATTCTTATGCAGGAAGGACACCTGCTTAGCCACTAGGGACAGCTCAAGTGAAAGTCTTTCTTCAGTACGCAACCATATTCAGAAACAAAACCCAGCATTATATTCCCTGAGAACATCACTGAGAAAAACATCAAAAAATACTATGTACCCATTACATTAAAAGAAAACAGGTTGCAGAAGTGATTGCACCACCTACCAACAGAACATGGTGGAAAACAGCGATTGTGGGTATTGAGAGGAAGGCAACAGGAATGATTAGGAGTACAGAAGTTCATTTTCCAAAGCAGAAGTTTAAAAGAGAACATGATAATAGTATTTAAAGTAAGGAATGGTACAGGCAAGGTAGATAAAAAGCTTTGTTGAGACAGTTTTTTTCCCTGTCTCAACACAAGACTATGAAGACATTCAGTGAAATTGTAAGGCAGGAAATTAAAAACTGATAAAAAATAACACTTTTTTTAGCACAATATGTAATTAGAGGACACGGTGCTGATGCAGGCGGTGGGGTGTATGGGGTAATTTGAGGTTTCTTACCCTTCAGTGAAAGAATAAGCTACTTAGCAGGCAGGGTAAAGTAAAAAACACATGAAGCTAGGCAGTTACTACAGAGCAACACTGATTGCCACCAGCTATACTAGTTTGCTGTCTATCTCGACTTGCAACCATCCACCTCTTGTCTTGCTGAGGGGTTCGTAATTCATCGAACAGCAAGACTTCCATCTTCTGAGTAGCGTGAGAGGTGTCTGTTCAAAGAAGTCAAATACATTCACTTTACAGGATTAAATGTATGCAAGCACAGAATCACATAGAAAGGGATTTCCTAAAAAAGAATGGTCTACAAAGGGACTTTCACTGCATACGGAAGAGATGCATCACCACAGAACATGCCTGTTCTGTTTCAGAAGAGATAAATAGTCATGTCTAAAGATTTAGGCCAATTTGATGCACCTGGCCCTCGGTACGGAGCTGAGGCAACAGCTCCTGTTTTCCCACCGTTGGGCAAGCAGTGAAGACCAATCCATGAAGCCATGAAAATAAATCACTTTGGAAACAAGATCTAAGGCAGTTATTTGTCAGAATTAAATCAAAAATCTGCACGTAAAACACCTCATGGGGGAAAAAAAAGGGCAACATTTCAGAGCAGACTGTTGACAAGTGACATTATCCTGTCACCTGCTGAAGACAAACAACTTGCCGAACACACAGCTATGCTGGATGCAGCTATATTTCACTGGTGGGGTTTTTTTTGGCTCCCAGAGACTCTCGCCATCAAAACGTGTGTCTGTGAGACTGTGACTTGGCATCCCCACACCGGGCTTTCCCTAAGGTGTGTTCTGCCACACACGGGACCAGGCCAGTCCCCAGCCCCTGTCATGGCGGGGCTGGTGGCCCTCTAGCCCACCCAGCACCATGAGAGGGAGGCTGCAGAGGCAGGAAGGAGCCACCTCCTTTAAAAACACTGCTCCTGCACTTCCCTCGCACAGGGCTGATGGCAATGGTGGTCAGGAGGAAGGAAGGAGGGTAGGGTCATTCCAGCTGCTGAAGGCCAGCGTGCTCTCTCCGGGTAGCCGAGAGCACTATGGCAGGCAGTGTGGTGGCAGCATGTCCCCCTGCTTCCTTTCCCCTTCTGCCACGTCACCATCGCGTGCAGGTGGTGGGCCTCAGCAGCAGGACCTGTGTGTGACATGGCTCCTCGCCCAGGAGGGCCTCCGCAGCCCCAGGGTGTCTGAAGGAGGGTGACGCCTTGACCGTTCTCAGGGCCAGGCCACGCTGGTTTCCTTGGTGAGGAGCCTGGCCTTGGTGCCATGACACCGTGGCCTTTGAGGCTCGGGCTTGACAGTAAAGAATTCTGCAGAAGGCATTGGAGAAAATGGCGGTGTGCTGTGTGGTTTTCAAGTGCAAAGGTGTACTGGGCCCAACAAACCTAAATAAAATCGTAATGCTGCATTTACAGTACAGGTGGAGAAGAGAAAGCCACATGATACAGTTGGGGTGCAATATAAAAACAATAGGTGGTTTTATTTCAGTTTCTTGGAGGTAACAACACCTTTGAAATAAATTAAAATGGAGCAGTTGCTATAATTTTAGTCACAAATTTACTACTATTTTTAAGCACTAACAACTGTATCGGTTTCTCCCACTTTAAAGCCCTTCTCTGTCCTCTCAGTTCTGTCCAGTTGTTCTTTAAAACTGTTTTCCTCTTTGGTGAGCTGCCCTTCTGCTCGCACTCAGTCCCCTCCGCTGATCCATCCTGCAGCCAGGGAGGTCACTTTTCCCCTTGCCTTGTCCAAAAGCAAATTATGACAGCAGCTCCTTTGCTTCATTTTGGAATTACCTGCTGCTATCTCTTTATGCAGCATAGCCTTACGTACACTGTTGTCTTCTCTCTTCCTTAACCCTATTTTTCATCTTTAATAACGCTTGTTTTTTATTCTGTTAGGTTATTCTGTGTTTGGTTATTGGGCTTAGGAAGGAGCAGAGTTACTCAGTCTAGTTATGGTCAGATTTTTGCCTTCCTGCAATATAATTTTGAATATGTATTTTCTAACTTCTCTCTTCCATCCCATTTGTGGTGGATGCAGCAGGTCTGTGGTAATTTTTATATATATATGTATGGTATGCAAGGTAGACCCACACTCTTGTAAGTTCTTGAAAGTAAGATCTAAGCATCTTTGTTTTTAACAGGGCTTCAATAGAGCTGAAAACACTTGAGGATCTGGATTTGGTTATTAGCATACTCACAGCCAGATTATATTACTTTAGTTTGGTAGTAGTTTGTTGACACTCTGTGAGAACAAAAGCAGAAGACAAGACAATCATTTACCAAAGTCCTTGCAATTTGATACAGAGCACAGCAACTGTCCATAGAAGGTTAGGACCCATTTGTCGAAGAGCTCACCAAATCATTTTTGACTAGCAAGGTCAAAAACTCTAGGAAATGAACCAGAAAACAATCTAAATTGACAAGGACATTTTTCTACAGAGATCTGGGGAGCTGTTTGTGCAGAACAAGCATCTGCCTGGAAGGCTGCAGAAGACTGTGTAAGACTACGTTCTGGGGGTTTTATGATGGCAGAGCTTTGCCAAACTAGGTACGTGGATAGTCCTTATAGTGTTTGGGGAATGGCAAATCCTTCTAAATTATCATTTCCCTTGACTGTTAAAATTTGCTTTAATCTCTGAGTGATGTTTTGATAAAACAATCTTGTGTTCACAGACTACTAAGAGGAAGAGTTATACCCAGACTGCCAGTATGATTGGTACACAAGGTCATAGAATCATGGAATCATAGTATCATAGTTAGGGTTGGAAGGAACCTTTAAAGTTCATCTAGTCCAATGCCCCTGCGATAAGCAGGGACATCTTCAACTTGATCAGGTTGCTGAGAGCCCCATTCTACCCAACCTTGAATGTTTCCAGGAATGGGGCATCAACCACCACTCCGGGCAACCTGTCCCAGTGTTTCACCACCAAAGGTGACAGAAAAACTGCAGAATTGGCACCCTGAAGTTGTCAGACCTCACACGAGGTGTCATACCCGGACAGGAGAAGAGACAGCTCACTTGGTACTAATGGCGCCTGTGCCAAGAACTGTTAAATTGTCTCGAGTTCGTGGAAATGTTGGCAGTAGCACTGAACATACCTCTATATTTACTGAGTGAAGAGACAAGAGGGAGAGCAAGACAGTGGTAAATCTAAATGACTTATTTGTAAATGTCAAGGTCATCACATTCATTTTGTAACAGCTTTTGTTAAGTAATATTAGCTATATAAAAGTGCTCAAAATTTATGTTATTCTGGGCATGTTTTTCTTTGAGGAAAGCTGAAGACCATTTTCAGAATCAGAATCAGAATCGTAGTGGTTGGAAGGGACCTCAGAGATCATCGAGTCCAACCAACAGTAAAAAAAAAAAAAAAAAAAAAAAACCACAAACAAAACCACCACCCACCACCTGAACACACAACAACAACAACCAAACCAAAAACCATCACCCACCCACACAGCACCCCACCACAAACCAGTAATCTTGGACACTAGAGCATGCCCTGAAGAACCATGTCTACACGTTTCTTAAATACCTCCAGGGATGGTGACTCCACCACCTCCCTGGGCAGCCCATTCCAATGCCTGATAACCCTTTCAGTAAAGAAATGTTTTTGACTCCTAACCTCAATGTATGTCCAGTCACTGTTTTGAAGGACAGCTACAATAAGCCAGTGAAGTCAAGCAGAAAATATTGGGCATAAGTGAGAAAGATAAAAAAGAAAGTGTTCTCCACATAGCTAAAAAAGACCAACGCTGTTCACTAGTTGAAAAAAAAGCTGCCTTCTATGTCAGAAGCAGAAGCACAAGTTTCAGTGTTTACCAAGAGAACCAAAGCAGAGACAAATGTTAAACTGCTGAACTTTTTAATGTCAACACAATTTACATTCAATAATTAAGTATGAGACTGACCTAATGAGACAGGCAATAAATATATTTCAGGTTCAGTGGTTCTCAATAACAGCACTGGAAGAATGCAACCGAGACTGGAAACAAAAAAGTTATTTTTAGAAGCACTAATATTAGGGCAATGATCAGAAATAAGAATGCTTTTCTCAGGTAATAAGTATCTTAGCCAACAGTGTAATTCCCAACATTTTGAGATAAGACTGTGCACCAGAACTTAGGACCAAAAGGTTATATAGGACCATGCTTCTACTAAGTAAGAAGCAATGATTAACTGCTTTCCTGCTTGAGGAAGGGGAAAAGGGATGTCTGCTATGAGATTTTCTGTACTGTAATTAAGAACCAGCTGTCTGCTCCTTTGGACAGGGCAAAAAGAAAGAGGGAGCCCAAGAAGCAGGCTAGAAAACTTGAAACAGGACATATGAAGGAAAAGACCAGCACTGGCAGTTAATGGGGGGTGAGGAAGGAGACTTCGCCAGAGCCATGGCCAGCCAGTGTCCAGAGGATGTAGAAAGTTCTTCTCTTTAGTCCCAAGCAGGTCTGCAAGAAACAAGTCCAAGGGAAACAAGTCCATGCCATCAGCAACCCAGTAGCTCATCATACAAGCCTCAACTTACAATTTAGCTAAAGGATGTAGGTGTGGCTGGTATCATAACATGGTTCCATGCATGTCATTGAGACTCCAACGTTCAGACCACTTTTTGTGGAAAGAAAATGCTGGCCATGGGTTAAATAAAACCCAAATAAGGAAGAAAGTGTACCCAGAAAAATACTGTCACCCTAAGCCTCACAAAGAAATCCCGTGGAATGGAAGATTGCTTCTGTGTGGCATTTTCTTCTAAACTTTAAGTGAATGTATAGACGTTTTGGTCTAACTGAAGGCTTCGTAAAAAATCAACAATGCAATAATCAATATTTTTGAGGAGACATTAAAATTGTCTTGATGTGTCTGGCATCCTTGGTTTATTGAACTTAAGATGAGGTTTAAACTAATCCATCAATATTTCGCGATCTGCCGTTTACTGCTATTAAACCCTTACATGCATTCATCAGTGGAAACATTAGCGGTGACTAGTACTGCTAAAAATTCGGTATTGCAATGGGACTACATGTAGCAGATAAATTCTCTTGACCCCAATGAATGTAAAATATTGCTGGGTTTTTAGTAATACCCAGTGGGATGCAGAAAAGCATTCCTGCTGGTATGCTAAACTGTTCCGTGATCAATAAAAGCTATATGAGAACATGAGACTAGATAAATAAAACTGTCCATATAATTAATGTATTCTCTTCTCCCAGCATACTGCATTGCTCTTCTGTACCTCTGAACTTCTGTGCTCCCACTGCACTGCTGTAGCCGTTTTGCATTTTTATCATCTGCTATTTTGCTCTGCCTTCTCCCTTGTCATTGTTTTGTAGTGTGTCAGGGACAGAGGAGGAGGGTAATAATGTTGTGGTTTTGTCAAATGTCTACAACTGGGGGGAAAAAACCCAAACTCACTAACCAAAACAAATATACTTGCTTTTTCAGTGACCCATTGTGAGAGCAATAGGATGGGAAGGAGACCTTGAGCTACCAACAACTTGGTATTCTCTATATCTACTTATTTCAGCTGTGCAGCTCATGGATATCCAAAGCACTTTTGATACAAAATCCTAGGTCGCCAAAAACCCCATACTATGCAAAATGACATTTTCCAATCAAAATATTCATCTGCTTTCCCTTTCCCCTAGCTTTTCCACTGACGTGCCTTTGCCAGTCATGTTTTCTCATCTATGGGCTAATGAGTGAGTTAGTGATTGAGTGCGCCCACAGTACTCGGCACATCTACTCCCCGGGATGATGCCTTTTAATGACATTTTACTTTTGGGCTTTTGAACAACAGAATCTGGTGAAAATTCACAGACCAATCAGCCAATCAGACCAATGTCATCTCCAAAACAGCTGATTTCCAGTGCCCATTTAACCAGGTGGAAATGGCCGTGCTTTTTAAGGGAGGTGAAATGGCCAAGTTCAATTAGATCATTGATACTCATGGATGTAATAGCCCCACCATGTTCAGCAGTTGTCTCAACAAATTTGAAAAATCACATTTTCTATAAGTTAACCTAATTCTCAGTGTAAGTTGTATTGTGATACTGATTTGCATCCTTTTGACCCACTGGGAAGCAATGATAGCTGACAACCCTGCATGTATTGTGCAGTAGCTTTACGGGAAGCAATATGTTGAAGGGAAACTTCTACAGGTAGCGCAGATGAAGCTGATTTTGTTTCTATGTGCCCAAGACAACCAGGGTGGTTTTTTCACCATCTACCATGCAGAGGTAATGCCCATCTGCAGAAGGGGAGGAGTGGCAGAGCTCAGCGAAGGGTGAGCTCCCATCCTTGAGGCCGGGGTGATGGGAGTGGAGAGGGCTACCTGGTCTGGGGGCATTGGGGCAGGGCCCGGCAGCCATGGACCATCTCACCACCCCAGCCAGGAGCAGGGCAGCCAGGGAGCACCAGGACAGCCCCAGCTCCGGGCATCAGGTGCCTTCCTGGGGATCTGCGGATGCTGGGACTGGGACCTCAGCTCTGGCTCAGCACAGGCCATGCAGCAGCTGGCTGGGGAAAACACCTAACAGCAGGGTGTTCAACTAGAGGTAGAGTACACAGGCTGGCAGTCCTAGAGGCAGCAGGCAGCACCAGGTTTTCCAAACTTCACTACTGAAAATTGTTACAATTTCAAAAATATCCTAGAAGAAATATGTTACTTATACTTCATTCAAAGCAGTTAGTTTGAAAACTCTCTTATGTATCTCTAAGTAAGTGCATATTCTGCATTTAACATTTACCAACCTTTGAAACAAAGGCCACTAAAGAGCTGAAAATACAGTTAATTTGCTGCTGAAAGTAGTTTGTCAATTCCTAGTACAAGGTCTTCAAAGGTTAAACAGCTATATTTAAAGTAATTTGAACAGATTCATGATTGCTGGGAGTGTTCTGGAAGCCTTGGGCATGGTGAGAACTAAAACATTGCCTTCTTAGTTTTACAGAGTGAAAGACATCTGAATTTAGTCATTCCTTATCTATGTATTTATTTTTATGATTATGGTATCACAGAAATAGATTGGGGGGGGGGGCGGGGGGAGAAGAGTGGGGGAGAAGCTGCTATTTTGAAAAGATTTGTATCTCTGGCAAACTGGGAGCCAGGGTGGGGAAATAGGGAAGTTTCTGTCAGAGGGATTTCAGACTGTTAGGACTCACTGAATGGGTGACAAAAAAATGTAACTCAAGAAGATGGAAAATATTTAAAAATTGTACATTAGACAGTACATTACATAGTTCCTTTATCCAATGTCCTGTGTAATGAAAAAAACCAAACACTCTTTGGGTTTTTTTTCTGAACCACTATGTTCACCAAGCACAAATGGTGAGCCACTTTTCCTGCAGGAGCAAGAGACAGTCGTGGCATATGTAGCTGTGTATACAGTGTGTACACAAGTATGGAAACAATTCACATCTCCTTCTCCACAGGCACGTTCTCCCCTGTTTTTTCTGTTCTGCTGGATGTGCCATGTGGTACTTGTTGTACAAGATCTAAAGAGCAAAAGGTTTTGAACTAGATAGTGCCAGACTAGATATTAATTTGCTCCCGTGTGGAGCAATAATATGTTTCTCCATCACTGACTATAGGGAATGGGTGAATGAAGCTTGATTCTTCCCTCTGTTTGAAGACCCAACTTTGGTGTACTGAAAGTAAGCAGAGGTTTGTCCTATATCTCCTGCAAATTCTAGTTCCACGTCTAAGTCATTTCCTGTGTATACCGATCTCAGAAAAGTTCACACCACCTAGTTGAAGTCATCTAAATGAGGCGCCTCCATTGAGAGCTTAGTAACCCGTAGTTCCTGTGGGGAAAGTGGAGGGAGACAGCCCTCTAGAGGTGTCTATTTTGCCCTATTGAGATAGGAATTCCTTTCGGGACTTACCATTATAGAAAACGTTAAGAATCTGCACTCACATTTAAGTATTTCAGTTAAGTAGCTAAAATGAGACGTCATGAATTTTTCCCATAGCTCTCAAACGGAAATTCCCACCTTGGGATTTCCATTATCCAAGTCTTGGAACTATTGCTCCAAGATGTCTTTAGTCACTGCCCAGGCTCCTTCTAGAATTTATTGTGGACGGAGGACTTAATGTACCTTTCCCAGCATCCTGTCATCATCTGCAGCTTCAGGACTCCTGAGGTGAAGACAACAAGAAAGCCTTCATGCCCAGGTCAGGGGCACGTGTGAACAAAGGTGCTGTTAAGCAACCAACAAGGCTCATTATAGGGTTTTTCAGAGCAAGGGGAGGGGAACAGCAGTATTAAAATGGATATTGTTATGGGATGCTCTCGTGTATTCCATATTCTCTGTGATCAGATCCTCAAGGGCTCCAAGATGATACTGAAGCACCTGAACTTCTACCAAACCTAATGTAGACTTAGGAGACTTCATTGCCTCTGTATATTGTGGCCTATGAACACTACATTCAGGGATATGAAAAACTGATGATGTATTTATGAACGACCTTGTTTACAGGCATGTAAATAATGCAGATACATTTTATTTAATAATGCGAATACATTTTAGTTCTGTTTCCTATATTAACAGTAAATGACTACTGTTTGGTATTCCTTGTGCAAACAGCGGATCCCTCAGAACAAGGTAGATCCTAAAAGGCCAGATTAAATTAATTTGAGGTTCATCTTTCCCTAATGGAGTCATACAGGATGACAAGAGTATGACTTAGGTCCACGAAAAGACAGAAAAGAAAAAGAGGAATACTGCTACTTGTAAATCGTAACTCAAAGGCTCATTAAGTTTTTTCCTTCTGCATCAACTTGACTTGAAAGTCCAAATGACTTTTAATGAAAGCCTGCATGGTGCATATGGCATCTTGAAAAATATAACCTGTACTCTTAAAGCTTCAATAAAGTAATAAAAGCCTTGAAGAAATGTACAAATGCAAAACATTGCCAGGCATTTGCTTAGTCTGGGAAGGAAATAGCGATTTGGGGTCTGGCTGTGGCCTGTCTATACGTAAGTGCTTGCTTTAATGCCGAGTACTGTAGAACAGTGCTGGGGGCTGATGCAGCTCTGATTCAAGCCCAGGGAAAACATTCCACTGTCTTCAGTGAAAGCTGGGCTGAGGCCTTGATTCTGAGATAAGTGGATGGTCTTTCTCACCCATGGTAAAAAGGCAGGCTGAGTTGTAGTCAACTTGACTTTATTTTTTCTTTTTGTGGTTTTTCAATTTGCAGATGCCCTTGCAGGCTTTTATCTATTCCAGGAATCCCATGAGACAGGAACATTCACGCTGATTTCATGGAATGGACTGAGAAGTTTCAAGAGGCTCTCTGAGAAGCACTTTTTGCTGCTGGCTGAAATCTGAAATCCGAATCTACAAGAGAATAGGGAATTAGGCTAAGAAAAAGAAAAAAAAAAGAATCATACAAGAGACAAAAACATGGCAACAGCAACAAAACCACATTTGTCTCTGAAGCCATGGGCTTTTACGTTTTCTTCTCTGTAGAGGGAAGAAAGAATTAGAATTCTACTTAAGTACCTTCCATTGAAAGGCATGGAAGTAGGGGATTGAAAACAGATACTGATGGTTCTAAATAATCACTTTTCTAGAAAGGGAATAGAAAGTTCATCCTGTAATACACTCAGAAAACTTCTTACCTAAAGTCACCATAATTTTAAGAGGAACCTTCACCCAAAGGTTCTCAGGGAGCTGGCAAGAGAGCTTACCAAGCCTCTCTCCATTATTTATCAACAATCCTGGTCAACAGGAGAGGTGCCAGATGACTGGAGGGTGGCCAATGTGACGCCCATCTACAAGAAGGGCCGGAAGGAGGATCCTGGAAACTACAGGCCTGTCAGCCTGACCTCGGTACCGGGAAAGATCATGGAGAGGATCATCCTGAGTGAGCTCTCAAGGCATGTGCAGGGCAGCCAAGGGATCAGGGCCAGCCAGCATGGGTTTATGAGAGGGAGGTCCTGCCTGACCAACTTGATCTCTTTCTATGACCATGTGACCCGCTTTCTCGATGAGGGGAAGGCTGTGGACGTTGTCTACCTGGACTTTGGTAAGGCCTTTGACACCGTCCCTCACGGCATTCTCCTGGAGAAACTGGAGAATCATGGCATAGACAAGTGTACCCTCCGCTGGATAAAAAACTGGCTGGATGGCCGTGCTCAGCGAGTTGTGATTAATGGAGCAAAATCTGGTTGGCGGCCGGTCACCAGTGGTGTCCCTCAGGGCTCAGTTTTGGGGCCAGTCTTGTTCAATATCTTCATTGATGATCTAGATAAGGGGATTGAGTGCACCCTCAGTAAGTTTGCGGATGACACCAAACTAGGTGGGAGTGTTGATCTGCTTGAGGGTCGGCAGGCTCTACAGAGGGACCTGGACAGGTTGGACCAATGGGCCAAGGCCAATGGGATGAGGTTTAATAAGGCCAAGTGCCGGGTTCTGCATTTCGGCCACAACAACCCCAGGCAATGCTACAGGCTTGGGGAAGAGTGGCTGGAAAGCTGCCTGGCAGAAAAGGACCTGGGAGTGTTAGTGGACAGCCGGCTTAACATGAGCCAGCAGTGTGCCCAGGCAGCCAAGAAGGCCAACGGCATCCTGGCCTGTATCAGGAATAGCGTGGCCAGCAGGAGCAGGGAAGTCATCGTGCCTCTGTACTCGGCACTGGTGAGGCCTCACCTCGAGTACTGTGTTCAGTTTTGGGCCCCTCACTACAGGAAAGACATTGAAGTGCTGGAGCGTGTCCAGAGGAGAGCCACCAAGCTGGTGAGGGGTCTGGAGAACAAGTCCTATGAGGAGAGGCTGAGGGAACTGGGCATGTTTAGTTTGGAGAAGAGGAGGCTGAGGGGAGACCTCATTGCCCTCTACAACTACCTGAAAGGAAACTGTAGAGAGGCGGGGGTTGGCCTCTTCTCCCAAGGGAATAACGACAGGACCAGAGGAAATGGTCTGAAGTTGCGGCAGGGGAGGTCTAGATTAGATATTAGGAAGAATTACTTTACTGAGAGAGTGGTCAAGCACTGGAACAGCCTGCCCAGGGAGGTGGTGGAGTCACCATCCCTGGAGGTATTTAAGAAACGTGTAGACGTGGCTCTTC